>NW_025725738.1:0-300000 GCF_021461395.2 Schistocerca americana | reverse complement strand
TTCGGCTTCTGAGTCAAATCAAATATGTGTGTTAATTTTGACACCACTAGCGCTGCAGGTTTTTTATGCAGTTCCTGTACCTCTCAGAAATGATTATGAAATAAAACTGAAGTACGTGACGTGTGTGACGCTAGGAAAACATTAGGCAGCATGGAGAGATTCTGTATGGGACCACCCCACCCAAACCAGAACTGTGTGTCGTGCGACCCGACACGTAGTCACCAACGCAGCCCGGCTAGCTCAGTCGGTAGAGCATGAGACTCTTAATCTCAGGGTCGTGGGTTCGAGCCCCACGCTGGGCGGAACGTAATTTTGTTCCGCTGCAGATGTAAATTACCGTTTTTCTGATCAATGTGACGTAATGGAAATAGCAACTTAAAACTTTGCCTACGTCTCCATCAGTCGCAAGGAAAGTGTATCTGAAGGTGAAGGTGATTTCGTAGACATGTGTCAAAGACATGTTCTGAAATGTAAGTGGTGTTGGTTGGAGAGCACATCGGTTACGTGTGAGATGTGTAGCCAAGCAGTAATGGTGCGCCATAGCTGCAAATATTAGTCGGTAATATGAAGTGTTGTCAGCTTAAGCCTGATGATCCAGACGAGCGTAAGCACGAAGTACGCAAAACTACCGCTAGGCCGCGCCTCTTTAGCTCAGTGGCATAGCACTGGTCTAGTAAACCAGGGGTCGTGAGTTCGATCCTCACAGGAGGCAAACGAATTTTCGAAATCAGTTGCGCGTCGTGGCCGTATAGCAAGCAGTATCTGGAACGACGAACAATTAGCAACAGGTGTTTTATTTAGAATTACTCTCAGATGTGATTGAGGCGAATGTCGCAGATAAAGCATTTTGCAAAGCGGTACAGCGTAGGGTGGGAGGCGGCAGTCTGAATTATATTTTTTACATGTGTTTTTCAAATATCACAGAGCCTCTCGCGAGCGTCGTCGTCGTCGACGCCGCCGCTTCTGCAGAAGTAGGAAATCGCCATCGTAGCAAATGCGGCGAGGGACGCCCTGCCTTCGATTTCGAATGCACAAAGTGTGTGGTCTTGGTTCCCAATCTCTACTTGGTCGGTCTCGTAAAGGCTTGAATGTAACGAATGGGTGGGAAGCAGCAAGAGGCAGCGGCTGTGTAGAACGAAAACACAATTCCTCAGCGGTATGAGCGTTTCGAGATGACACGAATGTAAGGAATACTTGGCGGCCAGTGACCGTGTGGCCTAATGGATAAGGCGTCGGACTTCGGATCCGAAGATTGCAGGTTCGAATCCTGTCACGGTCGTGTTTTTCCAATTCTGCAAAAGAAACACACCGTTTTAGTGTAGCTATTGAGCAGTACGAAATCGTCTGAATGTTGCTGTTGTCCACTTCCTGCTTGGAGATGCACTTGAGCGTGATACACACACAGCCAGAACGGTGTTATCTAGCGAAATGGTCGGCTGAGTGCCGTCACCGCGAGTTTTGGCTGGCATTTGCGCATCTAAGACAGCGTCGGAAAGTAACCCGTTCGGCTTCTGAGTCAAATCAAATATGTGTGTTAATTTTGACACCACTAGCGCTGCAGGTTTTTTATGCAGTTCCTGTACCTCTCAGAAATGATTATGAAATAAAACTGAAGTACGTGACGTGTGTGACGCTAGGAAAACATTAGGCAGCATGGAGAGATTCTGTATGGGACCACCCCACCCAAACCAGAACTGTGTGTCGTGCGACCCGACACGTAGTCACCAACGCAGCCCGGCTAGCTCAGTCGGTAGAGCATGAGACTCTTAATCTCAGGGTCGTGGGTTCGAGCCCCACGCTGGGCGGAACGTAATTTTGTTCCGCTGCAGATGTAAATTACCGTTTTTCTGATCAATGTGACGTAATGGAAATAGCAACTTAAAACTTTGCCTACGTCTCCATCAGTCGCAAGGAAAGTGTATCTGAAGGTGAAGGTGATTTCGTAGACATGTGTCAAAGACATGTTCTGAAATGTAAGTGGTGTTGGTTGGAGAGCACATCGGTTACGTGTGAGATGTGTAGCCAAGCAGTAATGGTGCGCCATAGCTGCAAATATTAATCGGTAATATGAAGTGTTGTCAGCATAAGCCTGATGATCCAGACGAGCGTAAGCACGAAGTACGCAAAACTACCGCTAGGCCGCGCCTCTTTAGCTCAGTGGCATAGCACTGGTCTAGTAAACCAGGGGTCGTGAGTTCGATCCTCACAGGAGGCAAACGAATTTTCGAAATCAGTTGCGCGTCGTGGCCGTATAGCAAGCAGTATCTGGAACGACGAACAATTAGCAACAGGTGTTTTATTTAGAATTACTCTCAGATGTGATTGAGGCGAATGTCGCAGATAAAGCATTTTGCAAAGCGGTACAGCGTAGGGTGGGAGGCGGCAGTCTGAATTATATTTTTTACATGTGTTTTTCAAATATCACAGAGCCTCTCGCGAGCGTCGTCGTCGTCGACGCCGCCGCTTCTGCAGAAGTAGGAAATCGCCATCGTAGCAAATGCGGCGAGGGACGCCCTGCCTTCGATTTCGAATGCACAAAGTGTGTGGTCTTGGTTCCCAATCTCTACTTGGTCGGTCTCGTAAAGGCTTGAATGTAACGAATGGGTGGGAAGCAGCAAGAGGCAGCGGCTGTGTAGAACGAAAACACAATTCCTCAGCGGTATGAGCGTTTCGAGATGACACGAATGTAAGGAATACTTGGCGGCCAGTGACCGTGTGGCCTAATGGATAAGGCGTCGGACTTCGGATCCGAAGATTGCAGGTTCGAATCCTGTCACGGTCGTGTTTTTCCAATTCTGCAAAAGAAACACACCGTTTTAGTGTAGCTATTGAGCAGTACGAAATCGTCTGAATGTTGCTGTTGTCCACTTCCTGCTTGGAGATGCACTTGAGCGTGATACACACACAGCCAGAACGGTGTTATCTAGCGAAATGGTCGGCTGAGTGCCGTCACCGCGAGTTTTGGCTGGCATTTGCGCATCTAAGACAGCGTCGGAAAGTAACCCGTTCGGCTTCTGAGTCAAATCAAATATGTGTGTTAATTTTGACACCACTAGCGCTGCAGGTTTTTTATGCAGTTCCTGTACCTCTCAGAAATGATTATGAAATAAAACTGAAGTACGTGACGTGTGTGACGCTAGGAAAACATTAGGCAGCATGGAGAGATTCTGTATGGGACCACCCCACCCAAACCAGAACTGTGTGTCGTGCGACCCGACACGTAGTCTCCAACGCAGCCCGGCTAGCTCAGTCGGTAGAGCATCAGACTCTTAATCTCAGGGTCGTGGGTTCGAGCCCCACGCTGGGCGGAACGTAATTTTGTTCCGCTGCAGATGTAAATTACCGTTTTTCTGATCAATGTGACGTAATGGAAATAGCAACTTAAAACTTTGCCTACGTCTCCATCAGTCGCAAGGAAAGTGTATCTGAAGGTGAAGGTGATTTCGTAGACATGTGTCAAAGACATGTTCTGAAATGTAAGTGGTGTTGGTTGGAGAGCACATCGGTTACGTGTGAGATGTGTAGCCAAGCAGTAATGGTGCGCCATAGCTGCAAATATTAGTCGGTAATATGAAGTGTTGTCAGCTTAAGCCTGATGATCCAGACGAGCGTAAGCACGAAGTACGCAAAACTACCGCTAGGCCGCGCCTCTTTAGCTCAGTGGCATAGCACTGGTCTAGTAAACCAGGGGTCGTGAGTTCGATCCTCACAGGAGGCAAACGAATTTTCGAAATCAGTTGCGCGTCGTGGCCGTATAGCAAGCAGTATCTGGAACGACGAACAATTAGCAACAGGTGTTTTATTTAGAATTACTCTCAGATGTGATTGAGGCGAATGTCGCAGATAAAGCATTTTGCAAAGCGGTACAGCGTAGGGTGGGAGGCGGCAGTCTGAATTATATTTTTTACATGTGTTTTTCAAATATCACAGAGCCTCTCGCGAGCGTCGTCGTCGTCGACGCCGCCGCTTCTGCAGAAGTAGGAAATCGCCATCGTAGCAAATGCGGCGAGGGACGCCCTGCCTTCGATTTCGAATGCACAAAGTGTGTGGTCTTGGTTCCCAATCTCTACTTGGTCGGTCTCGTAAAGGCTTGAATGTAACGAATGGGTGGGAAGCAGCAAGAGGCAGCGGCTGTGTAGAACGAAAACACAATTCCTCAGCGGTATGAGCGTTTCGAGATGACACGAATGTAAGGAATACTTGGCGGCCAGTGACCGTGTGGCCTAATGGATTACAGTGACCGTGTGGCCGAGTGTGGCTCTAGCTGCCGTCGCGTACGGACGTACTTGCCGCCGCTCCGTGTAAACAGCGCTTACGCTAGTACTTATCGTTTCGTGTGTACTGCTTTCTGTTCTGTGTTTAAATTGAGATCTGTTCTACACCAGTTTTGTGTACTGGTTACGTCTTCGGATATTCGTCGCTCTAGGGATTTTCGGTTTTGACCGTAATCCGACCGGTGCTGCACGACATGGCTTCCTCCATCAGGAAGAACACCCTGGTTTTTTCGTTTGAAAAGGAAACTCGCCGGGTTCAACCGTCTGCTCTCGAGGTTCACGAATGGCTCACAGAGGTAATTGGCATTAACCCGGATTCTGTCCATACTACCCAGCTTGATTCCGACAACTACTGTGTGTTTGTTAAGTTCTTTAATCCGTTAATGGTTGATAAAATTCGCGATAAGTTTGGCAACCAAGTCGAGTTTATCCATAGGGACGGCACTAGTAGTATGGTTTCTATCAAAAGGGCTGATACTACATATCGGACTGTTCGAGTTCTTAATTTACCAATTGAACTAGAAAACGAAAAAATTAAGGTTGCTCTGTCTCAATATGGGGATGTAAAAGAAATCATTAATGAACGCTGGTCGCCGCATTATAAACTCCAGTGCTTTAATGGAATAAGGTCGGTTGAAATGGAAGTTAAGACTAATATCCCGTCACATATCTCCGTTGAAGGTCACAAGGCTCATATTGTTTATACTGGACAAATCCCTACATGTCACGTCTGTAATGAGTCAGGTCATTTTCGGCAGGATTGTCCCCGCCGTGTGTTTGTCTTAAAAACGAACCTCATGCAGCGACGTAAATTGACACTCAGTGACGTTATGGCAAACGGTACACCTGTCCAACCTGTAGATGATGTTGCTAAGGAAAGTTCATCTGACTTTCCTTGCGGTGTCACTGATTTTCCACCTATCGTAGCCCCGACGAATCTCGAATCTGTTCCCCCTGACAGGGATGTACAGAATAAAAAACGGCCACTGGAGCGAAGCGATGATCATTCAGGAGATGAATTATCTCGCACCTCTCCCACAATCAGAAAACCACGTCCTTCAGCCGACGGAGATTTAGTAGAAGCCGATTGTATGCAGATCGATCCTGCAGTACCACCTGCCACCAACAAATCGGATGTGGAAACGGAGGATCCTACCGACCAGCAGCAACTGTCAACAACTTTGAGTGTCACCGGCGATGTACAACAGCCGCCTCAACGCGACCAACATGAGGAAGTGGCGGGTAAACATCGGCTCCACAACAAACCACGACAACAAGCCTCAGGTGGAAACAAACAGGAGAAAGTTGTTGCCAAACAACAGGTCACGACTGTCGGTCGGACGGAAACAGCAACACAGAAGGCCGATGACTCGACAACGATATCGGCATCTCAACCGACGGTACGGCGCAAACTCAAACCACAGCCTAATCTTTCGGCTTCTCGCAATCCATCGCAATCACAACAGTCGCAACAGGGGCAATCAGATTTGAAACAGAAGAATATCGGGTACGAAGTAGTACGGGACGAACCTGACGGCCGTCAAACCACAAGTGCCGGCGAGATCCACCCCCACAGTAGTAACGATTAATGGATACTTGTTTACGGCATAGTGACGTTGCGTTAGGACGGAAGGCCTCTATAAGTTGTTTTTCTCTTTTGTTCCGTATGGTTTTTTCAATGTTTTCTGTGATGTTGTTCGTCTGACACGCTGACAGTCCTCAAAGTCTAAGTTCAACCTAATGTAGACATGTCTCAAGCCTATAAACTGTTAACCATAAATATTAACAAACTGCAATCCGACCTTAAAGTAGCAATGCTGCGGCAATTCGTTTACGAATCTGAAGCAGACATCATTCTGCTACAGGAGGTGGCAGTCAAAAGTTTTGATATTCCTGGTTTCCAATCCATTGAAAACGTAGCTCACGAACTTCATACAGGCACGGCCGTGCTAGTCCGTAATGGTATCCCCGTCACAGAGGTCGAAAAACTTGAATCTGGTCGCGGTATTAGCTGCAAAATCTTTGATGTCACTGTTGTAAATGTGTACGCACCCTCCGGCAGCAGTTACAAGTCAGCGAGAAGTGCCTATTTTAAAGATGAAGTCATTTATTTGCTTCGAAAGGACCCCGTTAACATTGTTCTAGGTGGTGATTTTAACTGCGTGGTACATCAGAAGGATCAGAGGCCACAGTTTAATTACTGTCATGACCTTCGCGAACTCGTCACCAAGGTTCGGTTGAAAGATACGTGGGAAATTCTGCACCCCACCCTGGTTAAATTTACTTTTTTTACCCCTACTTCAAGTAGTCGACTTGACCGGATCTATATATCGTCTCATATCAGCAACCGAGTTCTTGATACTGAAGTTATTCCAGCTCCGTTTTCTGACCATTGTGCCTATGCTGTCACCTTAAATCTCGACAAGCAACCAACAAAAAGGTTCAAAGGGCAGTGGATGCTTAACACTTCTCATCTTCAAGACCTGGAGCTCGAAGATGCCATTTGTGCAACATGGAATTTTTGTCTCCGCTCCATTAACAAGCACAGAACTAAACTAGAGTGGTGGACACACACAGCTAAAAGAAAACTGCGACAATGCCTGATCTCTTACTGCTATCAGAAAGCGACGGATAACAAGAAGACAACAGAATTTTATTATGCCCTTTTAAGAGAATTATATGACAAATCTCATGACTCCAATGTTTACGCTGCACAAATCCAACGAGTCAAAGCGAAGCTGTTAAGCATTAAGCACAGGCAATTAGATGGCCTAAAAATTAAAGCTAAGACCAAATCGGTTAGTGATAGCGAAATGACTTCCTTATACCATCTCATCAAACACCGTTCCAATCGTGTGCGGACCTTCGTTGACGAACTAGTTACCCCAACCGGTGATCATCTTGTGCACCAAAAGGACATTGTTCAGGGTTTTTATCATTATTATAGAGAATTATACTCAGAAGATCCACTTGATGTAAATCTGACGTTTGATTTCCTTCAGCCTTTGGGCAGTAACTTAACTGCAGAAGACAACAATGAATTTCTTGCCGATTTCGCAATTTCAGATGTCTTAGACTTAATTGTCGGTTCCCCTGCAAACAAATCCCCTGGTCCAGATGGTCTCCCCAAAGAATTCTATCACAAATTTTGGCATGTCGTTGGACCCACCCTCACAGAAATTATTAACGAAGTCTTTCGAGGCCACAGAATACCGGACGAGTTGAAAGAAGGTAGAACAGTGCTCATACCGAAACAAAGAGGCCACAGGCAAATTGATAACTTCCGGCCTATCATGCTGTTAAATTTTGATTATAAGACTATTGCCAGAGCGATAAACAGTAGATTAATCTTGATAGCCCGGCATGTCATTAAGAATCATCAGTCTTGCATCCCTGGCAGAAGCGTAATGACCACAATCGCTGACATCAGGGACGTAATTTCGATCACGGCGGCGACCAACATCAACTGTGCCCTACTGTTTGTCGACCTTTCTAAGGCTTTTGATCGTGTGAGTCACCGTTACATCCTCCAGATCATGGAAAGGATTGGATTAGATAACACAGTAGTAACCTTACTCCGCAATGTCATCACAGGCATTACCACCCGATTGTGTGTTAACGGCCAGTCGACAATACCGATTACACTTATGAGAGGGGTCCCACAGGGAAGTCCTCTCTCGATGTTGCTCTTTGCCTTTTCTCTGGAACCTCTCCTCAGGAAACTGGAGTCCACATTACCAGGTCTCTCTATATCAAGAGCTTGTTTTGCAGTGCGTGCCTATGCCGATGACGTCACAGCAGTTATTCGTTGTGTAAACGACGTAAAGACGATTAAAACGGAAATCGACAACTACAGTAAGGTGTCTGGAGCTAAACTCAATGAAGGAAAATGCAAACTGGTTAACTTGAGAGGTCTTGAACATGTATCCATACCCTGGGCCCAAAAAGTGGACAATCCTAAGTCACTAGGTATTATCGTCGACAAATGTCCTCTTAAAATGGCGGCGAAAAACTGGAAAGCTGTTACGAACAGCATGCATGGTCTCATTGTTGAAAACAACTGGCGCTCTGCGAACTTGATAGAAAGGATCAAGATAGTCAATATATGTATTTTCTCCAAAGCATACTACTTGGCACAAGTATTTCCCATACCTAAAGTTCAGGCCAGAAAAATGTTGCAAATAGCTAGCAGATTCGTGTGGAAAGGGAACATTTTTAAACTCGACAGTGCCACGCTAACAAAATCACGACCCGACGGCGGGCTAGGGCTCACTGACATCCATAAAAAAGCCAATGCCCTTTTTCTGAAACGCACTTCGCGCCTAGTATACAGTCACGACCCAAACATAACTGCAAGTCTGTTCCACGTCCTTCGCCCTGGAAACATACACCCGCCCGTCGACATCAGCAACATAAACTACCAGCTGAAACATGTACGAGAATATTTCATTGAAACAAGTTATGTAGGCGAAAGCATCTTACAAAACTCGCATTTGACAACGAATGAAGTCATGCAGCAATGGTCTAAGATGCGTCAATGTAATACAATTGAGGCAAAAAATCCATCTTGTAACTGGAAGACCCTATGGAGGAACATTAGTCTTAAGATTCATACATGGGATGTTGCATCAACTTGGTACCAGGTGGTGAATGATACCATCGCCACTAATGTCAAATTACACAGAATAGGCTTACATCCCTCTGATAAATGTGTTAAGTGTGGTTTAATCGACACTTTGCTTCATCGTTTCACCTGCTGCGGACACTTAAACAACTGGCGATGGGTGAGGGAAAAACTCGCACTATTATCGAGAAGCTCGCCAGCGAGTATCTCGACCACTATCATCACGAACCCAGATACGGACTACTATCCTATGGCTAAGAATACTACAATGATGTGGATATTGGCAAATTATGTGCATTATACGATCACCAGACGGGACGGCGACAACCTAGTTGAATTTTTGGCATACATGCATACTGCTTATTGGAGAATAAAACAAACGGGCAACTTGACAAAAATCTTTGGCAATATGTTGGACATTGTTTTTGAAAAACAAGGGATCGGTTAGTCTGTTGCTGCTGCAGCAGCCCCTCTCATCTGCCTCTACCGAGCAGACAATTGTGACGAGTTCCAGTCTCAGCGTCCGTCATGTTCAAATTGATCTCAGATACACAGTGACAACGATAAAATTCAAAAAAGAAAAAAAAAATGTGGCCTAATGGATAAGGCGTCGGACAAAAAAAAAAAAAAAAAAAAAAATGGATAAGGCGTCGGACTTCGGATCCGAAGATTGCAGGTTCGAATCCTGTCACGGTCGTGTTTTTCCAATTCTGCAAAAGAAACACACCGTTTTAGTGTAGCTATTGAGCAGTACGAAATCGTCTGAATGTTGCTGTTGTCCACTTCCTGCTTGGAGATGCACTTGAGCGTGATACACACACAGCCAGAACGGTGTTATCTAGCGAAATGGTCGGCTGAGTGCCGTCACCGCGAGTTTTGGCTGGCATTTGCGCATCTAAGACAGCGTCGGAAAGTAACCCGTTCGGCTTCTGAGTCAAATCAAATATGTGTGTTAATTTTGACACCACTAGCGCTGCAGGTTTTTTATGCAGTTCCTGTACCTCTCAGAAATGATTATGAAATAAAACTGAAGTACGTGACGTGTGTGACGCTAGGAAAACATTAGGCAGCATGGAGAGATTCTGTATGGGACCACCCCACCCAAACCAGAACTGTGTGTCGTGCGACCTGACACGTAGTCACCGACGCAGCCCGGCTAGCTCAGTCGGTAGAGCATGAGACTCTTAATCTCAGGGTCGTGGGTTCGAGCCCCACGCTGGGCGGAACGTAATTTTGTTCCGCTGCAGATGTAAATTACCGTTTTTCTGATCAATGTGACGTAATGGAAATAGCAACTTAAAACTTTGCCTACGTCTCCATCAGTCGCAAGGAAAGTGTATCTGAAGGTGAAGGTGATTTCGTAGACATGTGTCAAAGACATGTTCTGAAATGTAAGTGGTGTTGGTTGGAGAGCACATCGGTTACGTGTGAGATGTGTAGCCAAGCAGTAATGGTGCGCCATAGCTGCAAATATTAATCGGTAATATGAAGTGTTGTCAGCATAAGCCTGATGATCCAGACGAGCGTAAGCACGAAGTACGCAAAACTACCGCTAGGCCGCGCCTCTTTAGCTCAGTGGCATAGCACTGGTCTAGTAAACCAGGGGTCGTGAGTTCGATCCTCACAGGAGGCAAACGAATTTTCGAAATCAGTTGCGCGTCGTGGCCGTATAGCAAGCAGTATCTGGAACGACGAACAATTAGCAACAGGTGTTTTATTTAGAATTACTCTCAGATGTGATTGAGGCGAATGTCGCAGATAAAGCATTTTGCAAAGCGGTACAGCGTAGGGTGGGAGGCGGCAGTCTGAATTATATTTTTTACATGTGTTTTTCAAATATCACAGAGCCTCTCGCGAGCGTCGTCGTCGTCGACGCCGCCGCTTCTGCAGAAGTAGGAAATCGCCATCGTAGCAAATGCGGCGAGGGACGCCCTGCCTTCGATTTCGAATGCACAAAGTGTGTGGTCTTGGTTCCCAATCTCTACTTGGTCGGTCTCGTAAAGGCTTGAATGTAACGAATGGGTGGGAAGCAGCAAGAGGCAGCGGCTGTGTAGAACGAAAACACAATTCCTCAGCGGTATGAGCGTTTCGAGATGACACGAATGTAAGGAATACTTGGCGGCCAGTGACCGTGTGGCCTAATGGATAAGGCGTCGGACTTCGGATCCGAAGATTGCAGGTTCGAATCCTGTCACGGTCGTGTTTTTCCAATTCTGCAAAAGAAACACACCGTTTTAGTGTAGCTATTGAGCAGTACGAAATCGTCTGAATGTTGCTGTTGTCCACTTCCTGCTTGGAGATGCACTTGAGCGTGATACACACACAGCCAGAACGGTGTTATCTAGCGAAATGGTCGGCTGAGTGCCGTCACCGCGAGTTTTGGCTGGCATTTGCGCATCTAAGACAGCGTCGGAAAGTAACCCGTTCGGCTTCTGAGTCAAATCAAATATGTGTGTTAATTTTGACACCACTAGCGCTGCAGGTTTTTTATGCAGTTCCTGTACCTCTCAGAAATGATTATGAAATAAAACTGAAGTACGTGACGTGTGTGACGCTAGGAAAACATTAGGCAGCATGGAGAGATTCTGTATGGGACCACCCCACCCAAACCAGAACTGTGTGTCGTGCGACCCGACACGTAGTCACCAACGCAGCCCGGCTAGCTCAGTCGGTAGAGCATGAGACTCTTAATCTCAGGGTCGTGGGTTCGAGCCCCACGCTGGGCGGAACGTAATTTTGTTCCGCTGCAGATGTAAATTACCGTTTTTCTGATCAATGTGACGTAATGGAAATAGCAACTTAAAACTTTGCCTACGTCTCCATCAGTCGCAAGGAAAGTGTATCTGAAGGTGAAGGTGATTTCGTAGACATGTGTCAAAGACATGTTCTGAAATGTAAGTGGTGTTGGTTGGAGAGCACATCGGTTACGTGTGAGATGTGTAGCCAAGCAGTAATGGTGCGCCATAGCTGCAAATATTAGTCGGTAATATGAAGTGTTGTCAGCTTAAGCCTGATGATCCAGACGAGCGTAAGCACGAAGTACGCAAAACTACCGCTAGGCCGCGCCTCTTTAGCTCAGTGGCATAGCACTGGTCTAGTAAACCAGGGGTCGTGAGTTCGATCCTCACAGGAGGCAAACGAATTTTCGAAATCAGTTGCGCGTCGTGGCCGTATAGCAAGCAGTATCTGGAACGACGAACAATTAGCAACAGGTGTTTTATTTAGAATTACTCTCAGATGTGATTGAGGCGAATGTCGCAGATAAAGCATTTTGCAAAGCGGTACAGCGTAGGGTGGGAGGCGGCAGTCTGAATTATATTTCTTACATGTGTTTTTCAAATATCACAGAGCCTCTCGCGAGCGTCGTCGTCGTCGACGCCGCCGCTTCTGCAGAAGTAGGAAATCGCCATCGTAGCAAATGCGGCGAGGGACGCCCTGCCTTCGATTTCGAATGCACAAAGTGTGTGGTCTTGGTTCCCAATCTCTACTTGGTCGGTCTCGTAAAGGCTTGAATGTAACGAATGGGTGGGAAGCAGCAAGAGGCAGCGGCTGTGTAGAACGAAAACACAATTCCTCAGCGGTATGAGCGTTTCGAGATGACACGAATGTAAGGAATACTTGGCGGCCAGTGACCGTGTGGCCTAATGGATAAGGCGTCGGACTTCGGATCCGAAGATTGCAGGTTCGAATCCTGTCACGGTCGTGTTTTTCCAATTCTGCAAAAGAAACACACCGTTTTAGTGTAGCTATTGAGCAGTACGAAATCGTCTGAATGTTGCTGTTGTCCACTTCCTGCTTGGAGATGCACTTGAGCGTGATACACACACAGCCAGAACGGTGTTATCTAGCGAAATGGTCGGCTGAGTGCCGTCACCGCGAGTTTTGGCTGGCATTTGCGCATCTAAGACAGCGTCGGAAAGTAACCCGTTCGGCTTCTGAGTCAAATCAAATATGTGTGTTAATTTTGACACCACTAGCGCTGCAGGTTTTTTATGCAGTTCCTGTACCTCTCAGAAATGATTATGAAATAAAACTGAAGTACGTGACGTGTGTGACGCTAGGAAAACATTAGGCAGCATGGAGAGATTCTGTATGGGACCACCCCACCCAAACCAGAACTGTGTGTCGTGCGACCCGACACGTAGTCACCAACGCAGCCCGGCTAGCTCAGTCGGTAGAGCATGAGACTCTTAATCTCAGGGTCGTGGGTTCGAGCCCCACGCTGGGCGGAACGTAATTTTGTTCCGCTGCAGATGTAAATTACCGTTTTTCTGATCAATGTGACGTAATGGAAATAGCAACTTAAAACTTTGCCTACGTCTCCATCAGTCGCAAGGAAAGTGTATCTGAAGGTGAAGGTGATTTCGTAGACATGTGTCAAAGACATGTTCTGAAATGTAAGTGGTGTTGGTTGGAGAGCACATCGGTTACGTGTGAGATGTGTAGCCAAGCAGTAATGGTGCGCCATAGCTGCAAATATTAGTCGGTAATATGAAGTGTTGTCAGCTTAAGCCTGATGATCCAGACGAGCGTAAGCACGAAGTACGCAAAACTACCGCTAGGCCGCGCCTCTTTAGCTCAGTGGCATAGCACTGGTCTAGTAAACCAGGGGTCGTGAGTTCGATCCTCACAGGAGGCAAACGAATTTTCGAAATCAGTTGCGCGTCGTGGCCGTATAGCAAGCAGTATCTGGAACGACGAACAATTAGCAACAGGTGTTTTATTTAGAATTACTCTCAGATGTGATTGAGGCGAATGTCGCAGATAAAGCATTTTGCAAAGCGGTACAGCGTAGGGTGGGAGGCGGCAGTCTGAATTATATTTCTTACATGTGTTTTTCAAATATCACAGAGCCTCTCGCGAGCGTCGTCGTCGTCGACGCCGCCGCTTCTGCAGAAGTAGGAAATCGCCATCGTAGCAAATGCGGCGAGGGACGCCCTGCCTTCGATTTCGAATGCACAAAGTGTGTGGTCTTGGTTCCCAATCTCTACTTGGTCGGTCTCGTAAAGGCTTGAATGTAACGAATGGGTGGGAAGCAGCAAGAGGCAGCGGCTGTGTAGAACGAAAACACAATTCCTCAGCGGTATGAGCGTTTCGAGATGACACGAATGTAAGGAATACTTGGCGGCCAGTGACCGTGTGGCCTAATGGATAAGGCGTCGGACTTCGGATCCGAAGATTGCAGGTTCGAATCCTGTCACGGTCGTGTTTTTCCAATTCTGCAAAAGAAACACACCGTTTTAGTGTAGCTATTGAGCAGTACGAAATCGTCTGAATGTTGCTGTTGTCCACTTCCTGCTTGGAGATGCACTTGAGCGTGATACACACACAGCCAGAACGGTGTTATCTAGCGAAATGGTCGGCTGAGTGCCGTCACCGCGAGTTTTGGCTGGCATTTGCGCATCTAAGACAGCGTCGGAAAGTAACCCGTTCGGCTTCTGAGTCAAATCAAATATGTGTGTTAATTTTGACACCACTAGCGCTGCAGGTTTTTTATGCAGTTCCTGTACCTCTCAGAAATGATTATGAAATAAAACTGAAGTACGTGACGTGTGTGACGCTAGGAAAACATTAGGCAGCATGGAGAGATTCTGTATGGGACCACCCCACCCAAACCAGAACTGTGTGTCGTGCGACCCGACACGTAGTCACCAACGCAGCCCGGCTAGCTCAGTCGGTAGAGCATGAGACTCTTAATCTCAGGGTCGTGGGTTCGAGCCCCACGCTGGGCGGAACGTAATTTTGTTCCGCTGCAGATGTAAATTACCGTTTTTCTGATCAATGTGACGTAATGGAAATAGCAACTTAAAACTTTGCCTACGTCTCCATCAGTCGCAAGGAAAGTGTATCTGAAGGTGAAGGTGATTTCGTAGACATGTGTCAAAGACATGTTCTGAAATGTAAGTGGTGTTGGTTGGAGAGCACATCGGTTACGTGTGAGATGTGTAGCCAAGCAGTAATGGTGCGCCATAGCTGCAAATATTAGTCGGTAATATGAAGTGTTGTCAGCTTAAGCCTGATGATCCAGACGAGCGTAAGCACGAAGTACGCAAAACTACCGCTAGGCCGCGCCTCTTTAGCTCAGTGGCATAGCACTGGTCTAGTAAACCAGGGGTCGTGAGTTCGATCCTCACAGGAGGCAAACGAATTTTCGAAATCAGTTGCGCGTCGTGGCCGTATAGCAAGCAGTATCTGGAACGACGAACAATTAGCAACAGGTGTTTTATTTAGAATTACTCTCAGATGTGATTGAGGCGAATGTCGCAGATAAAGCATTTTGCAAAGCGGTACAGCGTAGGGTGGGAGGCGGCAGTCTGAATTATATTTTTTACATGTGTTTTTCAAATATCACAGAGCCTCTCGCGAGCGTCGTCGTCGTCGACGCCGCCGCTTCTGCAGAAGTAGGAAATCGCCATCGTAGCAAATGCGGCGAGG
The DNA here is from genome assembly GCF_021461395.2 of Schistocerca americana. Classification (NCBI taxonomy): domain Eukaryota; kingdom Metazoa; phylum Arthropoda; class Insecta; order Orthoptera; family Acrididae; genus Schistocerca; species Schistocerca americana. Next base: position 284,667 of record NW_025725738.1, on the reverse strand, counting down.
GACGCCCTGCCTTCGATTTCGAATGCACAAAGTGTGTGGTCTTGGTTCCCAATCTCTACTTGGTCGGTCTCGTAAAGGCTTGAATGTAACGAATGGGTGGGAAGCAGCAAGAGGCAGCGGCTGTGTAGAACGAAAACACAATTCCTCAGCGGTATGAGCGTTTCGAGATGACACGAATGTAAGGAATACTTGGCGGCCAGTGACCGTGTGGCCTAATGGATTACAGTGACCGTGTGGCCGAGTGTGGCTCTAGCTGCCGTCGCGTACGGACGTACTTGCCGCCGCTCCGTGTAAACAGCGCTTACGCTAGTACTTATCGTTTCGTGTGTACTGCTTTCTGTTCTGTGTTTAAATTGAGATCTGTTCTACACCAGTTTTGTGTACTGGTTACGTCTTCGGATATTCGTCGCTCTAGGGATTTTCGGTTTTGACCGTAATCCGACCGGTGCTGCACGACATGGCTTCCTCCATCAGGAAGAACACCCTGGTTTTTTCGTTTGAAAAGGAAACTCGCCGGGTTCAACCGTCTGCTCTCGAGGTTCACGAATGGCTCACAGAGGTAATTGGCATTAACCCGGATTCTGTCCATACTACCCAGCTTGATTCCGACAACTACTGTGTGTTTGTTAAGTTCTTTAATCCGTTAATGGTTGATAAAATTCGCGATAAGTTTGGCAACCAAGTCGAGTTTATCCATAGGGACGGCACTAGTAGTATGGTTTCTATCAAAAGGGCTGATACTACATATCGGACTGTTCGAGTTCTTAATTTACCTATTGAACTAGAAAACGAAAAAATTAAGGTTGCTCTGTCTCAATATGGGGATGTAAAAGAAATCATTAATGAACGCTGGTCGCCGCATTATAAACTCCAGTGCTTTAATGGAATAAGGTCGGTTGAAATGGAAGTTAAGACTAATATCCCGTCACATATCTCCGTTGAAGGTCACAAGGCTCATATTGTTTATACTGGACAAATCCCTACATGTCACGTCTGTAATGAGTCAGGTCATTTTCGGCAGGATTGTCCCCGCCGTGTGTTTGTCTTAAAAACGAACCTCATGCAGCGACGTAAATTGACACTCAGTGACGTTATGGCAAACGGTACACCTGTCCAACCTGTAGATGATGTTGCTAAGGAAAGTTCATCTGACTTTCCTTGCAGTGTCACTGATTTTCCACCTATCGTAGCCCCGACGAATCTCGAATCTGTTCCCCCTGACAGGGATGTACAGAATAAAAAACGGCCACTGGAGCGAAGCGATGATCATTCAGGAGATGAATTATCTCGCACCTCTCCCACAATCAGAAAACCACGTCCTTCAGCCGACGGAGATTTAGTAGAAGCCGATTGTATGCAGATCGATCCTGCAGTACCACCTGCCACCAACAAATCGGATGTGGAAACGGAGGATCCTACCGACCAGCAGCAACTGTCAACAACTTTGAGTGTCACCGGCGATGTACAACAGCCGCCTCAACGCGACCAACATGAGGAAGTGGCGGGTAAACATCGGCTCCACAACAAACCACGACAACAAGCCTCAGGTGGAAACAAACAGGAGAAAGTTGTTGCCAAACAACAGGTCACGACTGTCGGTCGGACGGAAACAGCAACACAGAAGGCCGATGACTCGACAACGATATCGGCATCTCAACCGACGGTACGGCGCAAACTCAAACCACAGCCTAATCTTTCGGCTTCTCGCAATCCATCGCAATCACAACAGTCGCAACAGGGGCAATCAGATTTGAAACAGAAGAATATCGGGTACGAAGTAGTACGGGACGAACCTGACGGCCGTCAAACCACAAGTGCCGGCGAGATCCACCCCCACAGTAGTAACGATTAATGGATACTTGTTTACGGCATAGTGACGTTGCGTTAGGACGGAAGGCCTCTATAAGTTGTTTTTCTCTTTTGTTCCGTATGGTTTTTTCAATGTTTTCTGTGATGTTGTTCGTCTGACACGCTGACAGTCCTCAAAGTCTAAGTTCAACCTAATGTAGACATGTCTCAAGCCTATAAACTGTTAACCATAAATATTAACAAACTGCAATCCGACCTTAAAGTAGCAATGCTGCGGCAATTCGTTTACGAATCTGAAGCAGACATCATTCTGCTACAGGAGGTGGCAGTCAAAAGTTTTGATATTCCTGGTTTCCAATCCATTGAAAACGTAGCTCACGAACTTCATACAGGCACGGCCGTGCTAGTCCGTAATGGTATCCCCGTCACAGAGGTCGAAAAACTTGAATCTGGTCGCGGTATTAGCTGCAAAATCTTTGATGTCACTGTTGTAAATGTGTACGCACCCTCCGGCAGCAGTTACAAGTCAGCGAGAAGTGCCTATTTTAAAGATGAAGTCATTTATTTGCTTCGAAAGGACCCCGTTAACATTGTTCTAGGTGGTGATTTTAACTGCGTGGTACATCAGAAGGATCAGAGGCCACAGTTTAATTACTGTCATGACCTTCGCGAACTCGTCACCAAGGTTCGGTTGAAAGATACGTGGGAAATTCTGCACCCCACCCTGGTTAAATTTACTTTTTTTACCCCTACTTCAAGTAGTCGACTTGACCGGATCTATATATCGTCTCATATCAGCAACCGAGTTCTTGATACTGAAGTTATTCCAGCTCCGTTTTCTGACCATTGTGCCTATGCTGTCACCTTAAATCTCGACAAGCAACCAACAAAAAGGTTCAAAGGGCAGTGGATGCTTAACACTTCTCATCTTCAAGACCTGGAGCTCGAAGATGCCATTTGTGCAACATGGAATTTTTGTCTCCGCTCCATTAACAAGCACAGAACTAAACTAGAGTGGTGGACACACACAGCTAAAAGAAAACTGCGACAATGCCTGATCTCTTACTGCTATCAGAAAGCGACGGATAACAAGAAGACAACAGAATTTTATTATGCCCTTTTAAGAGAATTATATGACAAATCTCATGACTCCAATGTTTACGCTGCACAAATCCAACGAGTCAAAGCGAAGCTGTTAAGCATTAAGCACAGGCAATTAGATGGCCTAAAAATTAAAGCTAAGACCAAATCGGTTAGTGATAGCGAAATGACTTCCTTATACCATCTCATCAAACACCGTTCCAATCGTGTGCGGACCTTCGTTGACGAACTAGTTACCCCAACCGGTGATCATCTTGTGCACCAAAAGGACATTGTTCAGGGTTTTTATCATTATTATAGAGAATTATACTCAGAAGATCCACTTGATGTAAATCTGACGTTTGATTTCCTTCAGCCTTTGGGCAGTAACTTAACTGCAGAAGACAACAATGAATTTCTTGCCGATTTCGCAATTTCAGATGTCTTAGACTTAATTGTCGGTTCCCCTGCAAACAAATCCCCTGGTCCAGATGGTCTCCCCAAAGAATTCTATCACAAATTTTGGCATGTCGTTGGACCCACCCTCACAGAAATTATTAACGAAGTCTTTCGAGGCCACAGAATACCGGACGAGTTGAAAGAAGGTAGAACAGTGCTCATACCGAAACAAAGAGGCCACAGGCAAATTGATAACTTCCGGCCTATCATGCTGTTAAATTTTGATTATAAGACTATTGCCAGAGCGATAAACAGTAGATTAATCTTGATAGCCCGGCATGTCATTAAGAATCATCAGTCTTGCATCCCTGGCAGAAGCGTAATGACCACAATCGCTGACATCAGGGACGTAATTTCGATCACGGCGGCGACCAACATCAACTGTGCCCTACTGTTTGTCGACCTTTCTAAGGCTTTTGATCGTGTGAGTCACCGTTACATCCTCCAGATCATGGAAAGGATTGGATTAGATAACACAGTAGTAACCTTACTCCGCAATGTCATCACAGGCATTACCACCCGATTGTGTGTTAACGGCCAGTCGACAATACCGATTACACTTATGAGAGGGGTCCCACAGGGAAGTCCTCTCTCGATGTTGCTCTTTGCCTTTTCTCTGGAACCTCTCCTCAGGAAACTGGAGTCCACATTACCAGGTCTCTCTATATCAAGAGCTTGTTTTGCAGTGCGTGCCTATGCCGATGACGTCACAGCAGTTATTCGTTGTGTAAACGACGTAAAGACGATTAAAACGGAAATCGACAACTACAGTAAGGTGTCTGGAGCTAAACTCAATGAAGGAAAATGCAAACTGGTTAACTTGAGAGGTCTTGAACATGTATCCATACCCTGGGCCCAAAAAGTGGACAATCCTAAGTCACTAGGTATTATCGTCGACAAATGTCCTCTTAAAATGGCGGCGAAAAACTGGAAAGCTGTTACGAACAGCATGCATGGTCTCATTGTTGAAAACAACTGGCGCTCTGCGAACTTGATAGAAAGGATCAAGATAGTCAATATATGTATTTTCTCCAAAGCATACTACTTGGCACAAGTATTTCCCATACCTAAAGTTCAGGCCAGAAAAATGTTGCAAATAGCTAGCAGATTCGTGTGGAAAGGGAACATTTTTAAACTCGACAGTGCCACGCTAACAAAATCACGACCCGACGGCGGGCTAGGGCTCACTGACATCCATAAAAAAGCCAATGCCCTTTTTCTGAAACGCACTTCGCGCCTAGTATACAGTCACGACCCAAACATAACTGCAAGTCTGTTCCACGTCCTTCGCCCTGGAAACATACACCCGCCCGTCGACATCAGCAACATAAACTACCAGCTGAAACATGTACGAGAATATTTCATTGAAACAAGTTATGTAGGCGAAAGCATCTTACAAAACTCGCATTTGACAACGAATGAAGTCATGCAGCAATGGTCTAAGATGCGTCAATGTAATACAATTGAGGCAAAAAATCCATCTTGTAACTGGAAGACCCTATGGAGGAACATTAGTCTTAAGATTCATACATGGGATGTTGCATCAACTTGGTACCAGGTGGTGAATGATACCATCGCCACTAATGTCAAATTACACAGAATAGGCTTACATCCCTCTGATAAATGTGTTAAGTGTGGTTTAATCGACACTTTGCTTCATCGTTTCACCTGCTGCGGACACTTAAACAACTGGCGATGGGTGAGGGAAAAACTCGCACTATTATCGAGAAGCTCGCCAGCGAGTATCTCGACCACTATCATCACGAACCCAGATACGGACTACTATCCTATGGCTAAGAATACTACAATGATGTGGATATTGGCAAATTATGTGCATTATACGATCACCAGACGGGACGGCGACAACCTAGTTGAATTTTTGGCATACATGCATACTGCTTATTGGAGAATAAAACAAACGGGCAACTTGACAAAAATCTTTGGCAATATGTTGGACATTGTTTTTGAAAAACAAGGGATCGGTTAGTCTGTTGCTGCTGCAGCAGCCCCTCTCATCTGCCTCTACCGAGCAGACAATTGTGACGAGTTCCAGTCTCAGCGTCCGTCATGTTCAAATTGATCTCAGATACACAGTGACAACGATAAAATTCAAAAAAGAAAAAAAAAATGTGGCCTAATGGATAAGGCGTCGGACAAAAAAAAAAAAAAAAAAAAAAAATGGATAAGGCGTCGGACTTCGGATCCGAAGATTGCAGGTTCGAATCCTGTCACGGTCGTGTTTTTCCAATTCTGCAAAAGAAACACACCGTTTTAGTGTAGCTATTGAGCAGTACGAAATCGTCTGAATGTTGCTGTTGTCCACTTCCTGCTTGGAGATGCACTTGAGCGTGATACACACACAGCCAGAACGGTGTTATCTAGCGAAATGGTCGGCTGAGTGCCGTCACCGCGAGTTTTGGCTGGCATTTGCGCATCTAAGACAGCGTCGGAAAGTAACCCGTTCGGCTTCTGAGTCAAATCAAATATGTGTGTTAATTTTGACACCACTAGCGCTGCAGGTTTTTTATGCAGTTCCTGTACCTCTCAGAAATGATTATGAAATAAAACTGAAGTACGTGACGTGTGTGACGCTAGGAAAACATTAGGCAGCATGGAGAGATTCTGTATGGGACCACCCCACCCAAACGAGAACTGTGTGTCGTGCGACCCGACACGTAGTCACCGACGCAGCCCGGCTAGCTCAGTCGGTAGAGCATGAGACTCTTAATCTCAGGGTCGTGGGTTCGAGCCCCACGCTGGGCGGAACGTAATTTTGTTCCGCTGCAGATGTAAATTACCGTTTTTCTGATCAATGTGACGTAATGGAAATAGCAACTTAAAACTTTGCCTACGTCTCCATCAGTCGCAAGGAAAGTGTATCTGAAGGTGAAGGTGATTTCGTAGACATGTGTCAAAGACATGTTCTGAAATGTAAGTGGTGTTGGTTGGAGAGCACATCGGTTACGTGTGAGATGTGTAGCCAAGCAGTAATGGTGCGCCATAGCTGCAAATATTAGTCGGTAATATGAAGTGTTGTCAGCTTAAGCCTGATGATCCAGACGAGCGTAAGCACGAAGTACGCAAAACTACCGCTAGGCCGCGCCTCTTTAGCTCAGTGGCAGAGCACTGGTCTAGTAAACCAGGGGTCGTGAGTTCGATCCTCACAGGAGGCAAACGAATTTTCGAAATCAGTTGCGCGTCGTGGCCGTATAGCAAGCAGTATCTGGAACGACGAACAATTAGCAACAGGTGTTTTATTTAGAATTACTCTCAGATGTGATTGAGGCGAATGTCGCAGATAAAGCATTTTCCAAAGCGGTACAGCGTAGGGTGGGAGGCGGCAGTCTGAATTATATTTTTTACATGTGTTTTTCAAATATCACAGAGCCTCTCGCGAGCGTCGTCGTCGTCGACGCCGCCGCTTCTGCAGAAGTAGGAAATCGCCATCGTAGCAAATGCGGCGAGGGACGCCCTGCCTTCGATTTCGAATGCACAAAGTGTGTGGTCTTGGTTCCCAATCTCTACTTGGTCGGTCTCGTAAAGGCTTGAATGTAACGAATGGGTGGGAAGCAGCAAGAGGCAGCGGCTGTGTAGAACGAAAACACAATTCCTCAGCGGTATGAGCGTTTCGAGATGACACGAATGTAAGGAATACTTGGCGGCCAGTGACCGTGTGGCCTAATGGATAAGGCGTCGGACTTCGGATCCGAAGATTGCAGGTTCGAATCCTGTCACGGTCGTGTTTTTCCAATTCTGCAAAAGAAACACACCGTTTTAGTGTAGCTATTGAGCAGTACTAAATCGTCTGAATGTTGCTGTTGTCCACTTCCTGCTTGGAGATGCACTTGAGCGTGATACACACACAGCCAGAACGGTGTTATCTAGCGAAATGGTCGGCTGAGTGCCGTCACCGCGAGTTTTGGCTGGCATTTGCGCATCTAAGACAGCGTCGGAAAGTAACCCGTTCGGCTTCTGAGTCAAATCAAATATGTGTGTTAATTTTGACACCACTAGCGCTGCAGGTTTTTTATGCAGTTCCTGTACCTCTCAGAAATGATTATGAAATAAAACTGAAGTACGTGACGTGTGTGACGCTAGGAAAACATTAGGCAGCATGGAGAGATTCTGTATGGGACCACCCCACCCAAACGAGAACTGTGTGTCGTGCGACCCGACACGTAGTCACCGACGCAGCCCGGCTAGCTCAGTCGGTAGAGCATGAGACTCTTAATCTCAGGGTCGTGGGTTCGAGCCCCACGCTGGGCGGAACGTAATTTTGTTCCGCTGCAGATGTAAATTACCGTTTTTCTGATCAATGTGACGTAATGGAAATAGCAACTTAAAACTTTGCCTACGTCTCCATCAGTCGCAAGGAAAGTGTATCTGAAGGTGAAGGTGATTTCGTAGACATGTGTCAAAGACATGTTCTGAAATGTAAGTGGTGTTGGTTGGAGAGCACATCGGTTACGTGTGAGATGTGTAGCCAAGCAGTAATGGTGCGCCATAGCTGCAAATATTAGTCGGTAATATGAAGTGTTGTCAGCTTAAGCCTGATGATCCAGACGAGCGTAAGCACGAAGTACGCAAAACTACCGCTAGGCCGCGCCTCTTTAGCTCAGTGGCAGAGCACTGGTCTAGTAAACCAGGGGTCGTGAGTTCGATCCTCACAGGAGGCAAACGAATTTTCGAAATCAGTTGCGCGTCGTGGCCGTATAGCAAGCAGTATCTGGAACGACGAACAATTAGCAACAGGTGTTTTATTTAGAATTACTCTCAGATGTGATTGAGGCGAATGTCGCAGATAAAGCATTTTCCAAAGCGGTACAGCGTAGGGTGGGAGGCGGCAGTCTGAATTATATTTTTTACATGTGTTTTTCAAATATCACAGAGCCTCTCGCGAGCGTCGTCGTCGTCGACGCCGCCGCTTCTGCAGAAGTAGGAAATCGCCATCGTAGCAAATGCGGCGAGGGACGCCCTGCCTTCGATTTCGAATGCACAAAGTGTGTGGTCTTGGTTCCCAATCTCTACTTGGTCGGTCTCGTAAAGGCTTGAATGTAACGAATGGGTGGGAAGCAGCAAGAGGCAGCGGCTGTGTAGAACGAAAACACAATTCCTCAGCGGTATGAGCGTTTCGAGATGACACGAATGTAAGGAATACTTGGCGGCCAGTGACCGTGTGGCCTAATGGATAAGGCGTCGGACTTCGGATCCGAAGATTGCAGGTTCGAATCCTGTCACGGTCGTGTTTTTCCAATTCTGCAAAAGAAACACACCGTTTTAGTGTAGCTATTGAGCAGTACTAAATCGTCTGAATGTTGCTGTTGTCCACTTCCTGCTTGGAGATGCACTTGAGCGTGATACACACACAGCCAGAACGGTGTTATCTAGCGAAATGGTCGGCTGAGTGCCGTCACCGCGAGTTTTGGCTGGCATTTGCGCATCTAAGACAGCGTCGGAAAGTAACCCGTTCGGCTTCTGAGTCAAATCAAATATGTGTGTTAATTTTGACACCACTAGCGCTGCAGGTTTTTTATGCAGTTCCTGTACCTCTCAGAAATGATTATGAAATAAAACTGAAGTACGTGACGTGTGTGACGCTAGGAAAACATTAGGCAGCATGGAGAGATTCTGTATGGGACCACCCCACCCAAACGAGAACTGTGTGTCGTGCGACCCGACACGTAGTCACCGACGCAGCCCGGCTAGCTCAGTCGGTAGAGCATGAGACTCTTAATCTCAGGGTCGTGGGTTCGAGCCCCACGCTGGGCGGAACGTAATTTTGTTCCGCTGCAGATGTAAATTACCGTTTTTCTGATCAATGTGACGTAATGGAAATAGCAACTTAAAACTTTGCCTACGTCTCCATCAGTCGCAAGGAAAGTGTATCTGAAGGTGAAGGTGATTTCGTAGACATGTGTCAAAGACATGTTCTGAAATGTAAGTGGTGTTGGTTGGAGAGCACATCGGTTACGTGTGAGATGTGTAGCCAAGCAGTAATGGTGCGCCATAGCTGCAAATATTAGTCGGTAATATGAAGTGTTGTCAGCTTAAGCCTGATGATCCAGACGAGCGTAAGCACGAAGTACGCAAAACTACCGCTAGGCCGCGCCTCTTTAGCTCAGTGGCAGAGCACTGGTCTAGTAAACCAGGGGTCGTGAGTTCGATCCTCACAGGAGGCAAACGAATTTTCGAAATCAGTTGCGCGTCGTGGCCGTATAGCAAGCAGTATCTGGAACGACGAACAATTAGCAACAGGTGTTTTATTTAGAATTACTCTCAGATGTGATTGAGGCGAATGTCGCAGATAAAGCATTTTCCAAAGCGGTACAGCGTAGGGTGGGAGGCGGCAGTCTGAATTATATTTTTTACATGTGTTTTTCAAATATCACAGAGCCTCTCGCGAGCGTCGTCGTCGTCGACGCCGCCGCTTCTGCAGAAGTAGGAAATCGCCATCGTAGCAAATGCGGCGAGGGACGCCCTGCCTTCGATTTCGAATGCACAAAGTGTGTGGTCTTGGTTCCCAATCTCTACTTGGTCGGTCTCGTAAAGGCTTGAATGTAACGAATGGGTGGGAAGCAGCAAGAGGCAGCGGCTGTGTAGAACGAAAACACAATTCCTCAGCGGTATGAGCGTTTCGAGATGACACGAATGTAAGTAATACTTGGCGGCCAGTGACCGTGTGGCCTAATGGATAAGGCGTCGGACTTCGGATCCGAAGATTGCAGGTTCGAATCCTGTCACGGTCGTGTTTTTCCAATTCTGCAAAAGAAACACACCGTTTTAGTGTAGCTATTGAGCAGTACTAAATCGTCTGAATGTTGCTGTTGTCCACTTCCTGCTTGGAGATGCACTTGAGCGTGATACACACACAGCCAGAACGGTGTTATCTAGCGAAATGGTCGGCTGAGTGCCGTCACCGCGAGTTTTGGCTGGCATTTGCGCATCTAAGACAGCGTCGGAAAGTAACCCGTTCGGCTTCTGAGTCAAATCAAATATGTGTGTTAATTTTGACACCACTAGCGCTGCAGGTTTTTTATGCAGTTCCTGTACCTCTCAGAAATGATTATGAAATAAAACTGAAGTACGTGACGTGTGTGACGCTAGGAAAACATTAGGCAGCATGGAGAGATTCTGTATGGGACCACCCCACCCAAACGAGAACTGTGTGTCGTGCGACCCGACACGTAGTCACCGACGCAGCCCGGCTAGCTCAGTCGGTAGAGCATGAGACTCTTAATCTCAGGGTCGTGGGTTCGAGCCCCACGCTGGGCGGAACGTAATTTTGTTCCGCTGCAGATGTAAATTACCGTTTTTCTGATCAATGTGACGTAATGGAAATAGCAACTTAAAACTTTGCCTACGTCTCCATCAGTCGCAAGGAAAGTGTATCTGAAGGTGAAGGTGATTTCGTAGACATGTGTCAAAGACATGTTCTGAAATGTAAGTGGTGTTGGTTGGAGAGCACATCGGTTACGTGTGAGATGTGTAGCCAAGCAGTAATGGTGCGCCATAGCTGCAAATATTAGTCGGTAATATGAAGTGTTGTCAGCTTAAGCCTGATGATCCAGACGAGCGTAAGCACGAAGTACGCAAAACTACCGCTAGGCCGCGCCTCTTTAGCTCAGTGGCAGAGCACTGGTCTAGTAAACCAGGGGTCGTGAGTTCGATCCTCACAGGAGGCAAACGAATTTTCGAAATCAGTTGCGCGTCGTGGCCGTATAGCAAGCAGTATCTGGAACGACGAACAATTAGCAACAGGTGTTTTATTTAGAATTACTCTCAGATGTGATTGAGGCGAATGTCGCAGATAAAGCATTTTCCAAAGCGGTACAGCGTAGGGTGGGAGGCGGCAGTCTGAATTATATTTTTTACATGTGTTTTTCAAATATCACAGAGCCTCTCGCGAGCGTCGTCGTCGTCGACGCCGCCGCTTCTGCAGAAGTAGGAAATCGCCATCGTAGCAAATGCGGCGAGGGACGCCCTGCCTTCGATTTCGAATGCACAAAGTGTGTGGTCTTGGTTCCCAATCTCTACTTGGTCGGTCTCGTAAAGGCTTGAATGTAACGAATGGGTGGGAAGCAGCAAGAGGCAGCGGCTGTGTAGAACGAAAACACAATTCCTCAGCGGTATGAGCGTTTCGAGATGACACGAATGTAAGGAATACTTGGCGGCCAGTGACCGTGTGGCCTAATGGATAAGGCGTCGGACTTCGGATCCGAAGATTGCAGGTTCGAATCCTGTCACGGTCGTGTTTTTCCAATTCTGCAAAAGAAACACACCGTTTTAGTGTAGCTATTGAGCAGTACTAAATCGTCTGAATGTTGCTGTTGTCCACTTCCTGCTTGGAGATGCACTTGAGCGTGATACACACACAGCCAGAACGGTGTTATCTAGCGAAATGGTCGGCTGAGTGCCGTCACCGCGAGTTTTGGCTGGCATTTGCGCATCTAAGACAGCGTCGGAAAGTAACCCGTTCGGCTTCTGAGTCAAATCAAATATGTGTGTTAATTTTGACACCACTAGCGCTGCAGGTTTTTTATGCAGTTCCTGTACCTCTCAGAAATGATTATGAAATAAAACTGAAGTACGTGACGTGTGTGACGCTAGGAAAACATTAGGCAGCATGGAGAGATTCTGTATGGGACCACCCCACCCAAACGAGAACTGTGTGTCGTGCGACCCGACACTTAGTCACCGACGCAGCCCGGCTAGCTCAGTCGGTAGAGCATGAGACTCTTAATCTCAGGGTCGTGGGTTCGAGCCCCACGCTGGGCGGAACGTAATTTTGTTCCGCTGCAGATGTAAATTACCGTTTTTCTGATCAATGTGACGTAATGGAAATAGCAACTTAAAACTTTGCCTACGTCTCTATCAGTCGCAAGGAAAGTGTATCTGAAGGTGAAGGTGATTTCGTAGACATGTGTCAAAGACATGTTCTGAAATGTAAGTGGTGTTGGTTGGAGAGCACATCGGTTACGTGTGAGATGTGTAGCCAAGCAGTAATGGTGCGCCATAGCTGCAAATATTAGTCGGTAATATGAAGTGTTGTCAGCTTAAGCCTGATGATCCAGACGAGCGTAAGCACGAAGTACGCAAAACTACCGCTAGGCCGCGCCTCTTTAGCTCAGTGGCAGAGCACTGGTCTAGTAAACCAGGGGTCGTGAGTTCGATCCTCACAGGAGGCAAACGAATTTTCGAAATCAGTTGCGCGTCGTGGCCGTATAGCAAGCAGTATCTGGAACGACGAACAATTAGCAACAGGTGTTTTATTTAGAATTACTCTCAGATGTGATTGAGGCGAATGTCGCAGATAAAGCATTTTCCAAAGCGGTACAGCGTAGGGTGGGAGGCGGCAGTCTGAATTATATTTTTTACATGTGTTTTTCAAATATCACAGAGCCTCTCGCGAGCGTCGTCGTCGTCGTCGACGCCGCCGCTTCTGCAGAAGTAGGAAATCGCCATCGTAGCAAATGCGGCGAGGGACGCCCTGCCTTCGATTTCGAATGCACAAAGTGTGTGGTCTTGGTTCCCAATCTCTACTTGGTCGGTCTCGTAAAGGCTTGAATGTAACGAATGGGTGGGAAGCAGCAAGAGGCAGCGGCTGTGTAGAACGAAAACACAATTCCTCAGCGGTATGAGCGTTTCGAGATGACACGAATGTAAGTAATACTTGGCGGCCAGTGACCGTGTGGCCTAATGGATAAGGCGTCGGACTTCGGATCCGAAGATTGCAGGTTCGAATCCTGTCACGGTCGTGTTTTTCCAATTCTGCAAAAGAAACACACCGTTTTAGTGTAGCTATTGAGCAGTACTAAATCGTCTGAATGTTGCTGTTGTCCACTTCCTGCTTGGAGATGCACTTGAGCGTGATACACACACAGCCAGAACGGTGTTATCTAGCGAAATGGTCGGCTGAGTGCCGTCACCGCGAGTTTTGGCTGGCATTTGCGCATCTAAGACAGCGTCGGAAAGTAACCCGTTCGGCTTCTGAGTCAAATCAAATATGTGTGTTAATTTTGACACCACTAGCGCTGCAGGTTTTTTATGCAGTTCCTGTACCTCTCAGAAATGATTATGAAATAAAACTGAAGTACGTGACGTGTGTGACGCTAGGAAAACATTAGGCAGCATGGAGAGATTCTGTATGGGACCACCCCACCCAAACGAGAACTGTGTGTCGTGCGACCCGACACGTAGTCACCGACGCAGCCCGGCTAGCTCAGTCGGTAGAGCATGAGACTCTTAATCTCAGGGTCGTGGGTTCGAGCCCCACGCTGGGCGGAACGTAATTTTGTTCCGCTGCAGATGTAAATTACCGTTTTTCTGATCAATGTGACGTAATGGAAATAGCAACTTAAAACTTTGCCTACGTCTCCATCAGTCGCAAGGAAAGTGTATCTGAAGGTGAAGGTGATTTCGTAGACATGTGTCAAAGACATGTTCTGAAATGTAAGTGGTGTTGGTTGGAGAGCACATCGGTTACGTGTGAGATGTGTAGCCAAGCAGTAATGGTGCGCCATAGCTGCAAATATTAGTCGGTAATATGAAGTGTTGTCAGCTTAAGCCTGATGATCCAGACGAGCGTAAGCACGAAGTACGCAAAACTACCGCTAGGCCGCGCCTCTTTAGCTCAGTGGCAGAGCACTGGTCTAGTAAACCAGGGGTCGTGAGTTCGATCCTCACAGGAGGCAAACGAATTTTCGAAATCAGTTGCGCGTCGTGGCCGTATAGCAAGCAGTATCTGGAACGACGAACAATTAGCAACAGGTGTTTTATTTAGAATTACTCTCAGATGTGATTGAGGCGAATGTCGCAGATAAAGCATTTTCCAAAGCGGTACAGCGTAGGGTGGGAGGCGGCAGTCTGAATTATATTTTTTACATGTGTTTTTCAAATATCACAGAGCCTCTCGCGAGCGTCGTCGTCGTCGACGCCGCCGCTTCTGCAGAAGTAGGAAATCGCCATCGTAGCAAATGCGGCGAGGGACGCCCTGCCTTCGATTTCGAATGCACAAAGTGTGTGGTCTTGGTTCCCAATCTCTACTTGGTCGGTCTCGTAAAGGCTTGAATGTAACGAATGGGTGGGAAGCAGCAAGAGGCAGCGGCTGTGTAGAACGAAAACACAATTCCTCAGCGGTATGAGCGTTTCGAGATGACACGAATGTAAGGAATACTTGGCGGCCAGTGACCGTGTGGCCTAATGGATAAGGCGTCGGACTTCGGATCCGAAGATTGCAGGTTCGAATCCTGTCACGGTCGTGTTTTTCCAATTCTGCAAAAGAAACACACCGTTTTAGTGTAGCTATTGAGCAGTACTAAATCGTCTGAATGTTGCTGTTGTCCACTTCCTGCTTGGAGATGCACTTGAGCGTGATACACACACAGCCAGAACGGTGTTATCTAGCGAAATGGTCGGCTGAGTGCCGTCACCGCGAGTTTTGGCTGGCATTTGCGCATCTAAGACAGCGTCGGAAAGTAACCCGTTCGGCTTCTGAGTCAAATCAAATATGTGTGTTAATTTTGACACCACTAGCGCTGCAGGTTTTTTATGCAGTTCCTGTACCTCTCAGAAATGATTATGAAATAAAACTGAAGTACGTGACGTGTGTGACGCTAGGAAAACATTAGGCAGCATGGAGAGATTCTGTATGGGACCACCCCACCCAAACGAGAACTGTGTGTCGTGCGACCCGACACGTAGTCACCGACACAGCACGGCTAGCTCAGTCGGTAGAGCATGAGACTCTTAATCTCAGGGTCGTGGGTTCGAGCCCCACGCTGGGCGGAACGTAATTTTGTTCCGCTGCAGATGTAAATTACCGTTTTTCTGATCAATGTGACGTAATGGGAATAGCAACTTAACACTTTGCCTACGTCTCCATCAGTCGCAAGGAAAGTGTATCTGAAGGTGAAGGTGATTTCGTAGACATGTGTCAAAGACATGTTCTGAAATGTAAGTGGTGTTGGTTGGAGAGCACATCGGTTACGTGTGAGATGTGTAGCCAAGCAGTAATGGTGCGCCATAGCTGCAAATATTAGTCGGTAATATGAAGTGTTGTCAGCTTAAGCCTGATGATCCAGACGAGCGTAAGCACGAAGTACGCAAAACTACCGCTAGGCCGCGCCTCTTTAGCTCAGTGGCAGAGCACTGGTCTAGTAAACCAGGGGTCGTGAGTTCGATCCTCACAGGAGGCAAACGAATTTTCGAAATCAGTTGCGCGTCGTGGCCGTATAGCAAGCAGTATCTGGAACGACGAACAATTAGCAACAGGTGTTTTATTTAGAATTACTCTCAGATGTGATTGAGGCGAATGTCGCAGATAAAGCATTTTCCAAAGCGGTACAGCGTAGGGTGGGAGGCGGCAGTCTGAATTATATTTTTTACATGTGTTTTTCAAATATCACAGAGCCTCTCGCGAGCGTCGTCGTCGTCGACGCCGCCGCTTCTGCAGAAGTAGGAAATCGCCATCGTAGCAAATGCGGCGAGGGACGCCCTGCCTTCGATTTCGAATGCACAAAGTGTGTGGTCTTGGTTCCCAATCTCTACTTGGTCGGTCTCGTAAAGGCTTGAATGTAACGAATGGGTGGGAAGCAGCAAGAGGCAGCGGCTGTGTAGAACGAAAACACAATTCCTCAGCGGTATGAGCGTTTCGAGATGACACGAATGTAAGGAATACTTGGCGGCCAGTGACCGTGTGGCCTAATGGATAAGGCGTCGGACTTCGGATCCGAAGATTGCAGGTTCGAATCCTGTCACGGTCGTGTTTTTCCAATTCTGCAAAAGAAACACACCGTTTTAGTGTAGCTATTGAGCAGTACTAAATCGTCTGAATGTTGCTGTTGTCCACTTCCTGCTTGGAGATGCACTTGAGCGTGATACACACACAGCCAGAACGGTGTTATCTAGCGAAATGGTCGGCTGAGTGCCGTCACCGCGAGTTTTGGCTGGCATTTGCGCATCTAAGACAGCGTCGGAAAGTAACCCGTTCGGCTTCTGAGTCAAATCAAATATGTGTGTTAATTTTGACACCACTAGCGCTGCAGGTTTTTTATGCAGTTCCTGTACCTCTCAGAAATGATTATGAAATAAAACTGAAGTACGTGACGTGTGTGACGCTAGGAAAACATTAGGCAGCATGGAGAGATTCTGTATGGGACCACCCCACCCAAACGAGAACTGTGTGTCGTGCGACCCGACACGTAGTCACCGACGCAGCCCGGCTAGCTCAGTCGGTAGAGCATGAGACTCTTAATCTCAGGGTCGTGGGTTCGAGCCCCACGCTGGGCGGAACGTAATTTTGTTCCGCTGCAGATGTAAATTACCGTTTTTCTGATCAATGTGACGTAATGGAAATAGCAACTTAAAACTTTGCCTACGTCTCCATCAGTCGCAAGGAAAGTGTATCTGAAGGTGAAGGTGATTTCGTAGACATGTGTCAAAGACATGTTCTGAAATGTAAGTGGTGTTGGTTGGAGAGCACATCGGTTACGTGTGAGATGTGTAGCCAAGCAGTAATGGTGCGCCATAGCTGCAAATATTAGTCGGTAATATGAAGTGTTGTCAGCTTAAGCCTGATGATCCAGACGAGCGTAAGCACGAAGTACGCAAAACTACCGCTAGGCCGCGCCTCTTTAGCTCAGTGGCAGAGCAGTGGTCTAGTAAACCAGGGGTCGTGAGTTCGATCCTCACAGGAGGCAAACGAATTTTCGAAATCAGTTGCGCGTCGTGGCCGTATAGCAAGCAGTATCTGGAACGACGAACAATTAGCAACAGGTGTTTTATTTAGAATTACTCTCAGATGTGATTGAGGCGAATGTCGCAGATAAAGCATTTTCCAAAGCGGTACAGCGTAGGGTGGGAGGCGGCAGTCTGAATTATATTTTTTACATGTGTTTTTCAAATATCACAGAGCCTCTCGCGAGCGTCGTCGTCGTCGACGCCGCCGCTTCTGCAGAAGTAGGAAATCGCCATCGTAGCAAATGCGGCGAGGGACGCCCTGCCTTCGATTTCGAATGCACAAAGTGTGTGGTCTTGGTTCCCAATCTCTACTTGGTCGGTCTCGTAAAGGCTTGAATGTAACGAATGGGTGGGAAGCAGCAAGAGGCAGCGGCTGTGTAGAACGAAAACACAATTCCTCAGCGGTATGAGCGTTTCGAGATGACACGAATGTAAGGAATACTTGGCGGCCAGTGACCGTGTGGCCTAATGGATAAGGCGTCGGACTTCGGATCCGAAGATTGCAGGTTCGAATCCTGTCACGGTCGTGTTTTTCCAATTCTGCAAAAGAAACACACCGTTTTAGTGTAGCTATTGAGCAGTACTAAATCGTCTGAATGTTGCTGTTGTCCACTTCCTGCTTGGAGATGCACTTGAGCGTGATACACACACAGCCAGAACGGTGTTATCTAGCGAAATGGTCGGCTGAGTGCCGTCACCGCGAGTTTTGGCTGGCATTTGCGCATCTAAGACAGCGTCGGAAAGTAACCCGTTCGGCTTCTGAGTCAAATCAAATATGTGTGTTAATTTTGACACCACTAGCGCTGCAGGTTTTTTATGCAGTTCCTGTACCTCTCAGAAATGATTATGAAATAAAACTGAAGTACGTGACGTGTGTGACGCTAGGAAAACATTAGGCAGCATGGAGAGATTCTGTATGGGACCACCCCACCCAAACGAGAACTGTGTGTCGTGCGACCCGACACGTAGTCACCGACGCAGCCCGGCTAGCTCAGTCGGTAGAGCATGAGACTCTTAATCTCAGGGTCGTGGGTTCGAGCCCCACGCTGGGCGGAACGTAATTTTGTTCCGCTGCAGATGTAAATTACCGTTTTTCTGATCAATGTGACGTAATGGAAATAGCAACTTAAAACTTTGCCTACGTCTCCATCAGTCGCAAGGAAAGTGTATCTGAAGGTGAAGGTGATTTCGTAGACATGTGTCAAAGACATGTTCTGAAATGTAAGTGGTGTTGGTTGGAGAGCACATCGGTTACGTGTGAGATGTGTAGCCAAGCAGTAATGGTGCGCCATAGCTGCAAATATTAGTCGGTAATATGAAGTGTTGTCAGCTTAAGCCTGATGATCCAGACGAGCGTAAGCACGAAGTACGCAAAACTACCGCTAGGCCGCGCCTCTTTAGCTCAGTGGCAGAGCACTGGTCTAGTAAACCAGGGGTCGTGAGTTCGATCCTCACAGGAGGCAAACGAATTTTCGAAATCAGTTGCGCGTCGTGGCCGTATAGCAAGCAGTATCTGGAACGACGAACAATTAGCAACAGGTGTTTTATTTAGAATTACTCTCAGATGTGATTGAGGCGAATGTCGCAGATAAAGCATTTTCCAAAGCGGTACAGCGTAGGGTGGGAGGCGGCAGTCTGAATTATATTTTTTACATGTGTTTTTCAAATATCACAGAGCCTCTCGCGAGCGTCGTCGTCGTCGACGCCGCCGCTTCTGCAGAAGTAGGAAATCGCCATCGTAGCAAATGCGGCGAGGGACGCCCTGCCTTCGATTTCGAATGCACAAAGTGTGTGGTCTTGGTTCCCAATCTCTACTTGGTCGGTCTCGTAAAGGCTTGAATGTAACGAATGGGTGGGAAGCAGCAAGAGGCAGCGGCTGTGTAGAACGAAAACACAATTCCTCAGCGGTATGAGCGTTTCGAGATGACACGAATGTAAGGAATACTTGGCGGCCAGTGACCGTGTGGCCTAATGGATAAGGCGTCGGACTTCGGATCCGAAGATTGCAGGTTCGAATCCTGTCACGGTCGTGTTTTTCCAATTCTGCAAAAGAAACACACCGTTTTAGTGTAGCTATTGAGCAGTACGAAATCGTCTGAATGTTGCTGTTGTCCACTTCCTGCTTGGAGATGCACTTGAGCGTGATACACACACAGCCAGAACGGTGTTATCTAGCGAAATGGTCGGCTGAGTGCCGTCACCGCGAGTTTTGGCTGGCATTTGCGCATCTAAGACAGCGTCGGAAAGTAACCCGTTCGGCTTCTGAGTCAAATCAAATATGTGTGTTAATTTTGACACCACTAGCGCTGCAGGTTTTTTATGCAGTTCCTGTACCTCTCAGAAATGATTATGAAATAAAACTGAAGTACGTGACGTGTGTGACGCTAGGAAAACATTAGGCAGCATGGAGAGATTCTGTATGGGACCACCCCACCCAAACGAGAACTGTGTGTCGTGCGACCCGACACGTAGTCACCGACGCAGCCCGGCTAGCTCAGTCGGTAGAGCATGAGACTCTTAATCTCAGGGTCGTGGGTTCGAGCCCCACGCTGGGCGGAACGTAATTTTGTTCCGCTGCAGATGTAAATTACCGTTTTTCTGATCAATGTGACGTAATGGAAATAGCAACTTAAAACTTTGCCTACGTCTCCATCAGTCGCAAGGAAAGTGTATCTGAAGGTGAAGGTGATTTCGTAGACATGTGTCAAAGACATGTTCTGAAATGTAAGTGGTGTTGGTTGGAGAGCACATCGGTTACGTGTGAGATGTGTAGCCAAGCAGTAATGGTGCGCCATAGCTGCAAATATTAGTCGGTAATATGAAGTGTTGTCAGCTTAAGCCTGATGATCCAGACGAGCGTAAGCACGAAGTACGCAAAACTACCGCTAGGCCGCGCCTCTTTAGCTCAGTGGCAGAGCACTGGTCTAGTAAACCAGGGGTCGTGAGTTCGATCCTCACAGGAGGCAAACGAATTTTCGAAATCAGTTGCGCGTCGTGGCCGTATAGCAAGCAGTATCTGGAACGACGAACAATTAGCAACAGGTGTTTTATTTAGAATTACTCTCAGATGTGATTGAGGCGAATGTCGCAGATAAAGCATTTTCCAAAGCGGTACAGCGTAGGGTGGGAGGCGGCAGTCTGAATTATATTTTTTACATGTGTTTTTCAAATATCACAGAGCCTCTCGCGAGCGTCGTCGTCGTCGACGCCGCCGCTTCTGCAGAAGTAGGAAATCGCCATCGTAGCAAATGCGGCGAGGGACGCCCTGCCTTCGATTTCGAATGCACAAAGTGTGTGGTCTTGGTTCCCAATCTCTACTTGGTCGGTCTCGTAAAGGCTTGAATGTAACGAATGGGTGGGAAGCAGCAAGAGGCAGCGGCTGTGTAGAACGAAAACACAATTCCTCAGCGGTATGAGCGTTTCGAGATGACACGAATGTAAGGAATACTTGGCGGCCAGTGACCGTGTGGCCTAATGGATAAGGCGTCGGACTTCGGATCCGAAGATTGCAGGTTCGAATCCTGTCACGGTCGTGTTTTTCCAATTCTGCAAAAGAAACACACCGTTTTAGTGTAGCTATTGAGCAGTACGAAATCGTCTGAATGTTGCTGTTGTCCACTTCCTGCTTGGAGATGCACTTGAGCGTGATACACACACAGCCAGAACGGTGTTATCTAGCGAAATGGTCGGCTGAGTGCCGTCACCGCGAGTTTTGGCTGGCATTTGCGCATCTAAGACAGCGTCGGAAAGTAACCCGTTCGGCTTCTGAGTCAAATCAAATATGTGTGTTAATTTTGACACCACTAGCGCTGCAGGTTTTTTATGCAGTTCCTGTACCTCTCAGAAATGATTATGAAATAAAACTGAAGTACGTGACGTGTGTGACGCTAGGAAAACATTAGGCAGCATGGAGAGATTCTGTATGGGACCACCCCACCCAAACGAGAACTGTGTGTCGTGCGACCCGACACGTAGTCACCGACGCAGCCCGGCTAGCTCAGTCGGTAGAGCATGAGACTCTTAATCTCAGGGTCGTGGGTTCGAGCCCCACGCTGGGCGGAACGTAATTTTGTTCCGCTGCAGATGTAAATTACCGTTTTTCTGATCAATGTGACGTAATGGAAATAGCAACTTAAAACTTTGCCTACGTCTCCATCAGTCGCAAGGAAAGTGTATCTGAAGGTGAAGGTGATTTCGTAGACATGTGTCAAAGACATGTTCTGAAATGTAAGTGGTGTTGGTTGGAGAGCACATCGGTTACGTGTGAGATGTGTAGCCAAGCAGTAATGGTGCGCCATAGCTGCAAATATTAGTCGGTAATATGAAGTGTTGTCAGCTTAAGCCTGATGATCCAGACGAGCGTAAGCACGAAGTACGCAAAACTACCGCTAGGCCGCGCCTCTTTAGCTCAGTGGCAGAGCACTGGTCTAGTAAACCAGGGGTCGTGAGTTCGATCCTCACAGGAGGCAAACGAATTTTCGAAATCAGTTGCGCGTCGTGGCCGTATAGCAAGCAGTATCTGGAACGACGAACAATTAGCAACAGGTGTTTTATTTAGAATTACTCTCAGATGTGATTGAGGCGAATGTCGCAGATAAAGCATTTTCCAAAGCGGTACAGCGTAGGGTGGGAGGCGGCAGTCTGAATTATATTTTTTACATGTGTTTTTCAAATATCACAGAGCCTCTCGCGAGCGTCGTCGTCGTCGACGCCGCCGCTTCTGCAGAAGTAGGAAATCGCCATCGTAGCAAATGCGGCGAGGGACGCCCTGCCTTCGATTTCGAATGCACAAAGTGTGTGGTCTTGGTTCCCAATCTCTACTTGGTCGGTCTCGTAAAGGCTTGAATGTAACGAATGGGTGGGAAGCAGCAAGAGGCAGCGGCTGTGTAGAACGAAAACACAATTCCTCAGCGGTATGAGCGTTTCGAGATGACACGAATGTAAGGAATACTTGGCGGCCAGTGACCGTGTGGCCTAATGGATAAGGCGTCGGACTTCGGATCCGAAGATTGCAGGTTCGAATCCTGTCACGGTCGTGTTTTTCCAATTCTGCAAAAGAAACACACCGTTTTAGTGTAGCTATTGAGCAGTACGAAATCGTCTGAATGTTGCTGTTGTCCACTTCCTGCTTGGAGATGCACTTGAGCGTGATACACACACAGCCAGAACGGTGTTATCTAGCGAAATGGTCGGCTGAGTGCCGTCACCGCGAGTTTTGGCTGGCATTTGCGCATCTAAGACAGCGTCGGAAAGTAACCCGTTCGGCTTCTGAGTCAAATCAAATATGTGTGTTAATTTTGACACCACTAGCGCTGCAGGTTTTTTATGCAGTTCCTGTACCTCTCAGAAATGATTATGAAATAAAACTGAAGTACGTGACGTGTGTGACGCTAGGAAAACATTAGGCAGCATGGAGAGATTCTGTATGGGACCACCCCACCCAAACGAGAACTGTGTGTCGTGCGACCCGACACGTAGTCACCGACGCAGCCCGGCTAGCTCAGTCGGTAGAGCATGAGACTCTTAATCTCAGGGTCGTTGGTTCGAGCCCCACGCTGGGCGGAACGTAATTTTGTTCCGCTGCAGATGTAAATTACCGTTTTTCTGATCAATGTGACGTAATGGAAATAGCAACTTAAAACTTTGCCTACGTCTCCATCAGTCGCAAGGAAAGTGTATCTGAAGGTGAAGGTGATTTCGTAGACATGTGTCAAAGACATGTTCTGAAATGTAAGTGGTGTTGGTTGGAGAGCACATCGGTTACGTGTGAGATGTGTAGCCAAGCAGTAATGGTGCGCCATAGCTGCAAATATTAGTCGGTAATATGAAGTGTTGTCAGCTTAAGCCTGATGATCCAGACGAGCGTAAGCACGAAGTACGCAAAACTACCGCTAGGCCGCGCCTCTTTAGCTCAGTGGCAGAGCACTGGTCTAGTAAACCAGGGGTCGTGAGTTCGATCCTCACAGGAGGCAAACGAATTTTCGAAATCAGTTGCGCGTCGTGGCCGTATAGCAAGCAGTATCTGGAACGACGAACAATTAGCAACAGGTGTTTTATTTAGAATTACTCTCAGATGTGATTGAGGCGAATGTCGCAGATAAAGCATTTTGCAAAGCGGTACAGCGTAGGGTGGGAGGCGGCAGTCTGAATTATATTTTTTACATGTGTTTTTCAAATATCACAGAGCCTCTCGCGAGCGTCGTCGTCGTCGTCGACGCCGCCGCTTCTGCAGAAGTAGGAAATCGCCATCGTAGCAAATGCGGCGAGGGACGCCCTGCCTTCGATTTCGAATGCACAAAGTGTGTGGTCTTGGTTCCCAATCTCTACTTGGTCGGTCTCGTAAAGGCTTGAATGTAACGAATGGGTGGGAAGCAGCAAGAGGCAGCGGCTGTGTAGAACGAAAACACAATTCCTCAGCGGTATGAGCGTTTCGAGATGACACGAATGTAAGGAATACTTGGCGGCCAGTGACCGTGTGGCCTAATGGATAAGGCGTCGGACTTCGGATCCGAAGATTGCAGGTTCGAATCCTGTCACGGTCGTGTTTTTCCAATTCTGCAAAAGAAACACACCGTTTTAGTGTAGCTATTGAGCAGTACGAAATCGTCTGAATGTTGCTGTTGTCCACTTCCTGCTTGGAGATGCACTTGAGCGTGATACACACACAGCCAGAACGGTGTTATCTAGCGAAATGGTCGGCTGAGTGCCGTCACCGCGAGTTTTGGCTGGCATTTGCGCATCTAAGACAGCGTCGGAAAGTAACCCGTTCGGCTTCTGAGTCAAATCAAATATGTGTGTTAATTTTGACACCACTAGCGCTGCAGGTTTTTTATGCAGTTCCTGTACCTCTCAGAAATGATTATGAAATAAAACTGAAGTACGTGACGTGTGTGACGCTAGGAAAACATTAGGCAGCATGGAGAGATTCTGTATGGGACCACCCCACCCAAACGAGAACTGTGTGTCGTGCGACCCGACACGTAGTCACCGACGCAGCCCGGCTAGCTCAGTCGGTAGAGCATGAGACTCTTAATCTCAGGGTCGTGGGTTCGAGCCCCACGCTGGGCGGAACGTAATTTTGTTCCGCTGCAGATGTAAATTACCGTTTTTCTGATCAATGTGACGTAATGGAAATAGCAACTTAAAACTTTGCCTACGTCTCCATCAGTCGCAAGGAAAGTGTATCTGAAGGTGAAGGTGATTTCGTAGACATGTGTCAAAGACATGTTCTGAAATGTAAGTGGTGTTGGTTGGAGAGCACATCGGTTACGTGTGAGATGTGTAGCCAAGCAGTAATGGTGCGCCATAGCTGCAAATATTAGTCGGTAATATGAAGTGTTGTCAGCTTAAGCCTGATGATCCAGACGAGCGTAAGCACGAAGTACGCAAAACTACCGCTAGGCCGCGCCTCTTTAGCTCAGTGGCAGAGCACTGGTCTAGTAAACCAGGGGTCGTGAGTTCGATCCTCACAGGAGGCAAACGAATTTTCGAAATCAGTTGCGCGTCGTGGCCGTATAGCAAGCAGTATCTGGAACGACGAACAATTAGCAACAGGTGTTTTATTTAGAATTACTCTCAGATGTGATTGAGGCGAATGTCGCAGATAAAGCATTTTGCAAAGCGGTACAGCGTAGGGTGGGAGGCGGCAGTCTGAATTATATTTTTTACATGTGTTTTTCAAATATCACAGAGCCTCTCGCGAGCGTCGTCGTCGTCGTCGACGCCGCCGCTTCTGCAGAAGTAGGAAATCGCCATCGTAGCAAATGCGGCGAGGGACGCCCTGCCTTCGATTTCGAATGCACAAAGTGTGTGGTCTTGGTTCCCAATCTCTACTTGGTCGGTCTCGTAAAGGCTTGAATGTAACGAATGGGTGGGAAGCAGCAAGAGGCAGCGGCTGTGTAGAACGAAAACACAATTCCTCAGCGGTATGAGCGTTTCGAGATGACACGAATGTAAGGAATACTTGGCGGCCAGTGACCGTGTGGCCTAATGGATAAGGCGTCGGACTTCGGATCCGAAGATTGCAGGTTCGAATCCTGTCACGGTCGTGTTTTTCCAATTCTGCAAAAGAAACACACCGTTTTAGTGTAGCTATTGAGCAGTACTAAATCGTCTGAATGTTGCTGTTGTCCACTTCCTGCTTGGAGATGCACTTGAGCGTGATACACACACAGCCAGAACGGTGTTATCTAGCGAAATGGTCGGCTGAGTGCCGTCACCGCGAGTTTTGGCTGGCATTTGCGCATCTAAGACAGCGTCGGAAAGTAACCCGTTCGGCTTCTGAGTCAAATCAAATATGTGTGTTAATTTTGACACCACTAGCGCTGCAGGTTTTTTATGCAGTTCCTGTACCTCTCAGAAATGATTATGAAATAAAACTGAAGTACGTGACGTGTGTGACGCTAGGAAAACATTAGGCAGCATGGAGAGATTCTGTATGGGACCACCCCACCCAAACGAGAACTGTGTGTCGTGCGACCCGACACGTAGTCACCGACGCAGCCCGGCTAGCTCAGTCGGTAGAGCATGAGACTCTTAATCTCAGGGTCGTGGGTTCGAGCCCCACGCTGGGCGGAACGTAATTTTGTTCCGCTGCAGATGTAAATTACCGATTTTCTGATCAATGTGACGTAATGGAAATAGCAACTTAAAACTTTGCCTACGTCTCCATCAGTCGCAAGGAAAGTGTATCTGAAGGTGAAGGTGATTTCGTAGACATGTGTCAAAGACATGTTCTGAAATGTAAGTGGTGTTGGTTGGAGAGCACATCGGTTACGTGTGAGATGTGTAGCCAAGCAGTAATGGTGCGCCATAGCTGCAAATATTAGTCGGTAATATGAAGTGTTGTCAGCTTAAGCCTGATGATCCAGACGAGCGTAAGCACGAAGTACGCAAAACTACCGCTAGGCCGCGCCTCTTTAGCTCAGTGGCAGAGCACTGGTCTAGTAAACCAGGGGTCGTGAGTTCGATCCTCACAGGAGGCAAACGAATTTTCGAAATCAGTTGCGCGTCGTGGCCGTATAGCAAGCAGTATCTGGAACGACGAACAATTAGCAACAGGTGTTTTATTTAGAATTACTCTCAGATGTGATTGAGGCGAATGTCGCAGATAAAGCATTTTGCAAAGCGGTACAGCGTAGGGTGGGAGGCGGCAGTCTGAATTATATTTTTTACATGTGTTTTTCAAATATCACAGAGCCTCTCGCGAGCGTCGTCGTCGTCGTCGACGCCGCCGCTTCTGCAGAAGTAGGAAATCGCCATCGTAGCAAATGCGGCGAGGGACGCCCTGCCTTCGATTTCGAATGCACAAAGTGTGTGGTCTTGGTTCCCAATCTCTACTTGGTCGGTCTCGTAAAGGCTTGAATGTAACGAATGGGTGGGAAGCAGCAAGAGGCAGCGGCTGTGTAGAACGAAAACACAATTCCTCAGCGGTATGAGCGTTTCGAGATGACACGAATGTAAGGAATACTTGGCGGCCAGTGACCGTGTGGCCTAATGGATAAGGCGTCGGACTTCGGATCCGAAGATTGCAGGTTCGAATCCTGTCACGGTCGTGTTTTTCCAATTCTGCAAAAGAAACACACCGTTTTAGTGTAGCTATTGAGCAGTACGAAATCGTCTGAATGTTGCTGTTGTCCACTTCCTGCTTGGAGATGCACTTGAGCGTGATACACACACAGCCAGAACGGTGTTATCTAGCGAAATGGTCGGCTGAGTGCCGTCACCGCGAGTTTTGGCTGGCATTTGCGCATCTAAGACAGCGTCGGAAAGTAACCCGTTCGGCTTCTGAGTCAAATCAAATATGTGTGTTAATTTTGACACCACTAGCGCTGCAGGTTTTTTATGCAGTTCCTGTACCTCTCAGAAATGATTATGAAATAAAACTGAAGTACGTGACGTGTGTGACGCTAGGAAAACATTAGGCAGCATGGAGAGATTCTGTATGGGACCACCCCACCCAAACGAGAACTGTGTGTCGTGCGACCCGACACGTAGTCACCGACGCAGCCCGGCTAGCTCAGTCGGTAGAGCATGAGACTCTTAATCTCAGGGTCGTTGGTTCGAGCCCCACGCTGGGCGGAACGTAATTTTGTTCCGCTGCAGATGTAAATTACCGTTTTTCTGATCAATGTGACGTAATGGAAATAGCAACTTAAAACTTTGCCTACGTCTCCATCAGTCGCAAGGAAAGTGTATCTGAAGGTGAAGGTGATTTCGTAGACATGTGTCAAAGACATGTTCTGAAATGTAAGTGGTGTTGGTTGGAGAGCACATCGGTTACGTGTGAGATGTGTAGCCAAGCAGTAATGGTGCGCCATAGCTGCAAATATTAGTCGGTAATATGAAGTGTTGTCAGCTTAAGCCTGATGATCCAGACGAGCGTAAGCACGAAGTACGCAAAACTACCGCTAGGCCGCGCCTCTTTAGCTCAGTGGCAGAGCACTGGTCTAGTAAACCAGGGGTCGTGAGTTCGATCCTCACAGGAGGCAAACGAATTTTCGAAATCAGTTGCGCGTCGTGGCCGTATAGCAAGCAGTATCTGGAACGACGAACAATTAGCAACAGGTGTTTTATTTAGAATTACTCTCAGATGTGATTGAGGCGAATGTCGCAGATAAAGCATTTTGCAAAGCGGTACAGCGTAGGGTGGGAGGCGGCAGTCTGAATTATATTTTTTACATGTGTTTTTCAAATATCACAGAGCCTCTCGCGAGCGTCGTCGTCGTCGTCGACGCCGCCGCTTCTGCAGAAGTAGGAAATCGCCATCGTAGCAAATGCGGCGAGGGACGCCCTGCCTTCGATTTCGAATGCACAAAGTGTGTGGTCTTGGTTCCCAATCTCTACTTGGTCGGTCTCGTAAAGGCTTGAATGTAACGAATGGGTGGGAAGCAGCAAGAGGCAGCGGCTGTGTAGAACGAAAACACAATTCCTCAGCGGTATGAGCGTTTCGAGATGACACGAATGTAAGGAATACTTGGCGGCCAGTGACCGTGTGGCCTAATGGATAAGGCGTCGGACTTCGGATCCGAAGATTGCAGGTTCGAATCCTGTCACGGTCGTGTTTTTCCAATTCTGCAAAAGAAACACACCGTTTTAGTGTAGCTATTGAGCAGTACGAAATCGTCTGAATGTTGCTGTTGTCCACTTCCTGCTTGGAGATGCACTTGAGCGTGATACACACACAGCCAGAACGGTGTTATCTAGCGAAATGGTCGGCTGAGTGCCGTCACCGCGAGTTTTGGCTGGCATTTGCGCATCTAAGACAGCGTCGGAAAGTAACCCGTTCGGCTTCTGAGTCAAATCAAATATGTGTGTTAATTTTGACACCACTAGCGCTGCAGGTTTTTTATGCAGTTCCTGTACCTCTCAGAAATGATTATGAAATAAAACTGAAGTACATGACGTGTGTGACGCTAGGAAAACATTAGGCAGCATGGAGAGATTCTGTATGGGACCACCCCACCCAAACGAGAACTGTGTGTCGTGCGACCCGACACGTAGTCACCGACGCAGCCCGGCTAGCTCAGTCGGTAGAGCATGAGACTCTTAATCTCAGGGTCGTGGGTTCGAGCCCCACGCTGGGCGGAACGTAATTTTGTTCCGCTGCAGATGTAAATTACCGTTTTTCTGATCAATGTGACGTAATGGAAATAGCAACTTAAAACTTTGCCTACGTCTCCATCAGTCGCAAGGAAAGTGTATCTGAAGGTGAAGGTGATTTCGTAGACATGTGTCAAAGACATGTTCTGAAATGTAAGTGGTGTTGGTTGGAGAGCACATCGGTTACGTGTGAGATGTGTAGCCAAGCAGTAATGGTGCGCCATAGCTGCAAATATTAGTCGGTAATATGAAGTGTTGTCAGCTTAAGCCTGATGATCCAGACGAGCGTAAGCACGAAGTACGCAAAACTACCGCTAGGCCGCGCCTCTTTAGCTCAGTGGCAGAGCACTGGTCTAGTAAACCAGGGGTCGTGAGTTCGATCCTCACAGGAGGCAAACGAATTTTCGAAATCAGTTGCGCGTCGTGGCCGTATAGCAAGCAGTATCTGGAACGACGAACAATTAGCAACAGGTGTTTTATTTAGAATTACTCTCAGATGTGATTGAGGCGAATGTCGCAGATAAAGCATTTTCCAAAGCGGTACAGCGTAGGGTGGGAGGCGGCAGTCTGAATTATATTTTTTACATGTGTTTTTCAAATATCACAGAGCCTCTCGCGAGCGTCGTCGTCGTCGACGCCGCCGCTTCTGCAGAAGTAGGAAATCGCCATCGTAGCAAATGCGGCGAGGGACGCCCTGCCTTCGATTTCGAATGCACAAAGTGTGTGGTCTTGGTTCCCAATCTCTACTTGGTCGGTCTCGTAAAGGCTTGAATGTAACGAATGGGTGGGAAGCAGCAAGAGGCAGCGGCTGTGTAGAACGAAAACACAATTCCTCAGCGGTATGAGCGTTTCGAGATGACACGAATGTAAGGAATACTTGGCGGCCAGTGACCGTGTGGCCTAATGGATAAGGCGTCGGACTTCGGATCCGAAGATTGCAGGTTCGAATCCTGTCACGGTCGTGTTTTTCCAATTCTGCAAAAGAAACACACCGTTTTAGTGTAGCTATTGAGCAGTACGAAATCGTCTGAATGTTGCTGTTGTCCACTTCCTGCTTGGAGATGCACTTGAGCGTGATACACACACAGCCAGAACGGTGTTATCTAGCGAAATGGTCGGCTGAGTGCCGTCACCGCGAGTTTTGGCTGGCATTTGCGCATCTAAGACAGCGTCGGAAAGTAACCCGTTCGGCTTCTGAGTCAAATCAAATATGTGTGTTAATTTTGACACCACTAGCGCTGCAGGTTTTTTATGCAGTTCCTGTACCTCTCAGAAATGATTATGAAATAAAACTGAAGTACGTGACGTGTGTGACGCTAGGAAAACATTAGGCAGCATGGAGAGATTCTGTATGGGACCACCCCACCCAAACGAGAACTGTGTGTCGTGCGACCCGACACGTAGTCACCGACGCAGCCCGGCTAGCTCAGTCGGTAGAGCATGAGACTCTTAATCCCAGGGTCGTGGGTTCGAGCCCCACGCTGGGCGGAACGTAATTTTGTTCCGCTGCAGATGTAAATTACCGTTTTTCTGATCAATGTGACGTAATGGAAATAGCAACTTAAAACTTTGCCTACGTCTCCATCAGTCGCAAGGAAAGTGTATCTGAAGGTGAAGGTGATTTCGTAGACATGTGTCAAAGACATGTTCTGAAATGTAAGTGGTGTTGGTTGGAGAGCACATCGGTTACGTGTGAGATGTGTAGCCAAGCAGTAATGGTGCGCCATAGCTGCAAATATTAGTCGGTAATATGAAGTGTTGTCAGCTTAAGCCTGATGATCCAGACGAGCGTAAGCACGAAGTACGCAAAACTACCGCTAGGCCGCGCCTCTTTAGCTCAGTGGCAGAGCACTGGTCTAGTAAACCAGGGGTCGTGAGTTCGATCCTCACAGGAGGCAAACGAATTTTCGAAATCAGTTGCGCGTCGTGGCCGTATAGCAAGCAGTATCTGGAACGACGAACAATTAGCAACAGGTGTTTTATTTAGAATTACTCTCAGATGTGATTGAGGCGAATGTCGCAGATAAAGCATTTTGCAAAGCGGTACAGCGTCCCCTCCATCTACCCCTCCTCTCAACTTTGACCCTGCCCCACCCCCCACTTCCCGTGTCCTTTCCTTTCGGCACCCTCCCTCCCTTCTCTTCTCTTCCCTTCTTTTTCCGTCTCCCTGTCCCCTCCGTTCCCCCTCTTCCCCCGGGCTTCCTCTCCCCCTTCCTCCCTCCCCCCTATCTCCCCTGCCCGTGGCATCTCTGCTCTCCCCTCTCGCTCTCCCACTCCCCTTCCTCCTCCTCGTCTCTTGGCAGGTCCCCGGACTCGCACACGTATAGTGAACATTTGCGCGCCGGAGATCGTCGCCTCTTGTGCTTCGTGTGTGTGACGTCATATAGTGTTTTTGGTGTCTGCCGTCCCACTCCTACGTTCACTTGTGCCGTCGGACTCACCAGTGTTTTGTGCGCCGTGCCAACGTGTTTTCAGTGTTGTTATCGTCACATGTGAACGACTCCGTGTTTTTTATGTCTCTGTGACCTCTCTCTTTTGCCCGTCACTTTGTTCATTGTCATTCACCATGTTTTATACTCTTGTAAAACGCTATGGCTGAAGAGCGGCGTAGTATGCCGCTGCCAGCCTACCTGAATTACAGGTTTTAAAATAACAATAAAGTAAAAAAAAAAAAAAAAAAAAAAAAAAGCGGTACAGCGTAGGGTGGGAGGCGGCAGTCTGAATTATATTTTTTACATGTGTTTTTCAAATATCACAGAGCCTCTCGCGAGCGTCGTCGTCGTCGACGCCGCCGCTTCTGCAGAAGTAGGAAATCGCCATCGTAGCAAATGCGGCGAGGGACGCCCTGCCTTCGATTTCGAATGCACAAAGTGTGTGGTCTTGGTTCCCAATCTCTACTTGGTCGGTCTCGTAAAGGCTTGAATGTAACGAATGGGTGGGAAGCAGCAAGAGGCAGCGGCTGTGTAGAACGAAAACACAATTCCTCAGCGGTATGAGCGTTTCGAGATGACACGAATGTAAGGAATACTTGGCGGCCAGTGACCGTGTGGCCTAATGGATAAGGCGTCGGACTTCGGATCCGAAGATTGCAGGTTCGAATCCTGTCACGGTCGTGTTTTTCCAATTCTGCAAAAGAAACACACCGTTTTAGTGTAGCTATTGAGCAGTACGAAATCGTCTGAATGTTGCTGTTGTCCACTTCCTGCTTGGAGATGCACTTGAGCGTGATACACACACAGCCAGAACGGTGTTATCTAGCGAAATGGTCGGCTGAGTGCCGTCACCGCGAGTTTTGGCTGGCATTTGCGCATCTAAGACAGCGTCGGAAAGTAACCCGTTCGGCTTCTGAGTCAAATCAAATATGTGTGTTAATTTTGACACCACTAGCGCTGCAGGTTTTTTATGCAGTTCCTGTACCTCTCAGAAATGATTATGAAATAAAACTGAAGTACGTGACGTGTGTGACGCTAGGAAAACATTAGGCAGCATGGAGAGATTCTGTATGGGACCACCCCACCCAAACGAGAACTGTGTGTCGTGCGACCCGACACGTAGTCACCGACGCAGCCCGGCTAGCTCAGTCGGTAGAGCATGAGACTCTTAATCCCAGGGTCGTGGGTTCGAGCCCCACGCTGGGCGGAACGTAATTTTGTTCCGCTGCAGATGTAAATTACCGTTTTTCTGATCAATGTGACGTAATGGAAATAGCAACTTAAAACTTTGCCTACGTCTCCATCAGTCGCAAGGAAAGTGTATCTGAAGGTGAAGGTGATTTCGTAGACATGTGTCAAAGACATGTTCTGAAATGTAAGTGGTGTTGGTTGGAGAGCACATCGGTTACGTGTGAGATGTGTAGCCAAGCAGTAATGGTGCGCCATAGCTGCAAATATTAGTCGGTAATATGAAGTGTTGTCAGCTTAAGCCTGATGATCCAGACGAGCGTAAGCACGAAGTACGCAAAACTACCGCTAGGCCGCGCCTCTTTAGCTCAGTGGCAGAGCACTGGTCTAGTAAACCAGGGGTCGTGAGTTCGATCCTCACAGGAGGCAAACGAATTTTCGAAATCAGTTGCGCGTCGTGGCCGTATAGCAAGCAGTATCTGGAACGACGAACAATTAGCAACAGGTGTTTTATTTAGAATTACTCTCAGATGTGATTGAGGCGAATGTCGCAGATAAAGCATTTTGCAAAGCGGTACAGCGTAGGGTGGGAGGCGGCAGTCTGAATTATATTTTTTACATGTGTTTTTCAAATATCACAGAGCCTCTCGCGAGCGTCGTCGTCGTCGACGCCGCCGCTTCTGCAGAAGTAGGAAATCGCCATCGTAGCAAATGCGGCGAGGGACGCCCTGCCTTCGATTTCGAATGCACAAAGTGTGTGGTCTTGGTTCCCAATCTCTACTTGGTCGGTCTCGTAAAGGCTTGAATGTAACGAATGGGTGGGAAGCAGCAAGAGGCAGCGGCTGTGTAGAACGAAAACACAATTCCTCAGCGGTATGAGCGTTTCGAGATGACACGAATGTAAGGAATACTTGGCGGCCAGTGACCGTGTGGCCTAATGGATTACAGTGACCGTGTGGCCGAGTGTGGCTCTAGCTGCCGTCGCGTACGGACGTACTTGCCGCCGCTCCGTGTAAACAGCGCTTACGCTAGTACTTATCGTTTCGTGTGTACTGCTTTCTGTTCTGTGTTTAAATTGAGATCTGTTCTACACCAGTTTTGTGTACTGGTTACGTCTTCGGATATTCGTCGCTCTAGGGATTTTCGGTTTTGACCGTAATCCGACCGGTGCTGCACGACATGGCTTCCTCCATCAGGAAGAACACCCTGGTTTTTTCGTTTGAAAAGGAAACTCGCCGGGTTCAACCGTCTGCTCTCGAGGTTCACGAATGGCTCACAGAGGTAATTGGCATTAACCCGGATTCTGTCCATACTACCCAGCTTGATTCCGACAACTACTGTGTGTTTGTTAAGTTCTTTAATCCGTTAATGGTTGATAAAATTCGCGATAAGTTTGGCAACCAAGTCGAGTTTATCCATAGGGACGGCACTAGTAGTATGGTTTCTATCAAAAGGGCTGATACTACATATCGGACTGTTCGAGTTCTTAATTTACCAATTGAACTAGAAAACGAAAAAATTAAGGTTGCTCTGTCTCAATATGGGGATGTAAAAGAAATCATTAATGAACGCTGGTCGCCGCATTATAAACTCCAGTGCTTTAATGGAATAAGGTCGGTTGAAATGGAAGTTAAGACTAATATCCCGTCACATATCTCCGTTGAAGGTCACAAGGCTCATATTGTTTATACTGGACAAATCCCTACATGTCACGTCTGTAATGAGTCAGGTCATTTTCGGCAGGATTGTCCCCGCCGTGTGTTTGTCTTAAAAACGAACCTCATGCAGCGACGTAAATTGACACTCAGTGACGTTATGGCAAACGGTACACCTGTCCAACCTGTAGATGATGTTGCTAAGGAAAGTTCATCTGACTTTCCTTGCAGTGTCACTGATTTTCCACCTATCGTAGCCCCGACGAATCTCGAATCTGTTCCCCCTGACAGGGATGTACAGAATAAAAAACGGCCACTGGAGCGAAGCGATGATCATTCAGGAGATGAATTATCTCGCACCTCTCCCACAATCAGAAAACCACGTCCTTCAGCCGACGGAGATTTAGTAGAAGCCGATTGTATGCAGATCGATCCTGCAGTACCACCTGCCACCAACAAATCGGATGTGGAAACGGAGGATCCTACCGACCAGCAGCAACTGTCAACAACTTTGAGTGTCACCGGCGATGTACAACAGCCGCCTCAACGCGACCAACATGAGGAAGTGGCGGGTAAACATCGGCTCCACAACAAACCACGACAACAAGCCTCAGGTGGAAACAAACAGGAGAAAGTTGTTGCCAAACAACAGGTCACGACTGTCGGTCGGACGGAAACAGCAACACAGAAGGCCGATGACTCGACAACGATATCGGCATCTCAACCGACGGTACGGCGCAAACTCAAACCACAGCCTAATCTTTCGGCTTCTCGCAATCCATCGCAATCACAACAGTCGCAACAGGGGCAATCAGATTTGAAACAGAAGAATATCGGGTACGAAGTAGTACGGGACGAACCTGACGGCCGTCAAACCACAAGTGCCGGCGAGATCCACCCCCACAGTAGTAACGATTAATGGATACTTGTTTACGGCATAGTGACGTTGCGTTAGGACGGAAGGCCTCTATAAGTTGTTTTTCTCTTTTGTTCCGTATGGTTTTTTCAATGTTTTCTGTGATGTTGTTCGTCTGACACGCTGACAGTCCTCAAAGTCTAAGTTCAACCTAATGTAGACATGTCTCAAGCCTATAAACTGTTAACCATAAATATTAACAAACTGCAATCCGACCTTAAAGTAGCAATGCTGCGGCAATTCGTTTACGAATCTGAAGCAGACATCATTCTGCTACAGGAGGTGGCAGTCAAAAGTTTTGATATTCCTGGTTTCCAATCCATTGAAAACGTAGCTCACGAACTTCATACAGGCACGGCCGTGCTAGTCCGTAATGGTATCCCCGTCACAGAGGTCGAAAAACTTGAATCTGGTCGCGGTATTAGCTGCAAAATCTTTGATGTCACTGTTGTAAATGTGTACGCACCCTCCGGCAGCAGTTACAAGTCAGCGAGAAGTGCCTATTTTAAAGATGAAGTCATTTATTTGCTTCGAAAGGACCCCGTTAACATTGTTCTAGGTGGTGATTTTAACTGCGTGGTACATCAGAAGGATCAGAGGCCACAGTTTAATTACTGTCATGACCTTCGCGAACTCGTCACCAAGGTTCGGTTGAAAGATACGTGGGAAATTCTGCACCCCACCCTGGTTAAATTTACTTTTTTTACCCCTACTTCAAGTAGTCGACTTGACCGGATCTATATATCGTCTCATATCAGCAACCGAGTTCTTGATACTGAAGTTATTCCAGCTCCGTTTTCTGACCATTGTGCCTATGCTGTCACCTTAAATCTCGACAAGCAACCAACAAAAAGGTTCAAAGGGCAGTGGATGCTTAACACTTCTCATCTTCAAGACCTGGAGCTCGAAGATGCCATTTGTGCAACATGGAATTTTTGTCTCCGCTCCATTAACAAGCACAGAACTAAACTAGAGTGGTGGACACACACAGCTAAAAGAAAACTGCGACAATGCCTGATCTCTTACTGCTATCAGAAAGCGACGGATAACAAGAAGACAACAGAATTTTATTATGCCCTTTTAAGAGAATTATATGACAAATCTCATGACTCCAATGTTTACGCTGCACAAATCCAACGAGTCAAAGCGAAGCTGTTAAGCATTAAGCACAGGCAATTAGATGGCCTAAAAATTAAAGCTAAGACCAAATCGGTTAGTGATAGCGAAATGACTTCCTTATACCATCTCATCAAACACCGTTCCAATCGTGTGCGGACCTTCGTTGACGAACTAGTTACCCCAACCGGTGATCATCTTGTGCACCAAAAGGACATTGTTCAGGGTTTTTATCATTATTATAGAGAATTATACTCAGAAGATCCACTTGATGTAAATCTGACGTTTGATTTCCTTCAGCCTTTGGGCAGTAACTTAACTGCAGAAGACAACAATGAATTTCTTGCCGATTTCGCAATTTCAGATGTCTTAGACTTAATTGTCGGTTCCCCTGCAAACAAATCCCCTGGTCCAGATGGTCTCCCCAAAGAATTCTATCACAAATTTTGGCATGTCGTTGGACCCACCCTCACAGAAATTATTAACGAAGTCTTTCGAGGCCACAGAATACCGGACGAGTTGAAAGAAGGTAGAACAGTGCTCATACCGAAACAAAGAGGCCACAGGCAAATTGATAACTTCCGGCCTATCATGCTGTTAAATTTTGATTATAAGACTATTGCCAGAGCGATAAACAGTAGATTAATCTTGATAGCCCGGCATGTCATTAAGAATCATCAGTCTTGCATCCCTGGCAGAAGCGTAATGACCACAATCGCTGACATCAGGGACGTAATTTCGATCACGGCGGCGACCAACATCAACTGTGCCCTACTGTTTGTCGACCTTTCTAAGGCTTTTGATCGTGTGAGTCACCGTTACATCCTCCAGATCATGGAAAGGATTGGATTAGATAACACAGTAGTAACCTTACTCCGCAATGTCATCACAGGCATTACCACCCGATTGTGTGTTAACGGCCAGTCGACAATACCGATTACACTTATGAGAGGGGTCCCACAGGGAAGTCCTCTCTCGATGTTGCTCTTTGCCTTTTCTCTGGAACCTCTCCTCAGGAAACTGGAGTCCACATTACCAGGTCTCTCTATATCAAGAGCTTGTTTTGCAGTGCGTGCCTATGCCGATGACGTCACAGCAGTTATTCGTTGTGTAAACGACGTAAAGACGATTAAAACGGAAATCGACAACTACAGTAAGGTGTCTGGAGCTAAACTCAATGAAGGAAAATGCAAACTGGTTAACTTGAGAGGTCTTGAACATGTATCCATACCCTGGGCCCAAAAAGTGGACAATCCTAAGTCACTAGGTATTATCGTCGACAAATGTCCTCTTAAAATGGCGGCGAAAAACTGGAAAGCTGTTACGAACAGCATGCATGGTCTCATTGTTGAAAACAACTGGCGCTCTGCGAACTTGATAGAAAGGATCAAGATAGTCAATATATGTATTTTCTCCAAAGCATACTACTTGGCACAAGTATTTCCCATACCTAAAGTTCAGGCCAGAAAAATGTTGCAAATAGCTAGCAGATTCGTGTGGAAAGGGAACATTTTTAAACTCGACAGTGCCACGCTAACAAAATCACGACCCGACGGCGGGCTAGGGCTCACTGACATCCATAAAAAAGCCAATGCCCTTTTTCTGAAACGCACTTCGCGCCTAGTATACAGTCACGACCCAAACATAACTGCAAGTCTGTTCCACGTCCTTCGCCCTGGAAACATACACCCGCCCGTCGACATCAGCAACATAAACTACCAGCTGAAACATGTACGAGAATATTTCATTGAAACAAGTTATGTAGGCGAAAGCATCTTACAAAACTCGCATTTGACAACGAATGAAGTCATGCAGCAATGGTCTAAGATGCGTCAATGTAATACAATTGAGGCAAAAAATCCATCTTGTAACTGGAAGACCCTATGGAGGAACATTAGTCTTAAGATTCATACATGGGATGTTGCATCAACTTGGTACCAGGTGGTGAATGATACCATCGCCACTAATGTCAAATTACACAGAATAGGCTTACATCCCTCTGATAAATGTGTTAAGTGTGGTTTAATCGACACTTTGCTTCATCGTTTCACCTGCTGCGGACACTTAAACAACTGGCGATGGGTGAGGGAAAAACTCGCACTATTATCGAGAAGCTCGCCAGCGAGTATCTCGACCACTATCATCACGAACCCAGATACGTACTACTATCCTATGGCTAAGAAAACTACAATGATGTGGATATTGGCAAATTATGTGCATTATACGATCACCAGACGGGACGGCGACAACCTAGTTGAATTTTTGGCATACATGCATACTGCTTATTGGAGAATAAAACAAACGGGCAACTTGACAAAAATCTTTGGCAATATGTTGGACATTGTTTTTGAAAAACAAGGGATCGGTTAGTCTGTTGCTGCTGCAGCAGCCCCTCTCATCTGCCTCTACCGAGCAGACAATTGTGACGAGTTCCAGTCTCAGCGTCCGTCATGTTCAAATTGATCTCAGATACACAGTGACAACGATAAAATTCAAAAAAGAAAAAAAAAATGTGGCCTAATGGATAAGGCGTCGGACTTCGGATCCGAAGATTGCAGGTTCGAATCCTGTCACGGTCGTGTTTTTCCAATTCTGCAAAAGAAACACACCGTTTTAGTGTAGCTATTGAGCAGTACGAAATCGTCTGAATGTTGCTGTTGTCCACTTCCTGCTTGGAGATGCACTTGAGCGTGATACACACACAGCCAGAACGGTGTTATCTAGCGAAATGGTCGGCTGAGTGCCGTCACCGCGAGTTTTGGCTGGCATTTGCGCATCTAAGACAGCGTCGGAAAGTAACCCGTTCGGCTTCTGAGTCAAATCAAATATGTGTGTTAATTTTGACACCACTAGCGCTGCAGGTTTTTTATGCAGTTCCTGTACCTCTCAGAAATGATTATGAAATAAAACTGAAGTACGTGACGTGTGTGACGCTAGGAAAACATTAGGCAGCATGGAGAGATTCTGTATGGGACCACCCCACCCAAACCAGAACTGTGTGTCGTGCGACCTGACACGTAGTCACCGACGCAGCCCGGCTAGCTCAGTCGGTAGAGCATGAGACTCTTAATCTCAGGGTCGTGGGTTCGAGCCCCACGCTGGGCGGAACGTAATTTTGTTCCGCTGCAGATGTAAATTACCGTTTTTCTGATCAATGTGACGTAATGGAAATAGCAACTTAAAACTTTGCCTACGTCTCCATCAGTCGCAAGGAAAGTGTATCTGAAGGTGAAGGTGATTTCGTAGACATGTGTCAAAGACATGTTCTGAAATGTAAGTGGTGTTGGTTGGAGAGCACATCGGTTACGTGTGAGATGTGTAGCCAAGCAGTAATGGTGCGCCATAGCTGCAAATATTAATCGGTAATATGAAGTGTTGTCAGCATAAGCCTGATGATCCAGACGAGCGTAAGCACGAAGTACGCAAAACTACCGCTAGGCCGCGCCTCTTTAGCTCAGTGGCATAGCACTGGTCTAGTAAACCAGGGGTCGTGAGTTCGATCCTCACAGGAGGCAAACGAATTTTCGAAATCAGTTGCGCGTCGTGGCCGTATAGCAAGCAGTATCTGGAACGACGAACAATTAGCAACAGGTGTTTTATTTAGAATTACTCTCAGATGTGATTGAGGCGAATGTCGCAGATAAAGCATTTTGCAAAGCGGTACAGCGTAGGGTGGGAGGCGGCAGTCTGAATTATATTTTTTACATGTGTTTTTCAAATATCACAGAGCCTCTCGCGAGCGTCGTCGTCGTCGACGCCGCCGCTTCTGCAGAAGTAGGAAATCGCCATCGTAGCAAATGCGGCGAGGGACGCCCTGCCTTCGATTTCGAATGCACAAAGTGTGTGGTCTTGGTTCCCAATCTCTACTTGGTCGGTCTCGTAAAGGCTTGAATGTAACGAATGGGTGGGAAGCAGCAAGAGGCAGCGGCTGTGTAGAACGAAAACACAATTCCTCAGCGGTATGAGCGTTTCGAGATGACACGAATGTAAGGAATACTTGGCGGCCAGTGACCGTGTGGCCTAATGGATAAGGCGTCGGACTTCGGATCCGAAGATTGCAGGTTCGAATCCTGTCACGGTCGTGTTTTTCCAATTCTGCAAAAGAAACACACCGTTTTAGTGTAGCTATTGAGCAGTACGAAATCGTCTGAATGTTGCTGTTGTCCACTTCCTGCTTGGAGATGCACTTGAGCGTGATACACACACAGCCAGAACGGTGTTATCTAGCGAAATGGTCGGCTGAGTGCCGTCACCGCGAGTTTTGGCTGGCATTTGCGCATCTAAGACAGCGTCGGAAAGTAACCCGTTCGGCTTCTGAGTCAAATCAAATATGTGTGTTAATTTTGACACCACTAGCGCTGCAGGTTTTTTATGCAGTTCCTGTACCTCTCAGAAATGATTATGAAATAAAACTGAAGTACGTGACGTGTGTGACGCTAGGAAAACATTAGGCAGCATGGAGAGATTCTGTATGGGACCACCCCACCCAAACGAGAACTGTGTGTCGTGCGACCCGACACGTAGTCACCGACGCAGCCCGGCTAGCTCAGTCGGTAGAGCATGAGACTCTTAATCTCAGGGTCGTGGGTTCGAGCCCCACGCTGGGCGGAACGTAATTTTGTTCCGCTGCAGATGTAAATTACCGTTTTTCTGATCAATGTGACGTAATGGAAATAGCAACTTAAAACTTTGCCTACGTCTCCATCAGTCGCAAGGAAAGTGTATCTGAAGGTGAAGGTGATTTCGTAGACATGTGTCAAAGACATGTTCTGAAATGTAAGTGGTGTTGGTTGGAGAGCACATCGGTTACGTGTGAGATGTGTAGCCAAGCAGTAATGGTGCGCCATAGCTGCAAATATTAATCGGTAATATGAAGTGTTGTCAGCATAAGCCTGATGATCCAGACGAGCGTAAGCACGAAGTACGCAAAACTACCGCTAGGCCGCGCCTCTTTAGCTCAGTGGCATAGCACTGGTCTAGTAAACCAGGGGTCGTGAGTTCGATCCTCACAGGAGGCAAACGAATTTTCGAAATCAGTTGCGCGTCGTGGCCGTATAGCAAGCAGTATCTGGAACGACGAACAATTAGCAACAGGTGTTTTATTTAGAATTACTCTCAGATGTGATTGAGGCGAATGTCGCAGATAAAGCATTTTGCAAAGCGGTACAGCGTAGGGTGGGAGGCGGCAGTCTGAATTATATTTTTTACATGTGTTTTTCAAATATCACAGAGCCTCTCGCGAGCGTCGTCGTCGTCGACGCCGCCGCTTCTGCAGAAGTAGGAAATCGCCATCGTAGCAAATGCGGCGAGGGACGCCCTGCCTTCGATTTCGAATGCACAAAGTGTGTGGTCTTGGTTCCCAATCTCTACTTGGTCGGTCTCGTAAAGGCTTGAATGTAACGAATGGGTGGGAAGCAGCAAGAGGCAGCGGCTGTGTAGAACGAAAACACAATTCCTCAGCGGTATGAGCGTTTCGAGATGACACGAATGTAAGGAATACTTGGCGGCCAGTGACCGTGTGGCCTAATGGATAAGGCGTCGGACTTCGGATCCGAAGATTGCAGGTTCGAATCCTGTCACGGTCGTGTTTTTCCAATTCTGCAAAAGAAACACACCGTTTTAGTGTAGCTATTGAGCAGTACGAAATCGTCTGAATGTTGCTGTTGTCCACTTCCTGCTTGGAGATGCACTTGAGCGTGATACACACACAGCCAGAACGGTGTTATCTAGCGAAATGGTCGGCTGAGTGCCGTCACCGCGAGTTTTGGCTGGCATTTGCGCATCTAAGACAGCGTCGGAAAGTAACCCGTTCGGCTTCTGAGTCAAATCAAATATGTGTGTTAATTTTGACACCACTAGCGCTGCAGGTTTTTTATGCAGTTCCTGTACCTATCAGAAATGATTATGAAATAAAACTGAAGTACGTGACGTGTGTGACGCTAGGAAAACATTAGGCAGCATGGAGAGATTCTGTATGGGACCACCCCACCCAAACGAGAACTGTGTGTCGTGCGACCCGACACGTAGTCACCGACGCAGCCCGGCTAGCTCAGTCGGTAGAGCATGAGACTCTTAATCTCAGGGTCGTGGGTTCGAGCCCCACGCTGGGCGGAACGTAATTTTGTTCCGCTGCAGATGTAAATTACCGATTTTCTGATCAATGTGACGTAATGGAAATAGCAACTTAAAACTTTGCCTACGTCTCCATCAGTCGCAAGAAAAGTGTATCTGAAGGTGAAGGTGATTTCGTAGACATGTGTCAAAGACATGTTCTGAAATGTAAGTGGTGTTGGTTGGAGAGCACATCGGTTACGTGTGAGATGTGTAGCCAAGCAGTAATGGTGCGCCATAGCTGCAAATATTAGTCGGTAATATGAAGTGTTGTCAGCTTAAGCCTGATGATCCAGACGAGCGTAAGCACGAAGTACGCAAAACTACCGCTAGGCCGCGCCTCTTTAGCTCAGTGGCAGAGCACTGGTCTAGTAAACCAGGGGTCGTGAGTTCGATCCTCACAGGAGGCAAACGAATTTTCGAAATCAGTTGCGCGTCGTGGCCGTATAGCAAGCAGTATCTGGAACGACGAACAATTAGCAACAGGTGTTTTATTTAGAATTACTCTCAGATGTGATTGAGGCGAATGTCGCAGATAAAGCATTTTGCAAAGCGGTACAGCGTAGGGTGGGAGGCGGCAGTCTGAATTATATTTTTTACATGTGTTTTTCAAATATCACAGAGCCTCTCGCGAGCGTCGTCGTCGTCGTCGACGCCGCCGCTTCTGCAGAAGTAGGAAATCGCCATCGTAGCAAATGCGGCGAGGGACGCCCTGCCTTCGATTTCGAATGCACAAAGTGTGTGGTCTTGGTTCCCAATCTCTACTTGGTCGGTCTCGTAAAGGCTTGAATGTAACGAATGGGTGGGAAGCAGCAAGAGGCAGCGGCTGTGTAGAACGAAAACACAATTCCTCAGCGGTATGAGCGTTTCGAGATGACACGAATGTAAGGAATACTTGGCGGCCAGTGACCGTGTGGCCTAATGGATAAGGCGTCGGACTTCGGATCCGAAGATTGCAGGTTCGAATCCTGTCACGGTCGTGTTTTTCCAATTCTGCAAAAGAAACACACCGTTTTAGTGTAGCTATTGAGCAGTACGAAATCGTCTGAATGTTGCTGTTGTCCACTTCCTGCTTGGAGATGCACTTGAGCGTGATACACACACAGCCAGAACGGTGTTATCTAGCGAAATGGTCGGCTGAGTGCCGTCACCGCGAGTTTTGGCTGGCATTTGCGCATCTAAGACAGCGTCGGAAAGTAACCCGTTCGGCTTCTGAGTCAAATCAAATATGTGTGTTAATTTTGACACCACTAGCGCTGCAGGTTTTTTATGCAGTTCCT
The DNA here is from genome assembly GCF_021461395.2 of Schistocerca americana. NCBI lineage: Eukaryota > Metazoa > Arthropoda > Insecta > Orthoptera > Acrididae > Schistocerca > Schistocerca americana. Next base: position 241,283 of record NW_025725738.1, on the reverse strand, counting down.
GTACCTATCAGAAATGATTATGAAATAAAACTGAAGTACGTGACGTGTGTGACGCTAGGAAAACATTAGGCAGCATGGAGAGATTCTGTATGGGACCACCCCACCCAAACGAGAACTGTGTGTCGTGCGACCCGACACGTAGTCACCGACGCAGCCCGGCTAGCTCAGTCGGTAGAGCATGAGACTCTTAATCTCAGGGTCGTGGGTTCGAGCCCCACGCTGGGCGGAACGTAATTTTGTTCCGCTGCAGATGTAAATTACCGTTTTTCTGATCAATGTGACGTAATGGAAATAGCAACTTAAAACTTTGCCTACGTCTCCATCAGTCGCAAGAAAAGTGTATCTGAAGGTGAAGGTGATTTCGTAGACATGTGTCAAAGACATGTTCTGAAATGTAAGTGGTGTTGGTTGGAGAGCACATCGGTTACGTGTGAGATGTGTAGCCAAGCAGTAATGGTGCGCCATAGCTGCAAATATTAGTCGGTAATATGAAGTGTTGTCAGCTTAAGCCTGATGATCCAGACGAGCGTAAGCACGAAGTACGCAAAACTACCGCTAGGCCGCGCCTCTTTAGCTCAGTGGCAGAGCACTGGTCTAGTAAACCAGGGGTCGTGAGTTCGATCCTCACAGGAGGCAAACGAATTTTCGAAATCAGTTGCGCGTCGTGGCCGTATAGCAAGCAGTATCTGGAACGACGAACAATTAGCAACAGGTGTTTTATTTAGAATTACTCTCAGATGTGATTGAGGCGAATGTCGCAGATAAAGCATTTTGCAAAGCGGTACAGCGTAGGGTGGGAGGCGGCAGTCTGAATTATATTTTTTACATGTGTTTTTCAAATATCACAGAGCCTCTCGCGAGCGTCGTCGTCGTCGTCGACGCCGCCGCTTCTGCAGAAGTAGGAAATCGCCATCGTAGCAAATGCGGCGAGGGACGCCCTGCCTTCGATTTCGAATGCACAAAGTGTGTGGTCTTGGTTCCCAATCTCTACTTGGTCGGTCTCGTAAAGGCTTGAATGTAACGAATGGGTGGGAAGCAGCAAGAGGCAGCGGCTGTGTAGAACGAAAACACAATTCCTCAGCGGTATGAGCGTTTCGAGATGACACGAATGTAAGGAATACTTGGCGGCCAGTGACCGTGTGGCCTAATGGATAAGGCGTCGGACTTCGGATCCGAAGATTGCAGGTTCGAATCCTGTCACGGTCGTGTTTTTCCAATTCTGCAAAAGAAACACACCGTTTTAGTGTAGCTATTGAGCAGTACGAAATCGTCTGAATGTTGCTGTTGTCCACTTCCTGCTTGGAGATGCACTTGAGCGTGATACACACACAGCCAGAACGGTGTTATCTAGCGAAATGGTCGGCTGAGTGCCGTCACCGCGAGTTTTGGCTGGCATTTGCGCATCTAAGACAGCGTCGGAAAGTAACCCGTTCGGCTTCTGAGTCAAATCAAATATGTGTGTTAATTTTGACACCACTAGCGCTGCAGGTTTTTTATGCAGTTCCTGTACCTCTCAGAAATGATTATGAAATAAAACTGAAGTACGTGACGTGTGTGACGCTAGGAAAACATTAGGCAGCATGGAGAGATTCTGTATGGGACCACCCCACCCAAACGAGAACTGTGTGTCGTGCGACCCGACACGTAGTCACCGACGCAGCCCGGCTAGCTCAGTCGGTAGAGCATGAGACTCTTAATCTCAGTGTCGTTGGTTCGAGCCCCACGCTGGGCGGAACGTAATTTTGTTCCGCTGCAGATGTAAATTACCGTTTTTCTGATCAATGTGACGTAATGGAAATAGCAACTTAAAACTTTGCCTACGTCTCCATCAGTCGCAAGGAAAGTGTATCTGAAGGTGAAGGTGATTTCGTAGACATGTGTCAAAGACATGTTCTGAAATGTAAGTGGTGTTGGTTGGAGAGCACATCGGTTACGTGTGAGATGTGTAGCCAAGCAGTAATGGTGCGCCATAGCTGCAAATATTAGTCGGTAATATGAAGTGTTGTCAGCTTAAGCCTGATGATCCAGACGAGCGTAAGCACGAAGTACGCAAAACTACCGCTAGGCCGCGCCTCTTTAGCTCAGTGGCAGAGCACTGGTCTAGTAAACCAGGGGTCGTGAGTTCGATCCTCACAGGAGGCAAACGAATTTTCGAAATCAGTTGCGCGTCGTGGCCGTATAGCAAGCAGTATCTGGAACGACGAACAATTAGCAACAGGTGTTTTATTTAGAATTACTCTCAGATGTGATTGAGGCGAATGTCGCAGATAAAGCATTTTGCAAAGCGGTACAGCGTAGGGTGGGAGGCGGCAGTCTGAATTATATTTTTTACATGTGTTTTTCAAATATCACAGAGCCTCTCGCGAGCGTCGTCGTCGTCGTCGACGCCGCCGCTTCTGCAGAAGTAGGAAATCGCCATCGTAGCAAATGCGGCGAGGGACGCCCTGCCTTCGATTTCGAATGCACAAAGTGTGTGGTCTTGGTTCCCAATCTCTACTTGGTCGGTCTCGTAAAGGCTTGAATGTAACGAATGGGTGGGAAGCAGCAAGAGGCAGCGGCTGTGTAGAACGAAAACACAATTCCTCAGCGGTATGAGCGTTTCGAGATGACACGAATGTAAGGAATACTTGGCGGCCAGTGACCGTGTGGCCTAATGGATAAGGCGTCGGACTTCGGATCCGAAGATTGCAGGTTCGAATCCTGTCACGGTCGTGTTTTTCCAATTCTGCAAAAGAAACACACCGTTTTAGTGTAGCTATTGAGCAGTACGAAATCGTCTGAATGTTGCTGTTGTCCACTTCCTGCTTGGAGATGCACTTGAGCGTGATACACACACAGCCAGAACGGTGTTATCTAGCGAAATGGTCGGCTGAGTGCCGTCACCGCGAGTTTTGGCTGGCATTTGCGCATCTAAGACAGCGTCGGAAAGTAACCCGTTCGGCTTCTGAGTCAAATCAAATATGTGTGTTAATTTTGACACCACTAGCGCTGCAGGTTTTTTATGCAGTTCCTGTACCTCTCAGAAATGATTATGAAATAAAACTGAAGTACGTGACGTGTGTGACGCTAGGAAAACATTAGGCAGCATGGAGAGATTCTGTATGGGACCACCCCACCCAAACGAGAACTGTGTGTCGTGCGACCCGACACGTAGTCACCGACGCAGCCCGGCTAGCTCAGTCGGTAGAGCATGAGACTCTTAATCTCAGGGTCGTGGGTTCGAGCCCCACGCTGGGCGGAACGTAATTTTGTTCCGCTGCAGATGTAAATTACCGTTTTTCTGATCAATGTGACGTAATGGAAATAGCAACTTAAAACTTTGCCTACGTCTCCATCAGTCGCAAGGAAAGTGTATCTGAAGGTGAAGGTGATTTCGTAGACATGTGTCAAAGACATGTTCTGAAATGTAAGTGGTGTTGGTTGGAGAGCACATCGGTTACGTGTGAGATGTGTAGCCAAGCAGTAATGGTGCGCCATAGCTGCAAATATTAGTCGGTAATATGAAGTGTTGTCAGCTTAAGCCTGATGATCCAGACGAGCGTAAGCACGAAGTACGCAAAACTACCGCTAGGCCGCGCCTCTTTAGCTCAGTGGCAGAGCACTGGTCTAGTAAACCAGGGGTCGTGAGTTCGATCCTCACAGGAGGCAAACGAATTTTCGAAATCAGTTGCGCGTCGTGGCCGTATAGCAAGCAGTATCTGGAACGACGAACAATTAGCAACAGGTGTTTTATTTAGAATTACTCTCAGATGTGATTGAGGCGAATGTCGCAGATAAAGCATTTTCCAAAGCGGTACAGCGTAGGGTGGGAGGCGGCAGTCTGAATTATATTTTTTACATGTGTTTTTCAAATATCACAGAGCCTCTCGCGAGCGTCGTCGTCGTCGACGCCGCCGCTTCTGCAGAAGTAGGAAATCGCCATCGTAGCAAATGCGGCGAGGGACGCCCTGCCTTCGATTTCGAATGCACAAAGTGTGTGGTCTTGGTTCCCAATCTCTACTTGGTCGGTCTCGTAAAGGCTTGAATGTAACGAATGGGTGGGAAGCAGCAAGAGGCAGCGGCTGTGTAGAACGAAAACACAATTCCTCAGCGGTATGAGCGTTTCGAGATGACACGAATGTAAGGAATACTTGGCGGCCAGTGACCGTGTGGCCTAATGGATAAGGCGTCGGACTTCGGATCCGAAGATTGCAGGTTCGAATCCTGTCACGGTCGTGTTTTTCCAATTCTGCAAAAGAAACACACCGTTTTAGTGTAGCTATTGAGCAGTACGAAATCGTCTGAATGTTGCTGTTGTCCACTTCCTGCTTGGAGATGCACTTGAGCGTGATACACACACAGCCAGAACGGTGTTATCTAGCGAAATGGTCGGCTGAGTGCCGTCACCGCGAGTTTTGGCTGGCATTTGCGCATCTAAGACAGCGTCGGAAAGTAACCCGTTCGGCTTCTGAGTCAAATCAAATATGTGTGTTAATTTTGACACCACTAGCGCTGCAGGTTTTTTATGCAGTTCCTGTACCTCTCAGAAATGATTATGAAATAAAACTGAAGTACGTGACGTGTGTGACGCTAGGAAAACATTAGGCAGCATGGAGAGATTCTGTATGGGACCACCCCACCCAAACGAGAACTGTGTGTCGTGCGACCCGACACGTAGTCACCGACGCAGCCCGGCTAGCTCAGTCGGTAGAGCATGAGACTCTTAATCCCAGGGTCGTGGGTTCGAGCCCCACGCTGGGCGGAACGTAATTTTGTTCCGCTGCAGATGTAAATTACCGTTTTTCTGATCAATGTGACGTAATGGAAATAGCAACTTAAAACTTTGCCTACGTCTCCATCAGTCGCAAGGAAAGTGTATCTGAAGGTGAAGGTGATTTCGTAGACATGTGTCAAAGACATGTTCTGAAATGTAAGTGGTGTTGGTTGGAGAGCACATCGGTTACGTGTGAGATGTGTAGCCAAGCAGTAATGGTGCGCCATAGCTGCAAATATTAGTCGGTAATATGAAGTGTTGTCAGCTTAAGCCTGATGATCCAGACGAGCGTAAGCACGAAGTACGCAAAACTACCGCTAGGCCGCGCCTCTTTAGCTCAGTGGCAGAGCACTGGTCTAGTAAACCAGGGGTCGTGAGTTCGATCCTCACAGGAGGCAAACGAATTTTCGAAATCAGTTGCGCGTCGTGGCCGTATAGCAAGCAGTATCTGGAACGACGAACAATTAGCAACAGGTGTTTTATTTAGAATTACTCTCAGATGTGATTGAGGCGAATGTCGCAGATAAAGCATTTTGCAAAGCGGTACAGCGTCCCCTCCATCTACCCCTCCTCTCAACTTTGACCCTGCCCCACCCCCCACTTCCCGTGTCCTTTCCTTTCGGCACCCTCCCTCCCTTCTCTTCTCTTCCCTTCTTTTTCCGTCTCCCTGTCCCCTCCGTTCCCCCTCTTCCCCCGGGCTTCCTCTCCCCCTTCCTCCCTCCCCCCTATCTCCCCTGCCCGTGGCATCTCTGCTCTCCCCTCTCGCTCTCCCACTCCCCTTCCTCCTCCTCGTCTCTTGGCAGGTCCCCGGACTCGCACACGTATAGTGAACATTTGCGCGCCGGAGATCGTCGCCTCTTGTGCTTCGTGTGTGTGACGTCATATAGTGTTTTTGGTGTCTGCCGTCCCACTCCTACGTTCACTTGTGCCGTCGGACTCACCAGTGTTTTGTGCGCCGTGCCAACGTGTTTTCAGTGTTGTTATCGTCACATGTGAACGACTCCGTGTTTTTTATGTCTCTGTGACCTCTCTCTTTTGCCCGTCACTTTGTTCATTGTCATTCACCATGTTTTATACTCTTGTAAAACGCTATGGCTGAAGAGCGGCGTAGTATGCCGCTGCCAGCCTACCTGAATTACAGGTTTTAAAATAACAATAAAGTAAAAAAAAAAAAAAAAAAAAAAAAAGCGGTACAGCGTAGGGTGGGAGGCGGCAGTCTGAATTATATTTTTTACATGTGTTTTTCAAATATCACAGAGCCTCTCGCGAGCGTCGTCGTCGTCGACGCCGCCGCTTCTGCAGAAGTAGGAAATCGCCATCGTAGCAAATGCGGCGAGGGACGCCCTGCCTTCGATTTCGAATGCACAAAGTGTGTGGTCTTGGTTCCCAATCTCTACTTGGTCGGTCTCGTAAAGGCTTGAATGTAACGAATGGGTGGGAAGCAGCAAGAGGCAGCGGCTGTGTAGAACGAAAACACAATTCCTCAGCGGTATGAGCGTTTCGAGATGACACGAATGTAAGGAATACTTGGCGGCCAGTGACCGTGTGGCCTAATGGATAAGGCGTCGGACTTCGGATCCGAAGATTGCAGGTTCGAATCCTGTCACGGTCGTGTTTTTCCAATTCTGCAAAAGAAACACACCGTTTTAGTGTAGCTATTGAGCAGTACGAAATCGTCTGAATGTTGCTGTTGTCCACTTCCTGCTTGGAGATGCACTTGAGCGTGATACACACACAGCCAGAACGGTGTTATCTAGCGAAATGGTCGGCTGAGTGCCGTCACCGCGAGTTTTGGCTGGCATTTGCGCATCTAAGACAGCGTCGGAAAGTAACCCGTTCGGCTTCTGAGTCAAATCAAATATGTGTGTTAATTTTGACACCACTAGCGCTGCAGGTTTTTTATGCAGTTCCTGTACCTCTCAGAAATGATTATGAAATAAAACTGAAGTACGTGACGTGTGTGACGCTAGGAAAACATTAGGCAGCATGGAGAGATTCTGTATGGGACCACCCCACCCAAACGAGAACTGTGTGTCGTGCGACCCGACACGTAGTCACCGACGCAGCCCGGCTAGCTCAGTCGGTAGAGCATGAGACTCTTAATCCCAGGGTCGTGGGTTCGAGCCCCACGCTGGGCGGAACGTAATTTTGTTCCGCTGCAGATGTAAATTACCGTTTTTCTGATCAATGTGACGTAATGGAAATAGCAACTTAAAACTTTGCCTACGTCTCCATCAGTCGCAAGGAAAGTGTATCTGAAGGTGAAGGTGATTTCGTAGACATGTGTCAAAGACATGTTCTGAAATGTAAGTGGTGTTGGTTGGAGAGCACATCGGTTACGTGTGAGATGTGTAGCCAAGCAGTAATGGTGCGCCATAGCTGCAAATATTAGTCGGTAATATGAAGTGTTGTCAGCTTAAGCCTGATGATCCAGACGAGCGTAAGCACGAAGTACGCAAAACTACCGCTAGGCCGCGCCTCTTTAGCTCAGTGGCAGAGCACTGGTCTAGTAAACCAGGGGTCGTGAGTTCGATCCTCACAGGAGGCAAACGAATTTTCGAAATCAGTTGCGCGTCGTGGCCGTATAGCAAGCAGTATCTGGAACGACGAACAATTAGCAACAGGTGTTTTATTTAGAATTACTCTCAGATGTGATTGAGGCGAATGTCGCAGATAAAGCATTTTGCAAAGCGGTACAGCGTAGGGTGGGAGGCGGCAGTCTGAATTATATTTTTTACATGTGTTTTTCAAATATCACAGAGCCTCTCGCGAGCGTCGTCGTCGTCGACGCCGCCGCTTCTGCAGAAGTAGGAAATCGCCATCGTAGCAAATGCGGCGAGGGACGCCCTGCCTTCGATTTCGAATGCACAAAGTGTGTGGTCTTGGTTCCCAATCTCTACTTGGTCGGTCTCGTAAAGGCTTGAATGTAACGAATGGGTGGGAAGCAGCAAGAGGCAGCGGCTGTGTAGAACGAAAACACAATTCCTCAGCGGTATGAGCGTTTCGAGATGACACGAATGTAAGGAATACTTGGCGGCCAGTGACCGTGTGGCCTAATGGATTACAGTGACCGTGTGGCCGAGTGTGGCTCTAGCTGCCGTCGCGTACGGACGTACTTGCCGCCGCTCCGTGTAAACAGCGCTTACGCTAGTACTTATCGTTTCGTGTGTACTGCTTTCTGTTCTGTGTTTAAATTGAGATCTGTTCTACACCAGTTTTGTGTACTGGTTACGTCTTCGGATATTCGTCGCTCTAGGGATTTTCGGTTTTGACCGTAATCCGACCGGTGCTGCACGACATGGCTTCCTCCATCAGGAAGAACACCCTGGTTTTTTCGTTTGAAAAGGAAACTCGCCGGGTTCAACCGTCTGCTCTCGAGGTTCACGAATGGCTCACAGAGGTAATTGGCATTAACCCGGATTCTGTCCATACTACCCAGCTTGATTCCGACAACTACTGTGTGTTTGTTAAGTTCCTTAATCCGTTAATGGTTGATAAAATTCGCGATAAGTTTGGCAACCAAGTCGAGTTTATCCATAGGGACGGCACTAGTAGTATGGTTTCTATCAAAAGGGCTGATACTACATATCGGACTGTTCGAGTTCTTAATTTACCAATTGAACTAGAAAACGAAAAAATTAAGGTTGCTCTGTCTCAATATGGGGATGTAAAAGAAATCATTAATGAACGCTGGTCGCCGCATTATAAACTCCAGTGCTTTAATGGAATAAGGTCGGTTGAAATGGAAGTTAAGACTAATATCCCGTCACATATCTCCGTTGAAGGTCACAAGGCTCATATTGTTTATACTGGACAAATCCCTACATGTCACGTCTGTAATGAGTCAGGTCATTTTCGGCAGGATTGTCCCCGCCGTGTGTTTGTCTTAAAAACGAACCTCATGCAGCGACGTAAATTGACACTCAGTGACGTTATGGCAAACGGTACACCTGTCCAACCTGTAGATGATGTTGCTAAGGAAAGTTCATCTGACTTTCCTTGCAGTGTCACTGATTTTCCACCTATCGTAGCCCCGACGAATCTCGAATCTGTTCCCCCTGACAGGGATGTACAGAATAAAAAACGGCCACTGGAGCGAAGCGATGATCATTCAGGAGATGAATTATCTCGCACCTCTCCCACAATCAGAAAACCACGTCCTTCAGCCGACGGAGATTTAGTAGAAGCCGATTGTATGCAGATCGATCCTGCAGTACCACCTGCCACCAACAAATCGGATGTGGAAACGGAGGATCCTACCGACCAGCAGCAACTGTCAACAACTTTGAGTGTCACCGGCGATGTACAACAGCCGCCTCAACGCGACCAACATGAGGAAGTGGCGGGTAAACATCGGCTCCACAACAAACCACGACAACAAGCCTCAGGTGGAAACAAACAGGAGAAAGTTGTTGCCAAACAACAGGTCACGACTGTCGGTCGGACGGAAACAGCAACACAGAAGGCCGATGACTCGACAACGATATCGGCATCTCAACCGACGGTACGGCGCAAACTCAAACCACAGCCTAATCTTTCGGCTTCTCGCAATCCATCGCAATCACAACAGTCGCAACAGGGGCAATCAGATTTGAAACAGAAGAATATCGGGTACGAAGTAGTACGGGACGAACCTGACGGCCGTCAAACCACAAGTGCCGGCGAGATCCACCCCCACAGTAGTAACGATTAATGGATACTTGTTTACGGCATAGTGACGTTGCGTTAGGACGGAAGGCCTCTATAAGTTGTTTTTCTCTTTTGTTCCGTATGGTTTTTTCAATGTTTTCTGTGATGTTGTTCGTCTGACACGCTGACAGTCCTCAAAGTCTAAGTTCAACCTAATGTAGACATGTCTCAAGCCTATAAACTGTTAACCATAAATATTAACAAACTGCAATCCGACCTTAAAGTAGCAATGCTGCGGCAATTCGTTTACGAATCTGAAGCAGACATCATTCTGCTACAGGAGGTGGCAGTCAAAAGTTTTGATATTCCTGGTTTCCAATCCATTGAAAACGTAGCTCACGAACTTCATACAGGCACGGCCGTGCTAGTCCGTAATGGTATCCCCGTCACAGAGGTCGAAAAACTTGAATCTGGTCGCGGTATTAGCTGCAAAATCTTTGATGTCACTGTTGTAAATGTGTACGCACCCTCCGGCAGCAGTTACAAGTCAGCGAGAAGTGCCTATTTTAAAGATGAAGTCATTTATTTGCTTCGAAAGGACCCCGTTAACATTGTTCTAGGTGGTGATTTTAACTGCGTGGTACATCAGAAGGATCAGAGGCCACAGTTTAATTACTGTCATGACCTTCGCGAACTCGTCACCAAGGTTCGGTTGAAAGATACGTGGGAAATTCTGCACCCCACCCTGGTTAAATTTACTTTTTTTACCCCTACTTCAAGTAGTCGACTTGACCGGATCTATATATCGTCTCATATCAGCAACCGAGTTCTTGATACTGAAGTTATTCCAGCTCCGTTTTCTGACCATTGTGCCTATGCTGTCACCTTAAATCTCGACAAGCAACCAACAAAAAGGTTCAAAGGGCAGTGGATGCTTAACACTTCTCATCTTCAAGACCTGGAGCTCGAAGATGCCATTTGTGCAACATGGAATTTTTGTCTCCGCTCCATTAACAAGCACAGAACTAAACTAGAGTGGTGGACACACACAGCTAAAAGAAAACTGCGACAATGCCTGATCTCTTACTGCTATCAGAAAGCGACGGATAACAAGAAGACAACAGAATTTTATTATGCCCTTTTAAGAGAATTATATGACAAATCTCATGACTCCAATGTTTACGCTGCACAAATCCAACGAGTCAAAGCGAAGCTGTTAAGCATTAAGCACAGGCAATTAGATGGCCTAAAAATTAAAGCTAAGACCAAATCGGTTAGTGATAGCGAAATGACTTCCTTATACCATCTCATCAAACACCGTTCCAATCGTGTGCGGACCTTCGTTGACGAACTAGTTACCCCAACCGGTGATCATCTTGTGCACCAAAAGGACATTGTTCAGGGTTTTTATCATTATTATAGAGAATTATACTCAGAAGATCCACTTGATGTAAATCTGACGTTTGATTTCCTTCAGCCTTTGGGCAGTAACTTAACTGCAGAAGACAACAATGAATTTCTTGCCGATTTCGCAATTTCAGATGTCTTAGACTTAATTGTCGGTTCCCCTGCAAACAAATCCCCTGGTCCAGATGGTCTCCCCAAAGAATTCTATCACAAATTTTGGCATGTCGTTGGACCCACCCTCACAGAAATTATTAACGAAGTCTTTCGAGGCCACAGAATACCGGACGAGTTGAAAGAAGGTAGAACAGTGCTCATACCGAAACAAAGAGGCCACAGGCAAATTGATAACTTCCGGCCTATCATGCTGTTAAATTTTGATTATAAGACTATTGCCAGAGCGATAAACAGTAGATTAATCTTGATAGCCCGGCATGTCATTAAGAATCATCAGTCTTGCATCCCTGGCAGAAGCGTAATGACCACAATCGCTGACATCAGGGACGTAATTTCGATCACGGCGGCGACCAACATCAACTGTGCCCTACTGTTTGTCGACCTTTCTAAGGCTTTTGATCGTGTGAGTCACCGTTACATCCTCCAGATCATGGAAAGGATTGGATTAGATAACACAGTAGTAACCTTACTCCGCAATGTCATCACAGGCATTACCACCCGATTGTGTGTTAACGGCCAGTCGACAATACCGATTACACTTATGAGAGGGGTCCCACAGGGAAGTCCTCTCTCGATGTTGCTCTTTGCCTTTTCTCTGGAACCTCTCCTCAGGAAACTGGAGTCCACATTACCAGGTCTCTCTATATCAAGAGCTTGTTTTGCAGTGCGTGCCTATGCCGATGACGTCACAGCAGTTATTCGTTGTGTAAACGACGTAAAGACGATTAAAACGGAAATCGACAACTACAGTAAGGTGTCTGGAGCTAAACTCAATGAAGGAAAATGCAAACTGGTTAACTTGAGAGGTCTTGAACATGTATCCATACCCTGGGCCCAAAAAGTGGACAATCCTAAGTCACTAGGTATTATCGTCGACAAATGTCCTCTTAAAATGGCGGCGAAAAACTGGAAAGCTGTTACGAACAGCATGCATGGTCTCATTGTTGAAAACAACTGGCGCTCTGCGAACTTGATAGAAAGGATCAAGATAGTCAATATATGTATTTTCTCCAAAGCATACTACTTGGCACAAGTATTTCCCATACCTAAAGTTCAGGCCAGAAAAATGTTGCAAATAGCTAGCAGATTCGTGTGGAAAGGGAACATTTTTAAACTCGACAGTGCCACGCTAACAAAATCACGACCCGACGGCGGGCTAGGGCTCACTGACATCCATAAAAAAGCCAATGCCCTTTTTCTGAAACGCACTTCGCGCCTAGTATACAGTCACGACCCAAACATAACTGCAAGTCTGTTCCACGTCCTTCGCCCTGGAAACATACACCCGCCCGTCGACATCAGCAACATAAACTACCAGCTGAAACATGTACGAGAATATTTCATTGAAACAAGTTATGTAGGCGAAAGCATCTTACAAAACTCGCATTTGACAACGAATGAAGTCATGCAGCAATGGTCTAAGATGCGTCAATGTAATACAATTGAGGCAAAAAATCCATCTTGTAACTGGAAGACCCTATGGAGGAACATTAGTCTTAAGATTCATACATGGGATGTTGCATCAACTTGGTACCAGGTGGTGAATGATACCATCGCCACTAATGTCAAATTACACAGAATAGGCTTACATCCCTCTGATAAATGTGTTAAGTGTGGTTTAATCGACACTTTGCTTCATCGTTTCACCTGCTGCGGACACTTAAACAACTGGCGATGGGTGAGGGAAAAACTCGCACTATTATCGAGAAGCTCGCCAGCGAGTATCTCGACCACTATCATCACGAACCCAGATACGTACTACTATCCTATGGCTAAGAAAACTACAATGATGTGGATATTGGCAAATTATGTGCATTATACGATCACCAGACGGGACGGCGACAACCTAGTTGAATTTTTGGCATACATGCATACTGCTTATTGGAGAATAAAACAAACGGGCAACTTGACAAAAATCTTTGGCAATATGTTGGACATTGTTTTTGAAAAACAAGGGATCGGTTAGTCTGTTGCTGCTGCAGCAGCCCCTCTCATCTGCCTCTACCGAGCAGACAATTGTGACGAGTTCCAGTCTCAGCGTCCGTCATGTTCAAATTGATCTCAGATACACAGTGACAACGATAAAATTCAAAAAAGAAAAAAAAAATGTGGCCTAATGGATAAGGCGTCGGACTTCGGATCCGAAGATTGCAGGTTCGAATCCTGTCACGGTCGTGTTTTTCCAATTCTGCAAAAGAAACACACCGTTTTAGTGTAGCTATTGAGCAGTACGAAATCGTCTGAATGTTGCTGTTGTCCACTTCCTGCTTGGAGATGCACTTGAGCGTGATACACACACAGCCAGAACGGTGTTATCTAGCGAAATGGTCGGCTGAGTGCCGTCACCGCGAGTTTTGGCTGGCATTTGCGCATCTAAGACAGCGTCGGAAAGTAACCCGTTCGGCTTCTGAGTCAAATCAAATATGTGTGTTAATTTTGACACCACTAGCGCTGCAGGTTTTTTATGCAGTTCCTGTACCTCTCAGAAATGATTATGAAATAAAACTGAAGTACGTGACGTGTGTGACGCTAGGAAAACATTAGGCAGCATGGAGAGATTCTGTATGGGACCACCCCACCCAAACCAGAACTGTGTGTCGTGCGACCTGACACGTAGTCACCGACGCAGCCCGGCTAGCTCAGTCGGTAGAGCATGAGACTCTTAATCTCAGGGTCGTGGGTTCGAGCCCCACGCTGGGCGGAACGTAATTTTGTTCCGCTGCAGATGTAAATTACCGTTTTTCTGATCAATGTGACGTAATGGAAATAGCAACTTAAAACTTTGCCTACGTCTCCATCAGTCGCAAGGAAAGTGTATCTGAAGGTGAAGGTGATTTCGTAGACATGTGTCAAAGACATGTTCTGAAATGTAAGTGGTGTTGGTTGGAGAGCACATCGGTTACGTGTGAGATGTGTAGCCAAGCAGTAATGGTGCGCCATAGCTGCAAATATTAATCGGTAATATGAAGTGTTGTCAGCATAAGCCTGATGATCCAGACGAGCGTAAGCACGAAGTACGCAAAACTACCGCTAGGCCGCGCCTCTTTAGCTCAGTGGCATAGCACTGGTCTAGTAAACCAGGGGTCGTGAGTTCGATCCTCACAGGAGGCAAACGAATTTTCGAAATCAGTTGCGCGTCGTGGCCGTATAGCAAGCAGTATCTGGAACGACGAACAATTAGCAACAGGTGTTTTATTTAGAATTACTCTCAGATGTGATTGAGGCGAATGTCGCAGATAAAGCATTTTGCAAAGCGGTACAGCGTAGGGTGGGAGGCGGCAGTCTGAATTATATTTTTTACATGTGTTTTTCAAATATCACAGAGCCTCTCGCGAGCGTCGTCGTCGTCGACGCCGCCGCTTCTGCAGAAGTAGGAAATCGCCATCGTAGCAAATGCGGCGAGGGACGCCCTGCCTTCGATTTCGAATGCACAAAGTGTGTGGTCTTGGTTCCCAATCTCTACTTGGTCGGTCTCGTAAAGGCTTGAATGTAACGAATGGGTGGGAAGCAGCAAGAGGCAGCGGCTGTGTAGAACGAAAACACAATTCCTCAGCGGTATGAGCGTTTCGAGATGACACGAATGTAAGGAATACTTGGCGGCCAGTGACCGTGTGGCCTAATGGATAAGGCGTCGGACTTCGGATCCGAAGATTGCAGGTTCGAATCCTGTCACGGTCGTGTTTTTCCAATTCTGCAAAAGAAACACACCGTTTTAGTGTAGCTATTGAGCAGTACGAAATCGTCTGAATGTTGCTGTTGTCCACTTCCTGCTTGGAGATGCACTTGAGCGTGATACACACACAGCCAGAACGGTGTTATCTAGCGAAATGGTCGGCTGAGTGCCGTCACCGCGAGTTTTGGCTGGCATTTGCGCATCTAAGACAGCGTCGGAAAGTAACCCGTTCGGCTTCTGAGTCAAATCAAATATGTGTGTTAATTTTGACACCACTAGCGCTGCAGGTTTTTTATGCAGTTCCTGTACCTCTCAGAAATGATTATGAAATAAAACTGAAGTACGTGACGTGTGTGACGCTAGGAAAACATTAGGCAGCATGGAGAGATTCTGTATGGGACCACCCCACCCAAACGAGAACTGTGTGTCGTGCGACCCGACACGTAGTCACCGACGCAGCCCGGCTAGCTCAGTCGGTAGAGCATGAGACTCTTAATCTCAGGGTCGTGGGTTCGAGCCCCACGCTGGGCGGAACGTAATTTTGTTCCGCTGCAGATGTAAATTACCGTTTTTCTGATCAATGTGACGTAATGGAAATAGCAACTTAAAACTTTGCCTACGTCTCCATCAGTCGCAAGGAAAGTGTATCTGAAGGTGAAGGTGATTTCGTAGACATGTGTCAAAGACATGTTCTGAAATGTAAGTGGTGTTGGTTGGAGAGCACATCGGTTACGTGTGAGATGTGTAGCCAAGCAGTAATGGTGCGCCATAGCTGCAAATATTAGTCGGTAATATGAAGTGTTGTCAGCTTAAGCCTGATGATCCAGACGAGCGTAAGCACGAAGTACGCAAAACTACCGCTAGGCCGCGCCTCTTTAGCTCAGTGGCAGAGCACTGGTCTAGTAAACCAGGGGTCGTGAGTTCGATCCTCACAGGAGGCAAACGAATTTTCGAAATCAGTTGCGCGTCGTGGCCGTATAGCAAGCAGTATCTGGAACGACGAACAATTAGCAACAGGTGTTTTATTTAGAATTACTCTCAGATGTGATTGAGGCGAATGTCGCAGATAAAGCATTTTGCAAAGCGGTACAGCGTAGGGTGGGAGGCGGCAGTCCGAATTATATTTTTTACATGTGTTTTTCAAATATCACAGAGCCTCTCGCGAGCGTCGTCGTCGTCGACGCCGCCGCTTCTGCAGAAGTAGGAAATCGCCATCGTAGCAAATGCGGCGAGGGACGCCCTGCCTTCGATTTCGAATGCACAAAGTGTGTGGTCTTGGTTCCCAATCTCTACTTGGTCGGTCTCGTAAAGGCTTGAATGTAACGAATGGGTGGGAAGCAGCAAGAGGCAGCGGCTGTGTAGAACGAAAACACAATTCCTCAGCGGTATGAGCGTTTCGAGATGACACGAATGTAAGGAATACTTGGCGGCCAGTGACCGTGTGGCCTAATGGATAAGGCGTCGGACTTCGGATCCGAAGATTGCAGGTTCGAATCCTGTCACGGTCGTGTTTTTCCAATTCTGCAAAAGAAACACACCGTTTTAGTGTAGCTATTGAGCAGTACGAAATCGTCTGAATGTTGCTGTTGTCCACTTCCTGCTTGGAGATGCACTTGAGCGTGATACACACACAGCCAGAACGGTGTTATCTAGCGAAATGGTCGGCTGAGTG
Source organism: Schistocerca americana (assembly GCF_021461395.2). Lineage (NCBI taxonomy): Eukaryota > Metazoa > Arthropoda > Insecta > Orthoptera > Acrididae > Schistocerca > Schistocerca americana. The sequence continues at coordinate 224,975 of NW_025725738.1, read as the reverse complement.
CCGTCACCGCGAGTTTTGGCTGGCATTTGCGCATCTAAGACAGCGTCGGAAAGTAACCCGTTCGGCTTCTGAGTCAAATCAAATATGTGTGTTAATTTTGACACCACTAGCGCTGCAGGTTTTTTATGCAGTTCCTGTACCTCTCAGAAATGATTATGAAATAAAACTGAAGTACGTGACGTGTGTGACGCTAGGAAAACATTAGGCAGCATGGAGAGATTCTGTATGGGACCACCCCACCCAAACGAGAACTGTGTGTCGTGCGACCCGACACGTAGTCACCGACGCAGCCCGGCTAGCTCAGTCGGTAGAGCATGAGACTCTTAATCTCAGGGTCGTGGGTTCGAGCCCCACGCTGGGCGGAACGTAATTTTGTTCCGCTGCAGATGTAAATTACCGTTTTTCTGATCAATGTGACGTAATGGAAATAGCAACTTAAAACTTTGCCTACGTCTCCATCAGTCGCAAGGAAAGTGTATCTGAAGGTGAAGGTGATTTCGTAGACATGTGTCAAAGACATGTTCTGAAATGTAAGTGGTGTTGGTTGGAGAGCACATCGGTTACGTGTGAGATGTGTAGCCAAGCAGTAATGGTGCGCCATAGCTGCAAATATTAGTCGGTAATATGAAGTGTTGTCAGCTTAAGCCTGATGATCCAGACGAGCGTAAGCACGAAGTACGCAAAACTACCGCTAGGCCGCGCCTCTTTAGCTCAGTGGCAGAGCACTGGTCTAGTAAACCAGGGGTCGTGAGTTCGATCCTCACAGGAGGCAAACGAATTTTCGAAATCAGTTGCGCGTCGTGGCCGTATAGCAAGCAGTATCTGGAACGACGAACAATTAGCAACAGGTGTTTTATTTAGAATTACTCTCAGATGTGATTGAGGCGAATGTCGCAGATAAAGCATTTTGCAAAGCGGTACAGCGTAGGGTGGGAGGCGGCAGTCCGAATTATATTTTTTACATGTGTTTTTCAAATATCACAGAGCCTCTCGCGAGCGTCGTCGTCGTCGTCGACGCCGCCGCTTCTGCAGAAGTAGGAAATCGCCATCGTAGCAAATGCGGCGAGGGACGCCCTGCCTTCGATTTCGAATGCACAAAGTGTGTGGTCTTGGTTCCCAATCTCTACTTGGTCGGTCTCGTAAAGGCTTGAATGTAACGAATGGGTGGGAAGCAGCAAGAGGCAGCGGCTGTGTAGAACGAAAACACAATTCCTCAGCGGTATGAGCGTTTCGAGATGACACGAATGTAAGGAATACTTGGCGGCCAGTGACCGTGTGGCCTAATGGATAAGGCGTCGGACTTCGGATCCGAAGATTGCAGGTTCGAATCCTGTCACGGTCGTGTTTTTCCAATTCTGCAAAAGAAACACACCGTTTTAGTGTAGCTATTGAGCAGTACGAAATCGTCTGAATGTTGCTGTTGTCCACTTCCTGCTTGGAGATGCACTTGAGCGTGATACACACACAGCCAGAACGGTGTTATCTAGCGAAATGGTCGGCTGAGTGCCGTCACCGCGAGTTTTGGCTGGCATTTGCGCATCTAAGACAGCGTCGGAAAGTAACCCGTTCGGCTTCTGAGTCAAATCAAATATGTGTGTTAATTTTGACACCACTAGCGCTGCAGGTTTTTTATGCAGTTCCTGTACCTCTCAGAAATGATTATGAAATAAAACTGAAGTACGTGACGTGTGTGACGCTAGGAAAACATTAGGCAGCATGGAGAGATTCTGTATGGGACCACCCCACCCAAACGAGAACTGTGTGTCGTGCGACCCGACACGTAGTCACCGACGCAGCCCGGCTAGCTCAGTCGGTAGAGCATGAGACTCTTAATCTCAGGGTCGTGGGTTCGAGCCCCACGCTGGGCGGAACGTAATTTTGTTCCGCTGCAGATGTAAATTACCGTTTTTCTGATCAATGTGACGTAATGGAAATAGCAACTTAAAACTTTGCCTACGTCTCCATCAGTCGCAAGGAAAGTGTATCTGAAGGTGAAGGTGATTTCGTAGACATGTGTCAAAGACATGTTCTGAAATGTAAGTGGTGTTGGTTGGAGAGCACATCGGTTACGTGTGAGATGTGTAGCCAAGCAGTAATGGTGCGCCATAGCTGCAAATATTAGTCGGTAATATGAAGTGTTGTCAGCTTAAGCCTGATGATCCAGACGAGCGTAAGCACGAAGTACGCAAAACTACCGCTAGGCCGCGCCTCTTTAGCTCAGTGGCAGAGCACTGGTCTAGTAAACCAGGGGTCGTGAGTTCGATCCTCACAGGAGGCAAACGAATTTTCGAAATCAGTTGCGCGTCGTGGCCGTATAGCAAGCAGTATCTGGAACGACGAACAATTAGCAACAGGTGTTTTATTTAGAATTACTCTCAGATGTGATTGAGGCGAATGTCGCAGATAAAGCATTTTCCAAAGCGGTACAGCGTAGGGTGGGAGGCGGCAGTCTGAATTATATTTTTTACATGTGTTTTTCAAATATCACAGAGCCTCTCGCGAGCGTCGTCGTCGTCGACGCCGCCGCTTCTGCAGAAGTAGGAAATCGCCATCGTAGCAAATGCGGCGAGGGACGCCCTGCCTTCGATTTCGAATGCACAAAGTGTGTGGTCTTGGTTCCCAATCTCTACTTGGTCGGTCTCGTAAAGGCTTGAATGTAACGAATGGGTGGGAAGCAGCAAGAGGCAGCGGCTGTGTAGAACGAAAACACAATTCCTCAGCGGTATGAGCGTTTCGAGATGACACGAATGTAAGGAATACTTGGCGGCCAGTGACCGTGTGGCCTAATGGATAAGGCGTCGGACTTCGGATCCGAAGATTGCAGGTTCGAATCCTGTCACGGTCGTGTTTTTCCAATTCTGCAAAAGAAACACACCGTTTTAGTGTAGCTATTGAGCAGTACGAAATCGTCTGAATGTTGCTGTTGTCCACTTCCTGCTTGGAGATGCACTTGAGCGTGATACACACACAGCCAGAACGGTGTTATCTAGCGAAATGGTCGGCTGAGTGCCGTCACCGCGAGTTTTGGCTGGCATTTGCGCATCTAAGACAGCGTCGGAAAGTAACCCGTTCGGCTTCTGAGTCAAATCAAATATGTGTGTTAATTTTGACACCACTAGCGCTGCAGGTTTTTTATGCAGTTCCTGTACCTCTCAGAAATGATTATGAAATAAAACTGAAGTACGTGACGTGTGTGACGCTAGGAAAACATTAGGCAGCATGGAGAGATTCTGTATGGGACCACCCCACCCAAACGAGAACTGTGTGTCGTGCGACCCGACACGTAGTCACCGACGCAGCCCGGCTAGCTCAGTCGGTAGAGCATGAGACTCTTAATCTCAGGGTCGTGGGTTCGAGCCCCACGCTGGGCGGAACGTAATTTTGTTCCGCTGCAGATGTAAATTACCGTTTTTCTGATCAATGTGACGTAATGGAAATAGCAACTTAAAACTTTGCCTACGTCTCCATCAGTCGCAAGGAAAGTGTATCTGAAGGTGAAGGTGATTTCGTAGACATGTGTCAAAGACATGTTCTGAAATGTAAGTGGTGTTGGTTGGAGAGCACATCGGTTACGTGTGAGATGTGTAGCCAAGCAGTAATGGTGCGCCATAGCTGCAAATATTAGTCGGTAATATGAAGTGTTGTCAGCTTAAGCCTGATGATCCAGACGAGCGTAAGCACGAAGTACGCAAAACTACCGCTAGGCCGCGCCTCTTTAGCTCAGTGGCAGAGCACTGGTCTAGTAAACCAGGGGTCGTGAGTTCGATCCTCACAGGAGGCAAACGAATTTTCGAAATCAGTTGCGCGTCGTGGCCGTATAGCAAGCAGTATCTGGAACGACGAACAATTAGCAACAGGTGTTTTATTTAGAATTACTCTCAGATGTGATTGAGGCGAATGTCGCAGATAAAGCATTTTCCAAAGCGGTACAGCGTAGGGTGGGAGGCGGCAGTCTGAATTATATTTTTTACATGTGTTTTTCAAATATCACAGAGCCTCTCGCGAGCGTCGTCGTCGTCGACGCCGCCGCTTCTGCAGAAGTAGGAAATCGCCATCGTAGCAAATGCGGCGAGGGACGCCCTGCCTTCGATTTCGAATGCACAAAGTGTGTGGTCTTGGTTCCCAATCTCTACTTGGTCGGTCTCGTAAAGGCTTGAATGTAACGAATGGGTGGGAAGCAGCAAGAGGCAGCGGCTGTGTAGAACGAAAACACAATTCCTCAGCGGTATGAGCGTTTCGAGATGACACGAATGTAAGGAATACTTGGCGGCCAGTGACCGTGTGGCCTAATGGATAAGGCGTCGGACTTCGGATCCGAAGATTGCAGGTTCGAATCCTGTCACGGTCGTGTTTTTCCAATTCTGCAAAAGAAACACACCGTTTTAGTGTAGCTATTGAGCAGTACGAAATCGTCTGAATGTTGCTGTTGTCCACTTCCTGCTTGGAGATGCACTTGAGCGTGATACACACACAGCCAGAACGGTGTTATCTAGCGAAATGGTCGGCTGAGTGCCGTCACCGCGAGTTTTGGCTGGCATTTGCGCATCTAAGACAGCGTCGGAAAGTAACCCGTTCGGCTTCTGAGTCAAATCAAATATGTGTGTTAATTTTGACACCACTAGCGCTGCAGGTTTTTTATGCAGTTCCTGTACCTCTCAGAAATGATTATGAAATAAAACTGAAGTACGTGACGTGTGTGACGCTAGGAAAACATTAGGCAGCATGGAGAGATTCTGTATGGGACCACCCCACCCAAACGAGAACTGTGTGTCGTGCGACCCGACACGTAGTCACCGACGCAGCCCGGCTAGCTCAGTCGGTAGAGCATGAGACTCTTAATCTCAGGGTCGTGGGTTCGAGCCCCACGCTGGGCGGAACGTAATTTTGTTCCGCTGCAGATGTAAATTACCGTTTTTCTGATCAATGTGACGTAATGGAAATAGCAACTTAAAACTTTGCCTACGTCTCCATCAGTCGCAAGGAAAGTGTATCTGAAGGTGAAGGTGATTTCGTAGACATGTGTCAAAGACATGTTCTGAAATGTAAGTGGTGTTGGTTGGAGAGCACATCGGTTACGTGTGAGATGTGTAGCCAAGCAGTAATGGTGCGCCATAGCTGCAAATATTAGTCGGTAATATGAAGTGTTGTCAGCTTAAGCCTGATGATCCAGACGAGCGTAAGCACGAAGTACGCAAAACTACCGCTAGGCCGCGCCTCTTTAGCTCAGTGGCAGAGCACTGGTCTAGTAAACCAGGGGTCGTGAGTTCGATCCTCACAGGAGGCAAACGAATTTTCGAAATCAGTTGCGCGTCGTGGCCGTATAGCAAGCAGTATCTGGAACGACGAACAATTAGCAACAGGTGTTTTATTTAGAATTACTCTCAGATGTGATTGAGGCGAATGTCGCAGATAAAGCATTTTCCAAAGCGGTACAGCGTAGGGTGGGAGGCGGCAGTCTGAATTATATTTTTTACATGTGTTTTTCAAATATCACAGAGCCTCTCGCGAGCGTCGTCGTCGTCGACGCCGCCGCTTCTGCAGAAGTAGGAAATCGCCATCGTAGCAAATGCGGCGAGGGACGCCCTGCCTTCGATTTCGAATGCACAAAGTGTGTGGTCTTGGTTCCCAATCTCTACTTGGTCGGTCTCGTAAAGGCTTGAATGTAACGAATGGGTGGGAAGCAGCAAGAGGCAGCGGCTGTGTAGAACGAAAACACAATTCCTCAGCGGTATGAGCGTTTCGAGATGACACGAATGTAAGGAATACTTGGCGGCCAGTGACCGTGTGGCCTAATGGATAAGGCGTCGGACTTCGGATCCGAAGATTGCAGGTTCGAATCCTGTCACGGTCGTGTTTTTCCAATTCTGCAAAAGAAACACACCGTTTTAGTGTAGCTATTGAGCAGTACGAAATCGTCTGAATGTTGCTGTTGTCCACTTCCTGCTTGGAGATGCACTTGAGCGTGATACACACACAGCCAGAACGGTGTTATCTAGCGAAATGGTCGGCTGAGTGCCGTCACCGCGAGTTTTGGCTGGCATTTGCGCATCTAAGACAGCGTCGGAAAGTAACCCGTTCGGCTTCTGAGTCAAATCAAATATGTGTGTTAATTTTGACACCACTAGCGCTGCAGGTTTTTTATGCAGTTCCTGTACCTCTCAGAAATGATTATGAAATAAAACTGAAGTACGTGACGTGTGTGACGCTAGGAAAACATTAGGCAGCATGGAGAGATTCTGTATGGGACCACCCCACCCAAACGAGAACTGTGTGTCGTGCGACCCGACACGTAGTCACCGACGCAGCCCGGCTAGCTCAGTCGGTAGAGCATGAGACTCTTAATCTCAGGGTCGTGGGTTCGAGCCCCACGCTGGGCGGAACGTAATTTTGTTCCGCTGCAGATGTAAATTACCGTTTTTCTGATCAATGTGACGTAATGGAAATAGCAACTTAAAACTTTGCCTACGTCTCCATCAGTCGCAAGGAAAGTGTATCTGAAGGTGAAGGTGATTTCGTAGACATGTGTCAAAGACATGTTCTGAAATGTAAGTGGTGTTGGTTGGAGAGCACATCGGTTACGTGTGAGATGTGTAGCCAAGCAGTAATGGTGCGCCATAGCTGCAAATATTAGTCGGTAATATGAAGTGTTGTCAGCTTAAGCCTGATGATCCAGACGAGCGTAAGCACGAAGTACGCAAAACTACCGCTAGGCCGCGCCTCTTTAGCTCAGTGGCAGAGCACTGGTCTAGTAAACCAGGGGTCGTGAGTTCGATCCTCACAGGAGGCAAACGAATTTTCGAAATCAGTTGCGCGTCGTGGCCGTATAGCAAGCAGTATCTGGAACGACGAACAATTAGCAACAGGTGTTTTATTTAGAATTACTCTCAGATGTGATTGAGGCGAATGTCGCAGATAAAGCATTTTCCAAAGCGGTACAGCGTAGGGTGGGAGGCGGCAGTCTGAATTATATTTTTTACATGTGTTTTTCAAATATCACAGAGCCTCTCGCGAGCGTCGTCGTCGTCGACGCCGCCGCTTCTGCAGAAGTAGGAAATCGCCATCGTAGCAAATGCGGCGAGGGACGCCCTGCCTTCGATTTCGAATGCACAAAGTGTGTGGTCTTGGTTCCCAATCTCTACTTGGTCGGTCTCGTAAAGGCTTGAATGTAACGAATGGGTGGGAAGCAGCAAGAGGCAGCGGCTGTGTAGAACGAAAACACAATTCCTCAGCGGTATGAGCGTTTCGAGATGACACGAATGTAAGGAATACTTGGCGGCCAGTGACCGTGTGGCCTAATGGATAAGGCGTCGGACTTCGGATCCGAAGATTGCAGGTTCGAATCCTGTCACGGTCGTGTTTTTCCAATTCTGCAAAAGAAACACACCGTTTTAGTGTAGCTATTGAGCAGTACGAAATCGTCTGAATGTTGCTGTTGTCCACTTCCTGCTTGGAGATGCACTTGAGCGTGATACACACACAGCCAGAACGGTGTTATCTAGCGAAATGGTCGGCTGAGTGCCGTCACCGCGAGTTTTGGCTGGCATTTGCGCATCTAAGACAGCGTCGGAAAGTAACCCGTTCGGCTTCTGAGTCAAATCAAATATGTGTGTTAATTTTGACACCACTAGCGCTGCAGGTTTTTTATGCAGTTCCTGTACCTCTCAGAAATGATTATGAAATAAAACTGAAGTACGTGACGTGTGTGACGCTAGGAAAACATTAGGCAGCATGGAGAGATTCTGTATGGGACCACCCCACCCAAACGAGAACTGTGTGTCGTGCGACCCGACACGTAGTCACCGACGCAGCCCGGCTAGCTCAGTCGGTAGAGCATGAGACTCTTAATCTCAGGGTCGTGGGTTCGAGCCCCACGCTGGGCGGAACGTAATTTTGTTCCGCTGCAGATGTAAATTACCGTTTTTCTGATCAATGTGACGTAATGGAAATAGCAACTTAAAACTTTGCCTACGTCTCCATCAGTCGCAAGGAAAGTGTATCTGAAGGTGAAGGTGATTTCGTAGACATGTGTCAAAGACATGTTCTGAAATGTAAGTGGTGTTGGTTGGAGAGCACATCGGTTACGTGTGAGATGTGTAGCCAAGCAGTAATGGTGCGCCATAGCTGCAAATATTAGTCGGTAATATGAAGTGTTGTCAGCTTAAGCCTGATGATCCAGACGAGCGTAAGCACGAAGTACGCAAAACTACCGCTAGGCCGCGCCTCTTTAGCTCAGTGGCAGAGCACTGGTCTAGTAAACCAGGGGTCGTGAGTTCGATCCTCACAGGAGGCAAACGAATTTTCGAAATCAGTTGCGCGTCGTGGCCGTATAGCAAGCAGTATCTGGAACGACGAACAATTAGCAACAGGTGTTTTATTTAGAATTACTCTCAGATGTGATTGAGGCGAATGTCGCAGATAAAGCATTTTCCAAAGCGGTACAGCGTAGGGTGGGAGGCGGCAGTCTGAATTATATTTTTTACATGTGTTTTTCAAATATCACAGAGCCTCTCGCGAGCGTCGTCGTCGTCGACGCCGCCGCTTCTGCAGAAGTAGGAAATCGCCATCGTAGCAAATGCGGCGAGGGACGCCCTGCCTTCGATTTCGAATGCACAAAGTGTGTGGTCTTGGTTCCCAATCTCTACTTGGTCGGTCTCGTAAAGGCTTGAATGTAACGAATGGGTGGGAAGCAGCAAGAGGCAGCGGCTGTGTAGAACGAAAACACAATTCCTCAGCGGTATGAGCGTTTCGAGATGACACGAATGTAAGGAATACTTGGCGGCCAGTGACCGTGTGGCCTAATGGATAAGGCGTCGGACTTCGGATCCGAAGATTGCAGGTTCGAATCCTGTCACGGTCGTGTTTTTCCAATTCTGCAAAAGAAACACACCGTTTTAGTGTAGCTATTGAGCAGTACGAAATCGTCTGAATGTTGCTGTTGTCCACTTCCTGCTTGGAGATGCACTTGAGCGTGATACACACACAGCCAGAACGGTGTTATCTAGCGAAATGGTCGGCTGAGTGCCGTCACCGCGAGTTTTGGCTGGCATTTGCGCATCTAAGACAGCGTCGGAAAGTAACCCGTTCGGCTTCTGAGTCAAATCAAATATGTGTGTTAATTTTGACACCACTAGCGCTGCAGGTTTTTTATGCAGTTCCTGTACCTCTCAGAAATGATTATGAAATAAAACTGAAGTACGTGACGTGTGTGACGCTAGGAAAACATTAGGCAGCATGGAGAGATTCTGTATGGGACCACCCCACCCAAACGAGAACTGTGTGTCGTGCGACCCGACACGTAGTCACCGACGCAGCCCGGCTAGCTCAGTCGGTAGAGCATGAGACTCTTAATCTCAGGGTCGTGGGTTCGAGCCCCACGCTGGGCGGAACGTAATTTTGTTCCGCTGCAGATGTAAATTACCGTTTTTCTGATCAATGTGACGTAATGGAAATAGCAACTTAAAACTTTGCCTACGTCTCCATCAGTCGCAAGGAAAGTGTATCTGAAGGTGAAGGTGATTTCGTAGACATGTGTCAAAGACATGTTCTGAAATGTAAGTGGTGTTGGTTGGAGAGCACATCGGTTACGTGTGAGATGTGTAGCCAAGCAGTAATGGTGCGCCATAGCTGCAAATATTAGTCGGTAATATGAAGTGTTGTCAGCTTAAGCCTGATGATCCAGACGAGCGTAAGCACGAAGTACGCAAAACTACCGCTAGGCCGCGCCTCTTTAGCTCAGTGGCAGAGCACTGGTCTAGTAAACCAGGGGTCGTGAGTTCGATCCTCACAGGAGGCAAACGAATTTTCGAAATCAGTTGCGCGTCGTGGCCGTATAGCAAGCAGTATCTGGAACGACGAACAATTAGCAACAGGTGTTTTATTTAGAATTACTCTCAGATGTGATTGAGGCGAATGTCGCAGATAAAGCATTTTCCAAAGCGGTACAGCGTAGGGTGGGAGGCGGCAGTCTGAATTATATTTTTTACATGTGTTTTTCAAATATCACAGAGCCTCTCGCGAGCGTCGTCGTCGTCGACGCCGCCGCTTCTGCAGAAGTAGGAAATCGCCATCGTAGCAAATGCGGCGAGGGACGCCCTGCCTTCGATTTCGAATGCACAAAGTGTGTGGTCTTGGTTCCCAATCTCTACTTGGTCGGTCTCGTAAAGGCTTGAATGTAACGAATGGGTGGGAAGCAGCAAGAGGCAGCGGCTGTGTAGAACGAAAACACAATTCCTCAGCGGTATGAGCGTTTCGAGATGACACGAATGTAAGGAATACTTGGCGGCCAGTGACCGTGTGGCCTAATGGATAAGGCGTCGGACTTCGGATCCGAAGATTGCAGGTTCGAATCCTGTCACGGTCGTGTTTTTCCAATTCTGCAAAAGAAACACACCGTTTTAGTGTAGCTATTGAGCAGTACGAAATCGTCTGAATGTTGCTGTTGTCCACTTCCTGCTTGGAGATGCACTTGAGCGTGATACACACACAGCCAGAACGGTGTTATCTAGCGAAATGGTCGGCTGAGTGCCGTCACCGCGAGTTTTGGCTGGCATTTGCGCATCTAAGACAGCGTCGGAAAGTAACCCGTTCGGCTTCTGAGTCAAATCAAATATGTGTGTTAATTTTGACACCACTAGCGCTGCAGGTTTTTTATGCAGTTCCTGTACCTCTCAGAAATGATTATGAAATAAAACTGAAGTACGTGACGTGTGTGACGCTAGGAAAACATTAGGCAGCATGGAGAGATTCTGTATGGGACCACCCCACCCAAACGAGAACTGTGTGTCGTGCGACCCGACACGTAGTCACCGACGCAGCCCGGCTAGCTCAGTCGGTAGAGCATGAGACTCTTAATCTCAGGGTCGTGGGTTCGAGCCCCACGCTGGGCGGAACGTAATTTTGTTCCGCTGCAGATGTAAATTACCGTTTTTCTGATCAATGTGACGTAATGGAAATAGCAACTTAAAACTTTGCCTACGTCTCCATCAGTCGCAAGGAAAGTGTATCTGAAGGTGAAGGTGATTTCGTAGACATGTGTCAAAGACATGTTCTGAAATGTAAGTGGTGTTGGTTGGAGAGCACATCGGTTACGTGTGAGATGTGTAGCCAAGCAGTAATGGTGCGCCATAGCTGCAAATATTAGTCGGTAATATGAAGTGTTGTCAGCTTAAGCCTGATGATCCAGACGAGCGTAAGCACGAAGTACGCAAAACTACCGCTAGGCCGCGCCTCTTTAGCTCAGTGGCAGAGCACTGGTCTAGTAAACCAGGGGTCGTGAGTTCGATCCTCACAGGAGGCAAACGAATTTTCGAAATCAGTTGCGCGTCGTGGCCGTATAGCAAGCAGTATCTGGAACGACGAACAATTAGCAACAGGTGTTTTATTTAGAATTACTCTCAGATGTGATTGAGGCGAATGTCGCAGATAAAGCATTTTCCAAAGCGGTACAGCGTAGGGTGGGAGGCGGCAGTCTGAATTATATTTTTTACATGTGTTTTTCAAATATCACAGAGCCTCTCGCGAGCGTCGTCGTCGTCGACGCCGCCGCTTCTGCAGAAGTAGGAAATCGCCATCGTAGCAAATGCGGCGAGGGACGCCCTGCCTTCGATTTCGAATGCACAAAGTGTGTGGTCTTGGTTCCCAATCTCTACTTGGTCGGTCTCGTAAAGGCTTGAATGTAACGAATGGGTGGGAAGCAGCAAGAGGCAGCGGCTGTGTAGAACGAAAACACAATTCCTCAGCGGTATGAGCGTTTCGAGATGACACGAATGTAAGGAATACTTGGCGGCCAGTGACCGTGTGGCCTAATGGATAAGGCGTCGGACTTCGGATCCGAAGATTGCAGGTTCGAATCCTGTCACGGTCGTGTTTTTCCAATTCTGCAAAAGAAACACACCGTTTTAGTGTAGCTATTGAGCAGTACGAAATCGTCTGAATGTTGCTGTTGTCCACTTCCTGCTTGGAGATGCACTTGAGCGTGATACACACACAGCCAGAACGGTGTTATCTAGCGAAATGGTCGGCTGAGTGCCGTCACCGCGAGTTTTGGCTGGCATTTGCGCATCTAAGACAGCGTCGGAAAGTAACCCGTTCGGCTTCTGAGTCAAATCAAATATGTGTGTTAATTTTGACACCACTAGCGCTGCAGGTTTTTTATGCAGTTCCTGTACCTCTCAGAAATGATTATGAAATAAAACTGAAGTACGTGACGTGTGTGACGCTAGGAAAACATTAGGCAGCATGGAGAGATTCTGTATGGGACCACCCCACCCAAACGAGAACTGTGTGTCGTGCGACCCGACACGTAGTCACCGACGCAGCCCGGCTAGCTCAGTCGGTAGAGCATGAGACTCTTAATCTCAGGGTCGTGGGTTCGAGCCCCACGCTGGGCGGAACGTAATTTTGTTCCGCTGCAGATGTAAATTACCGTTTTTCTGATCAATGTGACGTAATGGAAATAGCAACTTAAAACTTTGCCTACGTCTCCATCAGTCGCAAGGAAAGTGTATCTGAAGGTGAAGGTGATTTCGTAGACATGTGTCAAAGACATGTTCTGAAATGTAAGTGGTGTTGGTTGGAGAGCACATCGGTTACGTGTGAGATGTGTAGCCAAGCAGTAATGGTGCGCCATAGCTGCAAATATTAGTCGGTAATATGAAGTGTTGTCAGCTTAAGCCTGATGATCCAGACGAGCGTAAGCACGAAGTACGCAAAACTACCGCTAGGCCGCGCCTCTTTAGCTCAGTGGCAGAGCACTGGTCTAGTAAACCAGGGGTCGTGAGTTCGATCCTCACAGGAGGCAAACGAATTTTCGAAATCAGTTGCGCGTCGTGGCCGTATAGCAAGCAGTATCTGGAACGACGAACAATTAGCAACAGGTGTTTTATTTAGAATTACTCTCAGATGTGATTGAGGCGAATGTCGCAGATAAAGCATTTTCCAAAGCGGTACAGCGTAGGGTGGGAGGCGGCAGTCTGAATTATATTTTTTACATGTGTTTTTCAAATATCACAGAGCCTCTCGCGAGCGTCGTCGTCGTCGACGCCGCCGCTTCTGCAGAAGTAGGAAATCGCCATCGTAGCAAATGCGGCGAGGGACGCCCTGCCTTCGATTTCGAATGCACAAAGTGTGTGGTCTTGGTTCCCAATCTCTACTTGGTCGGTCTCGTAAAGGCTTGAATGTAACGAATGGGTGGGAAGCAGCAAGAGGCAGCGGCTGTGTAGAACGAAAACACAATTCCTCAGCGGTATGAGCGTTTCGAGATGACACGAATGTAAGGAATACTTGGCGGCCAGTGACCGTGTGGCCTAATGGATAAGGCGTCGGACTTCGGATCCGAAGATTGCAGGTTCGAATCCTGTCACGGTCGTGTTTTTCCAATTCTGCAAAAGAAACACACCGTTTTAGTGTAGCTATTGAGCAGTACGAAATCGTCTGAATGTTGCTGTTGTCCACTTCCTGCTTGGAGATGCACTTGAGCGTGATACACACACAGCCAGAACGGTGTTATCTAGCGAAATGGTCGGCTGAGTGCCGTCACCGCGAGTTTTGGCTGGCATTTGCGCATCTAAGACAGCGTCGGAAAGTAACCCGTTCGGCTTCTGAGTCAAATCAAATATGTGTGTTAATTTTGACACCACTAGCGCTGCAGGTTTTTTATGCAGTTCCTGTACCTCTCAGAAATGATTATGAAATAAAACTGAAGTACGTGACGTGTGTGACGCTAGGAAAACATTAGGCAGCATGGAGAGATTCTGTATGGGACCACCCCACCCAAACGAGAACTGTGTGTCGTGCGACCCGACACGTAGTCACCGACGCAGCCCGGCTAGCTCAGTCGGTAGAGCATGAGACTCTTAATCTCAGGGTCGTGGGTTCGAGCCCCACGCTGGGCGGAACGTAATTTTGTTCCGCTGCAGATGTAAATTACCGTTTTTCTGATCAATGTGACGTAATGGAAATAGCAACTTAAAACTTTGCCTACGTCTCCATCAGTCGCAAGGAAAGTGTATCTGAAGGTGAAGGTGATTTCGTAGACATGTGTCAAAGACATGTTCTGAAATGTAAGTGGTGTTGGTTGGAGAGCACATCGGTTACGTGTGAGATGTGTAGCCAAGCAGTAATGGTGCGCCATAGCTGCAAATATTAGTCGGTAATATGAAGTGTTGTCAGCTTAAGCCTGATGATCCAGACGAGCGTAAGCACGAAGTACGCAAAACTACCGCTAGGCCGCGCCTCTTTAGCTCAGTGGCAGAGCACTGGTCTAGTAAACCAGGGGTCGTGAGTTCGATCCTCACAGGAGGCAAACGAATTTTCGAAATCAGTTGCGCGTCGTGGCCGTATAGCAAGCAGTATCTGGAACGACGAACAATTAGCAACAGGTGTTTTATTTAGAATTACTCTCAGATGTGATTGAGGCGAATGTCGCAGATAAAGCATTTTCCAAAGCGGTACAGCGTAGGGTGGGAGGCGGCAGTCTGAATTATATTTTTTACATGTGTTTTTCAAATATCACAGAGCCTCTCGCGAGCGTCGTCGTCGTCGACGCCGCCGCTTCTGCAGAAGTAGGAAATCGCCATCGTAGCAAATGCGGCGAGGGACGCCCTGCCTTCGATTTCGAATGCACAAAGTGTGTGGTCTTGGTTCCCAATCTCTACTTGGTCGGTCTCGTAAAGGCTTGAATGTAACGAATGGGTGGGAAGCAGCAAGAGGCAGCGGCTGTGTAGAACGAAAACACAATTCCTCAGCGGTATGAGCGTTTCGAGATGACACGAATGTAAGGAATACTTGGCGGCCAGTGACCGTGTGGCCTAATGGATAAGGCGTCGGACTTCGGATCCGAAGATTGCAGGTTCGAATCCTGTCACGGTCGTGTTTTTCCAATTCTGCAAAAGAAACACACCGTTTTAGTGTAGCTATTGAGCAGTACGAAATCGTCTGAATGTTGCTGTTGTCCACTTCCTGCTTGGAGATGCACTTGAGCGTGATACACACACAGCCAGAACGGTGTTATCTAGCGAAATGGTCGGCTGAGTGCCGTCACCGCGAGTTTTGGCTGGCATTTGCGCATCTAAGACAGCGTCGGAAAGTAACCCGTTCGGCTTCTGAGTCAAATCAAATATGTGTGTTAATTTTGACACCACTAGCGCTGCAGGTTTTTTATGCAGTTCCTGTACCTCTCAGAAATGATTATGAAATAAAACTGAAGTACGTGACGTGTGTGACGCTAGGAAAACATTAGGCAGCATGGAGAGATTCTGTATGGGACCACCCCACCCAAACGAGAACTGTGTGTCGTGCGACCCGACACGTAGTCACCGACGCAGCCCGGCTAGCTCAGTCGGTAGAGCATGAGACTCTTAATCTCAGGGTCGTGGGTTCGAGCCCCACGCTGGGCGGAACGTAATTTTGTTCCGCTGCAGATGTAAATTACCGTTTTTCTGATCAATGTGACGTAATGGAAATAGCAACTTAAAACTTTGCCTACGTCTCCATCAGTCGCAAGGAAAGTGTATCTGAAGGTGAAGGTGATTTCGTAGACATGTGTCAAAGACATGTTCTGAAATGTAAGTGGTGTTGGTTGGAGAGCACATCGGTTACGTGTGAGATGTGTAGCCAAGCAGTAATGGTGCGCCATAGCTGCAAATATTAGTCGGTAATATGAAGTGTTGTCAGCTTAAGCCTGATGATCCAGACGAGCGTAAGCACGAAGTACGCAAAACTACCGCTAGGCCGCGCCTCTTTAGCTCAGTGGCAGAGCACTGGTCTAGTAAACCAGGGGTCGTGAGTTCGATCCTCACAGGAGGCAAACGAATTTTCGAAATCAGTTGCGTGGTGGCCGTATAGCAAGCAGTATCTGGAACGACGAACAATTAGCAACAGGTGTTTTATTTAGAATTACTCTCAGATGTGATTGAGGCGAATGTCGCAGATAAAGCATTTTCCAAAGCGGTACAGCGTAGGGTGGGAGGCGGCAGTCTGAATTATATTTTTTACATGTGTTTTTCAAATATCACAGAGCCTCTCGCGAGCGTCGTCGTCGTCGACGCCGCCGCTTCTGCAGAAGTAGGAAATCGCCATCGTAGCAAATGCGGCGAGGGACGCCCTGCCTTCGATTTCGAATGCACAAAGTGTGTGGTCTTGGTTCCCAATCTCTACTTGGTCGGTCTCGTAAAGGCTTGAATGTAACGAATGGGTGGGAAGCAGCAAGAGGCAGCGGCTGTGTAGAACGAAAACACAATTCCTCAGCGGTATGAGCGTTTCGAGATGACACGAATGTAAGGAATACTTGGCGGCCAGTGACCGTGTGGCCTAATGGATAAGGCGTCGGACTTCGGATCCGAAGATTGCAGGTTCGAATCCTGTCACGGTCGTGTTTTTCCAATTCTGCAAAAGAAACACACCGTTTTAGTGTAGCTATTGAGCAGTACGAAATCGTCTGAATGTTGCTGTTGTCCACTTCCTGCTTGGAGATGCACTTGAGCGTGATACACACACAGCCAGAACGGTGTTATCTAGCGAAATGGTCGGCTGAGTGCCGTCACCGCGAGTTTTGGCTGGCATTTGCGCATCTAAGACAGCGTCGGAAAGTAACCCGTTCGGCTTCTGAGTCAAATCAAATATGTGTGTTAATTTTGACACCACTAGCGCTGCAGGTTTTTTATGCAGTTCCTGTACCTCTCAGAAATGATTATGAAATAAAACTGAAGTACGTGACGTGTGTGACGCTAGGAAAACATTAGGCAGCATGGAGAGATTCTGTATGGGACCACCCCACCCAAACGAGAACTGTGTGTCGTGCGACCCGACACGTAGTCACCGACGCAGCCCGGCTAGCTCAGTCGGTAGAGCATGAGACTCTTAATCTCAGGGTCGTGGGTTCGAGCCCCACGCTGGGCGGAACGTAATTTTGTTCCGCTGCAGATGTAAATTACCGTTTTTCTGATCAATGTGACGTAATGGAAATAGCAACTTAAAACTTTGCCTACGTCTCCATCAGTCGCAAGGAAAGTGTATCTGAAGGTGAAGGTGATTTCGTAGACATGTGTCAAAGACATGTTCTGAAATGTAAGTGGTGTTGGTTGGAGAGCACATCGGTTACGTGTGAGATGTGTAGCCAAGCAGTAATGGTGCGCCATAGCTGCAAATATTAGTCGGTAATATGAAGTGTTGTCAGCTTAAGCCTGATGATCCAGACGAGCGTAAGCACGAAGTACGCAAAACTACCGCTAGGCCGCGCCTCTTTAGCTCAGTGGCAGAGCACTGGTCTAGTAAACCAGGGGTCGTGAGTTCGATCCTCACAGGAGGCAAACGAATTTTCGAAATCAGTTGCGTGGTGGCCGTATAGCAAGCAGTATCTGGAACGACGAACAATTAGCAACAGGTGTTTTATTTAGAATTACTCTCAGATGTGATTGAGGCGAATGTCGCAGATAAAGCATTTTCCAAAGCGGTACAGCGTAGGGTGGGAGGCGGCAGTCTGAATTATATTTTTTACATGTGTTTTTCAAATATCACAGAGCCTCTCGCGAGCGTCGTCGTCGTCGACGCCGCCGCTTCTGCAGAAGTAGGAAATCGCCATCGTAGCAAATGCGGCGAGGGACGCCCTGCCTTCGATTTCGAATGCACAAAGTGTGTGGTCTTGGTTCCCAATCTCTACTTGGTCGGTCTCGTAAAGGCTTGAATGTAACGAATGGGTGGGAAGCAGCAAGAGGCAGCGGCTGTGTAGAACGAAAACACAATTCCTCAGCGGTATGAGCGTTTCGAGATGACACGAATGTAAGGAATACTTGGCGGCCAGTGACCGTGTGGCCTAATGGATAAGGCGTCGGACTTCGGATCCGAAGATTGCAGGTTCGAATCCTGTCACGGTCGTGTTTTTCCAATTCTGCAAAAGAAACACACCGTTTTAGTGTAGCTATTGAGCAGTACGAAATCGTCTGAATGTTGCTGTTGTCCACTTCCTGCTTGGAGATGCACTTGAGCGTGATACACACACAGCCAGAACGGTGTTATCTAGCGAAATGGTCGGCTGAGTGCCGTCACCGCGAGTTTTGGCTGGCATTTGCGCATCTAAGACAGCGTCGGAAAGTAACCCGTTCGGCTTCTGAGTCAAATCAAATATGTGTGTTAATTTTGACACCACTAGCGCTGCAGGTTTTTTATGCAGTTCCTGTACCTCTCAGAAATGATTATGAAATAAAACTGAAGTACGTGACGTGTGTGACGCTAGGAAAACATTAGGCAGCATGGAGAGATTCTGTATGGGACCACCCCACCCAAACGAGAACTGTGTGTCGTGCGACCCGACACGTAGTCACCGACGCAGCCCGGCTAGCTCAGTCGGTAGAGCATGAGACTCTTAATCTCAGGGTCGTGGGTTCGAGCCCCACGCTGGGCGGAACGTAATTTTGTTCCGCTGCAGATGTAAATTACCGTTTTTCTGATCAATGTGACGTAATGGAAATAGCAACTTAAAACTTTGCCTACGTCTCCATCAGTCGCAAGGAAAGTGTATCTGAAGGTGAAGGTGATTTCGTAGACATGTGTCAAAGACATGTTCTGAAATGTAAGTGGTGTTGGTTGGAGAGCACATCGGTTACGTGTGAGATGTGTAGCCAAGCAGTAATGGTGCGCCATAGCTGCAAATATTAGTCGGTAATATGAAGTGTTGTCAGCTTAAGCCTGATGATCCAGACGAGCGTAAGCACGAAGTACGCAAAACTACCGCTAGGCCGCGCCTCTTTAGCTCAGTGGCAGAGCACTGGTCTAGTAAACCAGGGGTCGTGAGTTCGATCCTCACAGGAGGCAAACGAATTTTCGAAATCAGTTGCGTGGTGGCCGTATAGCAAGCAGTATCTGGAACGACGAACAATTAGCAACAGGTGTTTTATTTAGAATTACTCTCAGATGTGATTGAGGCGAATGTCGCAGATAAAGCATTTTCCAAAGCGGTACAGCGTAGGGTGGGAGGCGGCAGTCTGAATTATATTTTTTACATGTGTTTTTCAAATATCACAGAGCCTCTCGCGAGCGTCGTCGTCGTCGACGCCGCCGCTTCTGCAGAAGTAGGAAATCGCCATCGTAGCAAATGCGGCGAGGGACGCCCTGCCTTCGATTTCGAATGCACAAAGTGTGTGGTCTTGGTTCCCAATCTCTACTTGGTCGGTCTCGTAAAGGCTTGAATGTAACGAATGGGTGGGAAGCAGCAAGAGGCAGCGGCTGTGTAGAACGAAAACACAATTCCTCAGCGGTATGAGCGTTTCGAGATGACACGAATGTAAGGAATACTTGGCGGCCAGTGACCGTGTGGCCTAATGGATAAGGCGTCGGACTTCGGATCCGAAGATTGCAGGTTCGAATCCTGTCACGGTCGTGTTTTTCCAATTCTGCAAAAGAAACACACCGTTTTAGTGTAGCTATTGAGCAGTACGAAATCGTCTGAATGTTGCTGTTGTCCACTTCCTGCTTGGAGATGCACTTGAGCGTGATACACACACAGCCAGAACGGTGTTATCTAGCGAAATGGTCGGCTGAGTGCCGTCACCGCGAGTTTTGGCTGGCATTTGCGCATCTAAGACAGCGTCGGAAAGTAACCCGTTCGGCTTCTGAGTCAAATCAAATATGTGTGTTAATTTTGACACCACTAGCGCTGCAGGTTTTTTATGCAGTTCCTGTACCTCTCAGAAATGATTATGAAATAAAACTGAAGTACGTGACGTGTGTGACGCTAGGAAAACATTAGGCAGCATGGAGAGATTCTGTATGGGACCACCCCACCCAAACGAGAACTGTGTGTCGTGCGACCCGACACGTAGTCACCGACGCAGCCCGGCTAGCTCAGTCGGTAGAGCATGAGACTCTTAATCTCAGGGTCGTGGGTTCGAGCCCCACGCTGGGCGGAACGTAATTTTGTTCCGCTGCAGATGTAAATTACCGTTTTTCTGATCAATGTGACGTAATGGAAATAGCAACTTAAAACTTTGCCTACGTCTCCATCAGTCGCAAGGAAAGTGTATCTGAAGGTGAAGGTGATTTCGTAGACATGTGTCAAAGACATGTTCTGAAATGTAAGTGGTGTTGGTTGGAGAGCACATCGGTTACGTGTGAGATGTGTAGCCAAGCAGTAATGGTGCGCCATAGCTGCAAATATTAGTCGGTAATATGAAGTGTTGTCAGCTTAAGCCTGATGATCCAGACGAGCGTAAGCACGAAGTACGCAAAACTACCGCTAGGCCGCGCCTCTTTAGCTCAGTGGCAGAGCACTGGTCTAGTAAACCAGGGGTCGTGAGTTCGATCCTCACAGGAGGCAAACGAATTTTCGAAATCAGTTGCGCGTCGTGGCCGTATAGCAAGCAGTATCTGGAACGACGAACAATTAGCAACAGGTGTTTTATTTAGAATTACTCTCAGATGTGATTGAGGCGAATGTCGCAGATAAAGCATTTTGCAAAGCGGTACAGCGTAGGGTGGGAGGCGGCAGTCTGAATTATATTTTTTACATGTGTTTTTCAAATATCACAGAGCCTCTCGCGAGCGTCGTCGTCGTCGACGCCGCCGCTTCTGCAGAAGTAGGAAATCGCCATCGTAGCAAATGCGGCGAGGGACGCCCTGCCTTCGATTTCGAATGCACAAAGTGTGTGGTCTTGGTTCCCAATCTCTACTTGGTCGGTCTCGTAAAGGCTTGAATGTAACGAATGGGTGGGAAGCAGCAAGAGGCAGCGGCTGTGTAGAACGAAAACACAATTCCTCAGCGGTATGAGCGTTTCGAGATGACACGAATGTAAGGAATACTTGGCGGCCAGTGACCGTGTGGCCTAATGGATAAGGCGTCGGACTTCGGATCCGAAGATTGCAGGTTCGAATCCTGTCACGGTCGTGTTTTTCCAATTCTGCAAAAGAAACACACCGTTTTAGTGTAGCTATTGAGCAGTACGAAATCGTCTGAATGTTGCTGTTGTCCACTTCCTGCTTGGAGATGCACTTGAGCGTGATACACACACAGCCAGAACGGTGTTATCTAGCGAAATGGTCGGCTGAGTGCCGTCACCGCGAGTTTTGGCTGGCATTTGCGCATCTAAGACAGCGTCGGAAAGTAACCCGTTCGGCTTCTGAGTCAAATCAAATATGTGTGTTAATTTTGACACCACTAGCGCTGCAGGTTTTTTATGCAGTTCCTGTACCTCTCAGAAATGATTATGAAATAAAACTGAAGTACGTGACGTGTGTGACGCTAGGAAAACATTAGGCAGCATGGAGAGATTCTGTATGGGACCACCCCACCCAAACGAGAACTGTGTGTCGTGCGACCCGACACGTAGTCACCGACGCAGCCCGGCTAGCTCAGTCGGTAGAGCATGAGACTCTTAATCTCAGGGTCGTGGGTTCGAGCCCCACGCTGGGCGGAACGTAATTTTGTTCCGCTGCAGATGTAAATTACCGTTTTTCTGATCAATGTGACGTAATGGAAATAGCAACTTAAAACTTTGCCTACGTCTCCATCAGTCGCAAGGAAAGTGTATCTGAAGGTGAAGGTGATTTCGTAGACATGTGTCAAAGACATGTTCTGAAATGTAAGTGGTGTTGGTTGGAGAGCACATCGGTTACGTGTGAGATGTGTAGCCAAGCAGTAATGGTGCGCCATAGCTGCAAATATTAGTCGGTAATATGAAGTGTTGTCAGCTTAAGCCTGATGATCCAGACGAGCGTAAGCACGAAGTACGCAAAACTACCGCTAGGCCGCGCCTCTTTAGCTCAGTGGCAGAGCACTGGTCTAGTAAACCAGGGGTCGTGAGTTCGATCCTCACAGGAGGCAAACGAATTTTCGAAATCAGTTGCGCGTCGTGGCCGTATAGCAAGCAGTATCTGGAACGACGAACAATTAGCAACAGGTGTTTTATTTAGAATTACTCTCAGATGTGATTGAGGCGAATGTCGCAGATAAAGCATTTTCCAAAGCGGTACAGCGTAGGGTGGGAGGCGGCAGTCTGAATTATATTTTTTACATGTGTTTTTCAAATATCACAGAGCCTCTCGCGAGCGTCGTCGTCGTCGACGCCGCCGCTTCTGCAGAAGTAGGAAATCGCCATCGTAGCAAATGCGGCGAGGGACGCCCTGCCTTCGATTTCGAATGCACAAAGTGTGTGGTCTTGGTTCCCAATCTCTACTTGGTCGGTCTCGTAAAGGCTTGAATGTAACGAATGGGTGGGAAGCAGCAAGAGGCAGCGGCTGTGTAGAACGAAAACACAATTCCTCAGCGGTATGAGCGTTTCGAGATGACACGAATGTAAGGAATACTTGGCGGCCAGTGACCGTGTGGCCTAATGGATAAGGCGTCGGACTTCGGATCCGAAGATTGCAGGTTCGAATCCTGTCACGGTCGTGTTTTTCCAATTCTGCAAAAGAAACACACCGTTTTAGTGTAGCTATTGAGCAGTACGAAATCGTCTGAATGTTGCTGTTGTCCACTTCCTGCTTGGAGATGCACTTGAGCGTGATACACACACAGCCAGAACGGTGTTATCTAGCGAAATGGTCGGCTGAGTGCCGTCACCGCGAGTTTTGGCTGGCATTTGCGCATCTAAGACAGCGTCGGAAAGTAACCCGTTCGGCTTCTGAGTCAAATCAAATATGTGTGTTAATTTTGACACCACTAGCGCTGCAGGTTTTTTATGCAGTTCCTGTACCTCTCAGAAATGATTATGAAATAAAACTGAAGTACGTGACGTGTGTGACGCTAGGAAAACATTAGGCAGCATGGAGAGATTCTGTATGGGACCACCCCACCCAAACGAGAACTGTGTGTCGTGCGACCCGACACGTAGTCACCGACGCAGCCCGGCTAGCTCAGTCGGTAGAGCATGAGACTCTTAATCTCAGGGTCGTGGGTTCGAGCCCCACGCTGGGCGGAACGTAATTTTGTTCCGCTGCAGATGTAAATTACCGTTTTTCTGATCAATGTGACGTAATGGAAATAGCAACTTAAAACTTTGCCTACGTCTCCATCAGTCGCAAGGAAAGTGTATCTGAAGGTGAAGGTGATTTCGTAGACATGTGTCAAAGACATGTTCTGAAATGTAAGTGGTGTTGGTTGGAGAGCACATCGGTTACGTGTGAGATGTGTAGCCAAGCAGTAATGGTGCGCCATAGCTGCAAATATTAGTCGGTAATATGAAGTGTTGTCAGCTTAAGCCTGATGATCCAGACGAGCGTAAGCACGAAGTACGCAAAACTACCGCTAGGCCGCGCCTCTTTAGCTCAGTGGCAGAGCACTGGTCTAGTAAACCAGGGGTCGTGAGTTCGATCCTCACAGGAGGCAAACGAATTTTCGAAATCAGTTGCGCGTCGTGGCCGTATAGCAAGCAGTATCTGGAACGACGAACAATTAGCAACAGGTGTTTTATTTAGAATTACTCTCAGATGTGATTGAGGCGAATGTCGCAGATAAAGCATTTTGCAAAGCGGTACAGCGTAGGGTGGGAGGCGGCAGTCTGAATTATATTTTTTACATGTGTTTTTCAAATATCACAGAGCCTCTCGCGAGCGTCGTCGTCGTCGACGCCGCCGCTTCTGCAGAAGTAGGAAATCGCCATCGTAGCAAATGCGGCGAGGGACGCCCTGCCTTCGATTTCGAATGCACAAAGTGTGTGGTCTTGGTTCCCAATCTCTACTTGGTCGGTCTCGTAAAGGCTTGAATGTAACGAATGGGTGGGAAGCAGCAAGAGGCAGCGGCTGTGTAGAACGAAAACACAATTCCTCAGCGGTATGAGCGTTTCGAGATGACACGAATGTAAGGAATACTTGGCGGCCAGTGACCGTGTGGCCTAATGGATAAGGCGTCGGACTTCGGATCCGAAGATTGCAGGTTCGAATCCTGTCACGGTCGTGTTTTTCCAATTCTGCAAAAGAAACACACCGTTTTAGTGTAGCTATTGAGCAGTACGAAATCGTCTGAATGTTGCTGTTGTCCACTTCCTGCTTGGAGATGCACTTGAGCGTGATACACACACAGCCAGAACGGTGTTATCTAGCGAAATGGTCGGCTGAGTGCCGTCACCGCGAGTTTTGGCTGGCATTTGCGCATCTAAGACAGCGTCGGAAAGTAACCCGTTCGGCTTCTGAGTCAAATCAAATATGTGTGTTAATTTTGACACCACTAGCGCTGCAGGTTTTTTATGCAGTTCCTGTACCTCTCAGAAATGATTATGAAATAAAACTGAAGTACGTGACGTGTGTGACGCTAGGAAAACATTAGGCAGCATGGAGAGATTCTGTATGGGACCACCCCACCCAAACGAGAACTGTGTGTCGTGCGACCCGACACGTAGTCACCGACGCAGCCCGGCTAGCTCAGTCGGTAGAGCATGAGACTCTTAATCTCAGGGTCGTGGGTTCGAGCCCCACGCTGGGCGGAACGTAATTTTGTTCCGCTGCAGATGTAAATTACCGTTTTTCTGATCAATGTGACGTAATGGAAATAGCAACTTAAAACTTTGCCTACGTCTCCATCAGTCGCAAGGAAAGTGTATCTGAAGGTGAAGGTGATTTCGTAGACATGTGTCAAAGACATGTTCTGAAATGTAAGTGGTGTTGGTTGGAGAGCACATCGGTTACGTGTGAGATGTGTAGCCAAGCAGTAATGGTGCGCCATAGCTGCAAATATTAGTCGGTAATATGAAGTGTTGTCAGCTTAAGCCTGATGATCCAGACGAGCGTAAGCACGAAGTACGCAAAACTACCGCTAGGCCGCGCCTCTTTAGCTCAGTGGCAGAGCACTGGTCTAGTAAACCAGGGGTCGTGAGTTCGATCCTCACAGGAGGCAAACGAATTTTCGAAATCAGTTGCGCGTCGTGGCCGTATAGCAAGCAGTATCTGGAACGACGAACAATTAGCAACAGGTGTTTTATTTAGAATTACTCTCAGATGTGATTGAGGCGAATGTCGCAGATAAAGCATTTTGCAAAGCGGTACAGCGTAGGGTGGGAGGCGGCAGTCTGAATTATATTTTTTACATGTGTTTTTCAAATATCACAGAGCCTCTCGCGAGCGTCGTCGTCGTCGTCGACGCCGCCGCTTCTGCAGAAGTAGGAAATCGCCATCGTAGCAAATGCGGCGAGGGACGCCCTGCCTTCGATTTCGAATGCACAAAGTGTGTGGTCTTGGTTCCCAATCTCTACTTGGTCGGTCTCGTAAAGGCTTGAATGTAACGAATGGGTGGGAAGCAGCAAGAGGCAGCGGCTGTGTAGAACGAAAACACAATTCCTCAGCGGTATGAGCGTTTCGAGATGACACGAATGTAAGGAATACTTGGCGGCCAGTGACCGTGTGGCCTAATGGATAAGGCGTCGGACTTCGGATCCGAAGATTGCAGGTTCGAATCCTGTCACGGTCGTGTTTTTCCAATTCTGCAAAAGAAACACACCGTTTTAGTGTAGCTATTGAGCAGTACGAAATCGTCTGAATGTTGCTGTTGTCCACTTCCTGCTTGGAGATGCACTTGAGCGTGATACACACACAGCCAGAACGGTGTTATCTAGCGAAATGGTCGGCTGAGTGCCGTCACCGCGAGTTTTGGCTGGCATTTGCGCATCTAAGACAGCGTCGGAAAGTAACCCGTTCGGCTTCTGAGTCAAATCAAATATGTGTGTTAATTTTGACACCACTAGCGCTGCAGGTTTTTTATGCAGTTCCTGTACCTCTCAGAAATGATTATGAAATAAAACTGAAGTACGTGACGTGTGTGACGCTAGGAAAACATTAGGCAGCATGGAGAGATTCTGTATGGGACCACCCCACCCAAACGAGAACTGTGTGTCGTGCGACCCGACACGTAGTCACCGACGCAGCCCGGCTAGCTCAGTCGGTAGAGCATGAGACTCTTAATCTCAGGGTCGTGGGTTCGAGCCCCACGCTGGGCGGAACGTAATTTTGTTCCGCTGCAGATGTAAATTACCGTTTTTCTGATCAATGTGACGTAATGGAAATAGCAACTTAAAACTTTGCCTACGTCTCCATCAGTCGCAAGGAAAGTGTATCTGAAGGTGAAGGTGATTTCGTAGACATGTGTCAAAGACATGTTCTGAAATGTAAGTGGTGTTGGTTGGAGAGCACATCGGTTACGTGTGAGATGTGTAGCCAAGCAGTAATGGTGCGCCATAGCTGCAAATATTAGTCGGTAATATGAAGTGTTGTCAGCTTAAGCCTGATGATCCAGACGAGCGTAAGCACGAAGTACGCAAAACTACCGCTAGGCCGCGCCTCTTTAGCTCAGTGGCAGAGCACTGGTCTAGTAAACCAGGGGTCGTGAGTTCGATCCTCACAGGAGGCAAACGAATTTTCGAAATCAGTTGCGCGTCGTGGCCGTATAGCAAGCAGTATCTGGAACGACGAACAATTAGCAACAGGTGTTTTATTTAGAATTACTCTCAGATGTGATTGAGGCGAATGTCGCAGATAAAGCATTTTGCAAAGCGGTACAGCGTAGGGTGGGAGGCGGCAGTCTGAATTATATTTTTTACATGTGTTTTTCAAATATCACAGAGCCTCTCGCGAGCGTCGTCGTCGTCGACGCCGCCGCTTCTGCAGAAGTAGGAAATCGCCATCGTAGCAAATGCGGCGAGGGACGCCCTGCCTTCGATTTCGAATGCACAAAGTGTGTGGTCTTGGTTCCCAATCTCTACTTGGTCGGTCTCGTAAAGGCTTGAATGTAACGAATGGGTGGGAAGCAGCAAGAGGCAGCGGCTGTGTAGAACGAAAACACAATTCCTCAGCGGTATGAGCGTTTCGAGATGACACGAATGTAAGGAATACTTGGCGGCCAGTGACCGTGTGGCCTAATGGATAAGGCGTCGGACTTCGGATCCGAAGATTGCAGGTTCGAATCCTGTCACGGTCGTGTTTTTCCAATTCTGCAAAAGAAACACACCGTTTTAGTGTAGCTATTGAGCAGTACGAAATCGTCTGAATGTTGCTGTTGTCCACTTCCTGCTTGGAGATGCACTTGAGCGTGATACACACACAGCCAGAACGGTGTTATCTAGCGAAATGGTCGGCTGAGTGCCGTCACCGCGAGTTTTGGCTGGCATTTGCGCATCTAAGACAGCGTCGGAAAGTAACCCGTTCGGCTTCTGAGTCAAATCAAATATGTGTGTTAATTTTGACACCACTAGCGCTGCAGGTTTTTTATGCAGTTCCTGTACCTCTCAGAAATGATTATGAAATAAAACTGAAGTACGTGACGTGTGTGACGCTAGGAAAACATTAGGCAGCATGGAGAGATTCTGTATGGGACCACCCCACCCAAACGAGAACTGTGTGTCGTGCGACCCGACACGTAGTCACCGACGCAGCCCGGCTAGCTCAGTCGGTAGAGCATGAGACTCTTAATCTCAGGGTCGTGGGTTCGAGCCCCACGCTGGGCGGAACGTAATTTTGTTCCGCTGCAGATGTAAATTACCGTTTTTCTGATCAATGTGACGTAATGGAAATAGCAACTTAAAACTTTGCCTACGTCTCCATCAGTCGCAAGGAAAGTGTATCTGAAGGTGAAGGTGATTTCGTAGACATGTGTCAAAGACATGTTCTGAAATGTAAGTGGTGTTGGTTGGAGAGCACATCGGTTACGTGTGAGATGTGTAGCCAAGCAGTAATGGTGCGCCATAGCTGCAAATATTAGTCGGTAATATGAAGTGTTGTCAGCTTAAGCCTGATGATCCAGACGAGCGTAAGCACGAAGTACGCAAAACTACCGCTAGGCCGCGCCTCTTTAGCTCAGTGGCAGAGCACTGGTCTAGTAAACCAGGGGTCGTGAGTTCGATCCTCACAGGAGGCAAACGAATTTTCGAAATCAGTTGCGCGTCGTGGCCGTATAGCAAGCAGTATCTGGAACGACGAACAATTAGCAACAGGTGTTTTATTTAGAATTACTCTCAGATGTGATTGAGGCGAATGTCGCAGATAAAGCATTTTGCAAAGCGGTACAGCGTAGGGTGGGAGGCGGCAGTCTGAATTATATTTTTTACATGTGTTTTTCAAATATCACAGAGCCTCTCGCGAGCGTCGTCGTCGTCGTCGACGCCGCCGCTTCTGCAGAAGTAGGAAATCGCCATCGTAGCAAATGCGGCGAGGGACGCCCTGCCTTCGATTTCGAATGCACAAAGTGTGTGGTCTTGGTTCCCAATCTCTACTTGGTCGGTCTCGTAAAGGCTTGAATGTAACGAATGGGTGGGAAGCAGCAAGAGGCAGCGGCTGTGTAGAACGAAAACACAATTCCTCAGCGGTATGAGCGTTTCGAGATGACACGAATGTAAGGAATACTTGGCGGCCAGTGACCGTGTGGCCTAATGGATAAGGCGTCGGACTTCGGATCCGAAGATTGCAGGTTCGAATCCTGTCACGGTCGTGTTTTTCCAATTCTGCAAAAGAAACACACCGTTTTAGTGTAGCTATTGAGCAGTACGAAATCGTCTGAATGTTGCTGTTGTCCACTTCCTGCTTGGAGATGCACTTGAGCGTGATACACACACAGCCAGAACGGTGTTATCTAGCGAAATGGTCGGCTGAGTGCCGTCACCGCGAGTTTTGGCTGGCATTTGCGCATCTAAGACAGCGTCGGAAAGTAACCCGTTCGGCTTCTGAGTCAAATCAAATATGTGTGTTAATTTTGACACCACTAGCGCTGCAGGTTTTTTATGCAGTTCCTGTACCTCTCAGAAATGATTATGAAATAAAACTGAAGTACGTGACGTGTGTGACGCTAGGAAAACATTAGGCAGCATGGAGAGATTCTGTATGGGACCACCCCACCCAAACGAGAACTGTGTGTCGTGCGACCCGACACGTAGTCACCGACGCAGCCCGGCTAGCTCAGTCGGTAGAGCATGAGACTCTTAATCTCAGGGTCGTGGGTTCGAGCCCCACGCTGGGCGGAACGTAATTTTGTTCCGCTGCAGATGTAAATTACCGTTTTTCTGATCAATGTGACGTAATGGAAATAGCAACTTAAAACTTTGCCTACGTCTCCATCAGTCGCAAGGAAAGTGTATCTGAAGGTGAAGGTGATTTCGTAGACATGTGTCAAAGACATGTTCTGAAATGTAAGTGGTGTTGGTTGGAGAGCACATCGGTTACGTGTGAGATGTGTAGCCAAGCAGTAATGGTGCGCCATAGCTGCAAATATTAGTCGGTAATATGAAGTGTTGTCAGCTTAAGCCTGATGATCCAGACGAGCGTAAGCACGAAGTACGCAAAACTACCGCTAGGCCGCGCCTCTTTAGCTCAGTGGCAGAGCACTGGTCTAGTAAACCAGGGGTCGTGAGTTCGATCCTCACAGGAGGCAAACGAATTTTCGAAATCAGTTGCGCGTCGTGGCCGTATAGCAAGCAGTATCTGGAACGACGAACAATTAGCAACAGGTGTTTTATTTAGAATTACTCTCAGATGTGATTGAGGCGAATGTCGCAGATAAAGCATTTTGCAAAGCGGTACAGCGTAGGGTGGGAGGCGGCAGTCTGAATTATATTTTTTACATGTGTTTTTCAAATATCACAGAGCCTCTCGCGAGCGTCGTCGTCGTCGACGCCGCCGCTTCTGCAGAAGTAGGAAATCGCCATCGTAGCAAATGCGGCGAGGGACGCCCTGCCTTCGATTTCGAATGCACAAAGTGTGTGGTCTTGGTTCCCAATCTCTACTTGGTCGGTCTCGTAAAGGCTTGAATGTAACGAATGGGTGGGAAGCAGCAAGAGGCAGCGGCTGTGTAGAACGAAAACACAATTCCTCAGCGGTATGAGCGTTTCGAGATGACACGAATGTAAGGAATACTTGGCGGCCAGTAACCGTGTGGCCTAATGGATAAGGCGTCGGACTTCGGATCCGAAGATTGCAGGTTCGAATCCTGTCACGGTCGTGTTTTTCCAATTCTGCAAAAGAAACACACCGTTTTAGTGTAGCTATTGAGCAGTACGAAATCGTCTGAATGTTGCTGTTGTCCACTTCCTGCTTGGAGATGCACTTGAGCGTGATACACACACAGCCAGAACGGTGTTATCTAGCGAAATGGTCGGCTGAGTGCCGTCACCGCGAGTTTTGGCTGGCATTTGCGCATCTAAGACAGCGTCGGAAAGTAACCCGTTCGGCTTCTGAGTCAAATCAAATATGTGTGTTAATTTTGACACCACTAGCGCTGCAGGTTTTTTATGCAGTTCCTGTACCTCTCAGAAATGATTATGAAATAAAACTGAAGTACGTGACGTGTGTGACGCTAGGAAAACATTAGGCAGCATGGAGAGATTCTGTATGGGACCACCCCACCCAAACGAGAACTGTGTGTCGTGCGACCCGACACGTAGTCACCGACGCAGCCCGGCTAGCTCAGTCGGTAGAGCATGAGACTCTTAATCTCAGGGTCGTGGGTTCGAGCCCCACGCTGGGCGGAACGTAATTTTGTTCCGCTGCAGATGTAAATTACCGTTTTTCTGATCAATGTGACGTAATGGAAATAGCAACTTAAAACTTTGCCTACGTCTCCATCAGTCGCAAGGAAAGTGTATCTGAAGGTGAAGGTGATTTCGTAGACATGTGTCAAAGACATGTTCTGAAATGTAAGTGGTGTTGGTTGGAGAGCACATCGGTTACGTGTGAGATGTGTAGCCAAGCAGTAATGGTGCGCCATAGCTGCAAATATTAGTCGGTAATATGAAGTGTTGTCAGCTTAAGCCTGATGATCCAGACGAGCGTAAGCACGAAGTACGCAAAACTACCGCTAGGCCGCGCCTCTTTAGCTCAGTGGCAGAGCACTGGTCTAGTAAACCAGGGGTCGTGAGTTCGATCCTCACAGGAGGCAAACGAATTTTCGAAATCAGTTGCGCGTCGTGGCCGTATAGCAAGCAGTATCTGGAACGACGAACAATTAGCAACAGGTGTTTTATTTAGAATTACTCTCAGATGTGATTGAGGCGAATGTCGCAGATAAAGCATTTTGCAAAGCGGTACAGCGTAGGGTGGGAGGCGGCAGTCTGAATTATATTTTTTACATGTGTTTTTCAAATATCACAGAGCCTCTCGCGAGCGTCGTCGTCGTCGTCGACGCCGCCGCTTCTGCAGAAGTAGGAAATCGCCATCGTAGCAAATGCGGCGAGGGACGCCCTGCCTTCGATTTCGAATGCACAAAGTGTGTGGTCTTGGTTCCCAATCTCTACTTGGTCGGTCTCGTAAAGGCTTGAATGTAACGAATGGGTGGGAAGCAGCAAGAGGCAGCGGCTGTGTAGAACGAAAACACAATTCCTCAGCGGTATGAGCGTTTCGAGATGACACGAATGTAAGGAATACTTGGCGGCCAGTGACCGTGTGGCCTAATGGATAAGGCGTCGGACTTCGGATCCGAAGATTGCAGGTTCGAATCCTGTCACGGTCGTGTTTTTCCAATTCTGCAAAAGAAACACACCGTTTTAGTGTAGCTATTGAGCAGTACGAAATCGTCTGAATGTTGCTGTTGTCCACTTCCTGCTTGGAGATGCACTTGAGCGTGATACACACACAGCCAGAACGGTGTTATCTAGCGAAATGGTCGGCTGAGTGCCGTCACCGCGAGTTTTGGCTGGCATTTGCGCATCTAAGACAGCGTCGGAAAGTAACCCGTTCGGCTTCTGAGTCAAATCAAATATGTGTGTTAATTTTGACACCACTAGCGCTGCAGGTTTTTTATGCAGTTCCTGTACCTCTCAGAAATGATTATGAAATAAAACTGAAGTACGTGACGTGTGTGACGCTAGGAAAACATTAGGCAGCATGGAGAGATTCTGTATGGGACCACCCCACCCAAACGAGAACTGTGTGTCGTGCGACCCGACACGTAGTCACCGACGCAGCCCGGCTAGCTCAGTCGGTAGAGCATGAGACTCTTAATCTCAGGGTCGTGGGTTCGAGCCCCACGCTGGGCGGAACGTAATTTTGTTCCGCTGCAGATGTAAATTACCGTTTTTCTGATCAATGTGACGTAATGGAAATAGCAACTTAAAACTTTGCCTACGTCTCCATCAGTCGCAAGGAAAGTGTATCTGAAGGTGAAGGTGATTTCGTAGACATGTGTCAAAGACATGTTCTGAAATGTAAGTGGTGTTGGTTGGAGAGCACATCGGTTACGTGTGAGATGTGTAGCCAAGCAGTAATGGTGCGCCATAGCTGCAAATATTAGTCGGTAATATGAAGTGTTGTCAGCTTAAGCCTGATGATCCAGACGAGCGTAAGCACGAAGTACGCAAAACTACCGCTAGGCCGCGCCTCTTTAGCTCAGTGGCAGAGCACTGGTCTAGTAAACCAGGGGTCGTGAGTTCGATCGTCACAGGAGGCAAACGAATTTTCGAAATCAGTTGCGCGTCGTGGCCGTATAGCAAGCAGTATCTGGAACGACGAACAATTAGCAACAGGTGTTTTATTTAGAATTACTCTCAGATGTGATTGAGGCGAATGTCGCAGATAAAGCATTTTGCAAAGCGGTACAGCATAGGGTGGGAGGCGGCAGTCTGAATTATATTTTTTACATGTGTTTTTCAAATATCACAGAGCCTCTCGCGAGCGTCGTCGTCGTCGACGCCGCCGCTTCTGCAGAAGTAGGAAATCGCCATCGTAGCAAATGCGGCGAGGGACGCCCTGCCTTCGATTTCGAATGCACAAAGTGTGTGGTCTTGGTTCCCAATCTCTACTTGGTCGGTCTCGTAAAGGCTTGAATGTAACGAATGGGTGGGAAGCAGCAAGAGGCAGCGGCTGTGTAGAACGAAAACACAATTCCTCAGCGGTATGAGCGTTTCGAGATGACACGAATGTAAGGAATACTTGGCGGCCAGTGACCGTGTGGCCTAATGGATAAGGCGTCGGACTTCGGATCCGAAGATTGCAGGTTCGAATCCTGTCACGGTCGTGTTTTTCCAATTCTGCAAAAGAAACACACCGTTTTAGTGTAGCTATTGAGCAGTACGAAATCGTCTGAATGTTGCTGTTGTCCACTTCCTGCTTGGAGATGCACTTGAGCGTGATACACACACAGCCAGAACGGTGTTATCTAGCGAAATGGTCGGCTGAGTGCCGTCACCGCGAGTTTTGGCTGGCATTTGCGCATCTAAGACAGCGTCGGAAAGTAACCCGTTCGGCTTCTGAGTCAAATCAAATATGTGTGTTAATTTTGACACCACTAGCGCTGCAGGTTTTTTATGCAGTTCCTGTACCTCTCAGAAATGATTATGAAATAAAACTGAAGTACGTGACGTGTGTGACGCTAGGAAAACATTAGGCAGCATGGAGAGATTCTGTATGGGACCACCCCACCCAAACGAGAACTGTGTGTCGTGCGACCCGACACGTAGTCACCGACGCAGCCCGGCTAGCTCAGTCGGTAGAGCATGAGACTCTTAATCTCAGGGTCGTGGGTTCGAGCCCCACGCTGGGCGGAACGTAATTTTGTTCCGCTGCAGATGTAAATTACCGTTTTTCTGATCAATGTGACGTAATGGAAATAGCAACTTAAAACTTTGCCTACGTCTCCATCAGTCGCAAGGAAAGTGTATCTGAAGGTGAAGGTGATTTCGTAGACATGTGTCAAAGACATGTTCTGAAATGTAAGTGGTGTTGGTTGGAGAGCACATCGGTTACGTGTGAGATGTGTAGCCAAGCAGTAATGGTGCGCCATAGCTGCAAATATTAGTCGGTAATATGAAGTGTTGTCAGCTTAAGCCTGATGATCCAGACGAGCGTAAGCACGAAGTACGCAAAACTACCGCTAGGCCGCGCCTCTTTAGCTCAGTGGCAGAGCACTGGTCTAGTAAACCAGGGGTCGTGAGTTCGATCCTCACAGGAGGCAAACGAATTTTCGAAATCAGTTGCGCGTCGTGGCCGTATAGCAAGCAGTATCTGGAACGACGAACAATTAGCAACAGGTGTTTTATTTAGAATTACTCTCAGATGTGATTGAGGCGAATGTCGCAGATAAAGCATTTTGCAAAGCGGTACAGCGTAGGGTGGGAGGCGGCAGTCTGAATTATATTTTTTACATGTGTTTTTCAAATATCACAGAGCCTCTCGCGAGCGTCGTCGTCGTCGACGCCGCCGCTTCTGCAGAAGTAGGAAATCGCCATCGTAGCAAATGCGGCGAGGGACGCCCTGCCTTCGATTTCGAATGCACAAAGTGTGTGGTCTTGGTTCCCAATCTCTACTTGGTCGGTCTCGTAAAGGCTTGAATGTAACGAATGGGTGGGAAGCAGCAAGAGGCAGCGGCTGTGTAGAACGAAAACACAATTCCTCAGCGGTATGAGCGTTTCGAGATGACACGAATGTAAGGAATACTTGGCGGCCAGTGACCGTGTGGCCTAATGGATAAGGCGTCGGACTTCGGATCCGAAGATTGCAGGTTCGAATCCTGTCACGGTCGTGTTTTTCCAATTCTGCAAAAGAAACACACCGTTTTAGTGTAGCTATTGAGCAGTACGAAATCGTCTGAATGTTGCTGTTGTCCACTTCCTGCTTGGAGATGCACTTGAGCGTGATACACACACAGCCAGAACGGTGTTATCTAGCGAAATGGTCGGCTGAGTGCCGTCACCGCGAGTTTTGGCTGGCATTTGCGCATCTAAGACAGCGTCGGAAAGTAACCCGTTCGGCTTCTGAGTCAAATCAAATATGTGTGTTAATTTTGACACCACTAGCGCTGCAGGTTTTTTATGCAGTTCCTGTACCTCTCAGAAATGATTATGAAATAAAACTGAAGTACGTGACGTGTGTGACGCTAGGAAAACATTAGGCAGCATGGAGAGATTCTGTATGGGACCACCCCACCCAAACGAGAACTGTGTGTCGTGCGACCCGACACGTAGTTACCGACGCAGCCCGGCTAGCTCAGTCGGTAGAGCATGAGACTCTTAATCTCAGGGTCGTGGGTTCGAGCCCCACGCTGGGCGGAACGTAATTTTGTTCCGCTGCAGATGTAAATTACCGTTTTTCTGATCAATGTGACGTAATGGAAATAGCAACTTAAAACTTTGCCTACGTCTCCATCAGTCGCAAGGAAAGTGTATCTGAAGGTGAAGGTGATTTCGTAGACATGTGTCAAAGACATGTTCTGAAATGTAAGTGGTGTTGGTTGGAGAGCACATCGGTTACGTGTGAGATGTGTAGCCAAGCAGTAATGGTGCGCCATAGCTGCAAATATTAGTCGGTAATATGAAGTGTTGTCAGCTTAAGCCTGATGATCCAGACGAGCGTAAGCACGAAGTACGCAAAACTACCGCTAGGCCGCGCCTCTTTAGCTCAGTGGCAGAGCACTGGTCTAGTAAACCAGGGGTCGTGAGTTCGATCGTCACAGGAGGCAAACGAATTTTCGAAATCAGTTGCGCGTCGTGGCCGTATAGCAAGCAGTATCTGGAACGACGAACAATTAGCAACAGGTGTTTTATTTAGAATTACTCTCAGATGTGATTGAGGCGAATGTCGCAGATAAAGCATTTTGCAAAGCGGTACAGCATAGGGTGGGAGGCGGCAGTCTGAATTATATTTTTTACATGTGTTTTTCAAATATCACAGAGCCTCTCGCGAGCGTCGTCGTCGTCGTCGACGCCGCCGCTTCTGCAGAAGTAGGAAATCGCCATCGTAGCAAATGCGGCGAGGGACGCCCTGCCTTCGATTTCGAATGCACAAAGTGTGTGGTCTTGGTTCCCAATCTCTACTTGGTCGGTCTCGTAAAGGCTTGAATGTAACGAATGGGTGGGAAGCAGCAAGAGGCAGCGGCTGTGTAGAACGAAAACACAATTCCTCAGCGGTATGAGCGTTTCGAGATGACACGAATGTAAGGAATACTTGGCGGCCAGTGACCGTGTGGCCTAATGGATAAGGCGTCGGACTTCGGATCCGAAGATTGCAGGTTCGAATCCTGTCACGGTCGTGTTTTTCCAATTCTGCAAAAGAAACACACCGTTTTAGTGTAGCTATTGAGCAGTACGAAATCGTCTGAATGTTGCTGTTGTCCACTTCCTGCTTGGAGATGCACTTGAGCGTGATACACACACAGCCAGAACGGTGTTATCTAGCGAAATGGTCGGCTGAGTGCCGTCACCGCGAGTTTTGGCTGGCATTTGCGCATCTAAGACAGCGTCGGAAAGTAACCCGTTCGGCTTCTGAGTCAAATCAAATATGTGTGTTAATTTTGACACCACTAGCGCTGCAGGTTTTTTATGCAGTTCCTGTACCTCTCAGAAATGATTATGAAATAAAACTGAAGTACGTGACGTGTGTGACGCTAGGAAAACATTAGGCAGCATGGAGAGATTCTGTATGGGACCACCCCACCCAAACGAGAACTGTGTGTCGTGCGACCCGACACGTAGTCACCGACGCAGCCCGGCTAGCTCAGTCGGTAGAGCATGAGACTCTTAATCTCAGGGTCGTGGGTTCGAGCCCCACGCTGGGCGGAACGTAATTTTGTTCCGCTGCAGATGTAAATTACCGTTTTTCTGATCAATGTGACGTAATGGAAATAGCAACTTAAAACTTTGCCTACGTCTCCATCAGTCGCAAGGAAAGTGTATCTGAAGGTGAAGGTGATTTCGTAGACATGTGTCAAAGACATGTTCTGAAATGTAAGTGGTGTTGGTTGGAGAGCACATCGGTTACGTGTGAGATGTGTAGCCAAGCAGTAATGGTGCGCCATAGCTGCAAATATTAGTCGGTAATATGAAGTGTTGTCAGCTTAAGCCTGATGATCCAGACGAGCGTAAGCACGAAGTACGCAAAACTACCGCTAGGCCGCGCCTCTTTAGCTCAGTGGCAGAGCACTGGTCTAGTAAACCAGGGGTCGTGAGTTCGATCGTCACAGGAGGCAAACGAATTTTCGAAATCAGTTGCGCGTCGTGGCCGTATAGCAAGCAGTATCTGGAACGACGAACAATTAGCAACAGGTGTTTTATTTAGAATTACTCTCAGATGTGATTGAGGCGAATGTCGCAGATAAAGCATTTTGCAAAGCGGTACAGCGTAGGGTGGGAGGCGGCAGTCTGAATTATATTTTTTACATGTGTTTTTCAAATATCACAGAGCCTCTCGCGAGCGTCGTCGTCGTCGACGCCGCCGCTTCTGCAGAAGTAGGAAATCGCCATCGTAGCAAATGCGGCGAGGGACGCCCTGCCTTCGATTTCGAATGCACAAAGTGTGTGGTCTTGGTTCCCAATCTCTACTTGGTCGGTCTCGTAAAGGCTTGAATGTAACGAATGGGTGGGAAGCAGCAAGAGGCAGCGGCTGTGTAGAACGAAAACACAATTCCTCAGCGGTATGAGCGTTTCGAGATGACACGAATGTAAGGAATACTTGGCGGCCAGTGACCGTGTGGCCTAATGGATAAGGCGTCGGACTTCGGATCCGAAGATTGCAGGTTCGAATCCTGTCACGGTCGTGTTTTTCCAATTCTGCAAAAGAAACACACCGTTTTAGTGTAGCTATTGAGCAGTACGAAATCGTCTGAATGTTGCTGTTGTCCACTTCCTGCTTGGAGATGCACTTGAGCGTGATACACACACAGCCAGAACGGTGTTATCTAGCGAAATGGTCGGCTGAGTGCCGTCACCGCGAGTTTTGGCTGGCATTTGCGCATCTAAGACAGCGTCGGAAAGTAACCCGTTCGGCTTCTGAGTCAAATCAAATATGTGTGTTAATTTTGACACCACTAGCGCTGCAGGTTTTTTATGCAGTTCCTGTACCTCTCAGAAATGATTATGAAATAAAACTGAAGTACGTGACGTGTGTGACGCTAGGAAAACATTAGGCAGCATGGAGAGATTCTGTATGGGACCACCCCACCCAAACGAGAACTGTGTGTCGTGCGACCCGACACGTAGTCACCGACGCAGCCCGGCTAGCTCAGTCGGTAGAGCATGAGACTCTTAATCTCAGGGTCGTGGGTTCGAGCCCCACGCTGGGCGGAACGTAATTTTGTTCCGCTGCAGATGTAAATTACCGTTTTTCTGATCAATGTGACGTAATGGAAATAGCAACTTAAAACTTTGCCTACGTCTCCATCAGTCGCAAGGAAAGTGTATCTGAAGGTGAAGGTGATTTCGTAGACATGTGTCAAAGACATGTTCTGAAATGTAAGTGGTGTTGGTTGGAGAGCACATCGGTTACGTGTGAGATGTGTAGCCAAGCAGTAATGGTGCGCCATAGCTGCAAATATTAGTCGGTAATATGAAGTGTTGTCAGCTTAAGCCTGATGATCCAGACGAGCGTAAGCACGAAGTACGCAAAACTACCGCTAGGCCGCGCCTCTTTAGCTCAGTGGCAGAGCACTGGTCTAGTAAACCAGGGGTCGTGAGTTCGATCCTCACAGGAGGCAAACGAATTTTCGAAATCAGTTGCGCGTCGTGGCCGTATAGCAAGCAGTATCTGGAACGACGAACAATTAGCAACAGGTGTTTTATTTAGAATTACTCTCAGATGTGATTGAGGCGAATGTCGCAGATAAAGCATTTTGCAAAGCGGTACAGCATAGGGTGGGAGGCGGCAGTCTGAATTATATTTTTTACATGTGTTTTTCAAATATCACAGAGCCTCTCGCGAGCGTCGTCGTCGTCGTCGACGCCGCCGCTTCTGCAGAAGTAGGAAATCGCCATCGTAGCAAATGCGGCGAGGGACGCCCTGCCTTCGATTTCGAATGCACAAAGTGTGTGGTCTTGGTTCCCAATCTCTACTTGGTCGGTCTCGTAAAGGCTTGAATGTAACGAATGGGTGGGAAGCAGCAAGAGGCAGCGGCTGTGTAGAACGAAAACACAATTCCTCAGCGGTATGAGCGTTTCGAGATGACACGAATGTAAGGAATACTTGGCGGCCAGTGACCGTGTGGCCTAATGGATAAGGCGTCGGACTTCGGATCCGAAGATTGCAGGTTCGAATCCTGTCACGGTCGTGTTTTTCCAATTCTGCAAAAGAAACACACCGTTTTAGTGTAGCTATTGAGCAGTACGAAATCGTCTGAATGTTGCTGTTGTCCACTTCCTGCTTGGAGATGCACTTGAGCGTGATACACACACAGCCAGAACGGTGTTATCTAGCGAAATGGTCGGCTGAGTGCCGTCACCGCGAGTTTTGGCTGGCATTTGCGCATCTAAGACAGCGTCGGAAAGTAACCCGTTCGGCTTCTGAGTCAAATCAAATATGTGTGTTAATTTTGACACCACTAGCGCTGCAGGTTTTTTATGCAGTTCCTGTACCTCTCAGAAATGATTATGAAATAAAACTGAAGTACGTGACGTGTGTGACGCTAGGAAAACATTAGGCAGCATGGAGAGATTCTGTATGGGACCACCCCACCCAAACGAGAACTGTGTGTCGTGCGACCCGACACGTAGTCACCGACGCAGCCCGGCTAGCTCAGTCGGTAGAGCATGAGACTCTTAATCTCAGGGTCGTGGGTTCGAGCCCCACGCTGGGCGGAACGTAATTTTGTTCCGCTGCAGATGTAAATTACCGTTTTTCTGATCAATGTGACGTAATGGAAATAGCAACTTAAAACTTTGCCTACGTCTCCATCAGTCGCAAGGAAAGTGTATCTGAAGGTGAAGGTGATTTCGTAGACATGTGTCAAAGACATGTTCTGAAATGTAAGTGGTGTTGGTTGGAGAGCACATCGGTTACGTGTGAGATGTGTAGCCAAGCAGTAATGGTGCGCCATAGCTGCAAATATTAGTCGGTAATATGAAGTGTTGTCAGCTTAAGCCTGATGATCCAGACGAGCGTAAGCACGAAGTACGCAAAACTACCGCTAGGCCGCGCCTCTTTAGCTCAGTGGCAGAGCACTGGTCTAGTAAACCAGGGGTCGTGAGTTCGATCGTCACAGGAGGCAAACGAATTTTCGAAATCAGTTGCGCGTCGTGGCCGTATAGCAAGCAGTATCTGGAACGACGAACAATTAGCAACAGGTGTTTTATTTAGAATTACTCTCAGATGTGATTGAGGCGAATGTCGCAGATAAAGCATTTTGCAAAGCGGTACAGCGTAGGGTGGGAGGCGGCAGTCTGAATTATATTTTTTACATGTGTTTTTCAAATATCACAGAGCCTCTCGCGAGCGTCGTCGTCGTCGACGCCGCCGCTTCTGCAGAAGTAGGAAATCGCCATCGTAGCAAATGCGGCGAGGGACGCCCTGCCTTCGATTTCGAATGCACAAAGTGTGTGGTCTTGGTTCCCAATCTCTACTTGGTCGGTCTCGTAAAGGCTTGAATGTAACGAATGGGTGGGAAGCAGCAAGAGGCAGCGGCTGTGTAGAACGAAAACACAATTCCTCAGCGGTATGAGCGTTTCGAGATGACACGAATGTAAGGAATACTTGGCGGCCAGTGACCGTGTGGCCTAATGGATAAGGCGTCGGACTTCGGATCCGAAGATTGCAGGTTCGAATCCTGTCACGGTCGTGTTTTTCCAATTCTGCAAAAGAAACACACCGTTTTAGTGTAGCTATTGAGCAGTACGAAATCGTCTGAATGTTGCTGTTGTCCACTTCCTGCTTGGAGATGCACTTGAGCGTGATACACACACAGCCAGAACGGTGTTATCTAGCGAAATGGTCGGCTGAGTGCCGTCACCGCGAGTTTTGGCTGGCATTTGCGCATCTAAGACAGCGTCGGAAAGTAACCCGTTCGGCTTCTGAGTCAAATCAAATATGTGTGTTAATTTTGACACCACTAGCGCTGCAGGTTTTTTATGCAGTTCCTGTACCTCTCAGAAATGATTATGAAATAAAACTGAAGTACGTGACGTGTGTGACGCTAGGAAAACATTAGGCAGCATGGAGAGATTCTGTATGGGACCACCCCACCCAAACGAGAACTGTGTGTCGTGCGACCCGACACGTAGTCACCGACGCAGCCCGGCTAGCTCAGTCGGTAGAGCATGAGACTCTTAATCTCAGGGTCGTGGGTTCGAGCCCCACGCTGGGCGGAACGTAATTTTGTTCCGCTGCAGATGTAAATTACCGTTTTTCTGATCAATGTGACGTAATGGAAATAGCAACTTAAAACTTTGCCTACGTCTCCATCAGTCGCAAGGAAAGTGTATCTGAAGGTGAAGGTGATTTCGTAGACATGTGTCAAAGACATGTTCTGAAATGTAAGTGGTGTTGGTTGGAGAGCACATCGGTTACGTGTGAGATGTGTAGCCAAGCAGTAATGGTGCGCCATAGCTGCAAATATTAGTCGGTAATATGAAGTGTTGTCAGCTTAAGCCTGATGATCCAGACGAGCGTAAGCACGAAGTACGCAAAACTACCGCTAGGCCGCGCCTCTTTAGCTCAGTGGCAGAGCACTGGTCTAGTAAACCAGGGGTCGTGAGTTCGATCGTCACAGGAGGCAAACGAATTTTCGAAATCAGTTGCGCGTCGTGGCCGTATAGCAAGCAGTATCTGGAACGACGAACAATTAGCAACAGGTGTTTTATTTAGAATTACTCTCAGATGTGATTGAGGCGAATGTCGCAGATAAAGCATTTTGCAAAGCGGTACAGCATAGGGTGGGAGGCGGCAGTCTGAATTATATTTTTTACATGTGTTTTTCAAATATCACAGAGCCTCTCGCGAGCGTCGTCGTCGTCGACGCCGCCGCTTCTGCAGAAGTAGGAAATCGCCATCGTAGCAAATGCGGCGAGGGACGCCCTGCCTTCGATTTCGAATGCACAAAGTGTGTGGTCTTGGTTCCCAATCTCTACTTGGTCGGTCTCGTAAAGGCTTGAATGTAACGAATGGGTGGGAAGCAGCAAGAGGCAGCGGCTGTGTAGAACGAAAACACAATTCCTCAGCGGTATGAGCGTTTCGAGATGACACGAATGTAAGGAATACTTGGCGGCCAGTGACCGTGTGGCCTAATGGATAAGGCGTCGGACTTCGGATCCGAAGATTGCAGGTTCGAATCCTGTCACGGTCGTGTTTTTCCAATTCTGCAAAAGAAACACACCGTTTTAGTGTAGCTATTGAGCAGTACGAAATCGTCTGAATGTTGCTGTTGTCCACTTCCTGCTTGGAGATGCACTTGAGCGTGATACACACACAGCCAGAACGGTGTTATCTAGCGAAATGGTCGGCTGAGTGCCGTCACCGCGAGTTTTGGCTGGCATTTGCGCATCTAAGACAGCGTCGGAAAGTAACCCGTTCGGCTTCTGAGTCAAATCAAATATGTGTGTTAATTTTGACACCACTAGCGCTGCAGGTTTTTTATGCAGTTCCTGTACCTCTCAGAAATGATTATGAAATAAAACTGAAGTACGTGACGTGTGTGACGCTAGGAAAACATTAGGCAGCATGGAGAGATTCTGTATGGGACCACCCCACCCAAACGAGAACTGTGTGTCGTGCGACCCGACACGTAGTCACCGACGCAGCCCGGCTAGCTCAGTCGGTAGAGCATGAGACTCTTAATCTCAGGGTCGTGGGTTCGAGCCCCACGCTGGGCGGAACGTAATTTTGTTCCGCTGCAGATGTAAATTACCGTTTTTCTGATCAATGTGACGTAATGGAAATAGCAACTTAAAACTTTGCCTACGTCTCCATCAGTCGCAAGGAAAGTGTATCTGAAGGTGAAG
This sequence comes from Schistocerca americana, assembly GCF_021461395.2. Taxonomy (NCBI): domain Eukaryota; kingdom Metazoa; phylum Arthropoda; class Insecta; order Orthoptera; family Acrididae; genus Schistocerca; species Schistocerca americana. Next base: position 182,388 of record NW_025725738.1, on the reverse strand, counting down.
GTGATTTCGTAGACATGTGTCAAAGACATGTTCTGAAATGTAAGTGGTGTTGGTTGGAGAGCACATCGGTTACGTGTGAGATGTGTAGCCAAGCAGTAATGGTGCGCCATAGCTGCAAATATTAGTCGGTAATATGAAGTGTTGTCAGCTTAAGCCTGATGATCCAGACGAGCGTAAGCACGAAGTACGCAAAACTACCGCTAGGCCGCGCCTCTTTAGCTCAGTGGCAGAGCACTGGTCTAGTAAACCAGGGGTCGTGAGTTCGATCGTCACAGGAGGCAAACGAATTTTCGAAATCAGTTGCGCGTCGTGGCCGTATAGCAAGCAGTATCTGGAACGACGAACAATTAGCAACAGGTGTTTTATTTAGAATTACTCTCAGATGTGATTGAGGCGAATGTCGCAGATAAAGCATTTTCCAAAGCGGTACAGCGTAGGGTGGGAGGCGGCAGTCTGAATTATATTTTTTACATGTGTTTTTCAAATATCACAGAGCCTCTCGCGAGCGTCGTCGTCGTCGTCGACGCCGCCGCTTCTGCAGAAGTAGGAAATCGCCATCGTAGCAAATGCGGCGAGGGACGCCCTGCCTTCGATTTCGAATGCACAAAGTGTGTGGTCTTGGTTCCCAATCTCTACTTGGTCGGTCTCGTAAAGGCTTGAATGTAACGAATGGGTGGGAAGCAGCAAGAGGCAGCGGCTGTGTAGAACGAAAACACAATTCCTCAGCGGTATGAGCGTTTCGAGATGACACGAATGTAAGGAATACTTGGCGGCCAGTGACCGTGTGGCCTAATGGATAAGGCGTCGGACTTCGGATCCGAAGATTGCAGGTTCGAATCCTGTCACGGTCGTGTTTTTCCAATTCTGCAAAAGAAACACACCGTTTTAGTGTAGCTATTGAGCAGTACGAAATCGTCTGAATGTTGCTGTTGTCCACTTCCTGCTTGGAGATGCACTTGAGCGTGATACACACACAGCCAGAACGGTGTTATCTAGCGAAATGGTCGGCTGAGTGCCGTCACCGCGAGTTTTGGCTGGCATTTGCGCATCTAAGACAGCGTCGGAAAGTAACCCGTTCGGCTTCTGAGTCAAATCAAATATGTGTGTTAATTTTGACACCACTAGCGCTGCAGGTTTTTTATGCAGTTCCTGTACCTCTCAGAAATGATTATGAAATAAAACTGAAGTACGTGACGTGTGTGACGCTAGGAAAACATTAGGCAGCATGGAGAGATTCTGTATGGGACCACCCCACCCAAACGAGAACTGTGTGTCGTGCGACCCGACACGTAGTCACCGACGCAGCCCGGCTAGCTCAGTCGGTAGAGCATGAGACTCTTAATCTCAGGGTCGTGGGTTCGAGCCCCACGCTGGGCGGAACGTAATTTTGTTCCGCTGCAGATGTAAATTACCGTTTTTCTGATCAATGTGACGTAATGGAAATAGCAACTTAAAACTTTGCCTACGTCTCCATCAGTCGCAAGGAAAGTGTATCTGAAGGTGAAGGTGATTTCGTAGACATGTGTCAAAGACATGTTCTGAAATGTAAGTGGTGTTGGTTGGAGAGCACATCGGTTACGTGTGAGATGTGTAGCCAAGCAGTAATGGTGCGCCATAGCTGCAAATATTAGTCGGTAATATGAAGTGTTGTCAGCTTAAGCCTGATGATCCAGACGAGCGTAAGCACGAAGTACGCAAAACTACCGCTAGGCCGCGCCTCTTTAGCTCAGTGGCAGAGCACTGGTCTAGTAAACCAGGGGTCGTGAGTTCGATCGTCACAGGAGGCAAACGAATTTTCGAAATCAGTTGCGCGTCGTGGCCGTATAGCAAGCAGTATCTGGAACGACGAACAATTAGCAACAGGTGTTTTATTTAGAATTACTCTCAGATGTGATTGAGGCGAATGTCGCAGATAAAGCATTTTGCAAAGCGGTACAGCATAGGGTGGGAGGCGGCAGTCTGAATTATATTTTTTACATGTGTTTTTCAAATATCACAGAGCCTCTCGCGAGCGTCGTCGTCGTCGACGCCGCCGCTTCTGCAGAAGTAGGAAATCGCCATCGTAGCAAATGCGGCGAGGGACGCCCTGCCTTCGATTTCGAATGCACAAAGTGTGTGGTCTTGGTTCCCAATCTCTACTTGGTCGGTCTCGTAAAGGCTTGAATGTAACGAATGGGTGGGAAGCAGCAAGAGGCAGCGGCTGTGTAGAACGAAAACACAATTCCTCAGCGGTATGAGCGTTTCGAGATGACACGAATGTAAGGAATACTTGGCGGCCAGTGACCGTGTGGCCTAATGGATAAGGCGTCGGACTTCGGATCCGAAGATTGCAGGTTCGAATCCTGTCACGGTCGTGTTTTTCCAATTCTGCAAAAGAAACACACCGTTTTAGTGTAGCTATTGAGCAGTACGAAATCGTCTGAATGTTGCTGTTGTCCACTTCCTGCTTGGAGATGCACTTGAGCGTGATACACACACAGCCAGAACGGTGTTATCTAGCGAAATGGTCGGCTGAGTGCCGTCACCGCGAGTTTTGGCTGGCATTTGCGCATCTAAGACAGCGTCGGAAAGTAACCCGTTCGGCTTCTGAGTCAAATCAAATATGTGTGTTAATTTTGACACCACTAGCGCTGCAGGTTTTTTATGCAGTTCCTGTACCTCTCAGAAATGATTATGAAATAAAACTGAAGTACGTGACGTGTGTGACGCTAGGAAAACATTAGGCAGCATGGAGAGATTCTGTATGGGACCACCCCACCCAAACGAGAACTGTGTGTCGTGCGACCCGACACGTAGTCACCGACGCAGCCCGGCTAGCTCAGTCGGTAGAGCATGAGACTCTTAATCTCAGGGTCGTGGGTTCGAGCCCCACGCTGGGCGGAACGTAATTTTGTTCCGCTGCAGATGTAAATTACCGTTTTTCTGATCAATGTGACGTAATGGAAATAGCAACTTAAAACTTTGCCTACGTCTCCATCAGTCGCAAGGAAAGTGTATCTGAAGGTGAAGGTGATTTCGTAGACATGTGTCAAAGACATGTTCTGAAATGTAAGTGGTGTTGGTTGGAGAGCACATCGGTTACGTGTGAGATGTGTAGCCAAGCAGTAATGGTGCGCCATAGCTGCAAATATTAGTCGGTAATATGAAGTGTTGTCAGCTTAAGCCTGATGATCCAGACGAGCGTAAGCACGAAGTACGCAAAACTACCGCTAGGCCGCGCCTCTTTAGCTCAGTGGCAGAGCACTGGTCTAGTAAACCAGGGGTCGTGAGTTCGATCGTCACAGGAGGCAAACGAATTTTCGAAATCAGTTGCGCGTCGTGGCCGTATAGCAAGCAGTATCTGGAACGACGAACAATTAGCAACAGGTGTTTTATTTAGAATTACTCTCAGATGTGATTGAGGCGAATGTCGCAGATAAAGCATTTTCCAAAGCGGTACAGCGTAGGGTGGGAGGCGGCAGTCTGAATTATATTTTTTACATGTGTTTTTCAAATATCACAGAGCCTCTCGCGAGCGTCGTCGTCGTCGTCGACGCCGCCGCTTCTGCAGAAGTAGGAAATCGCCATCGTAGCAAATGCGGCGAGGGACGCCCTGCCTTCGATTTCGAATGCACAAAGTGTGTGGTCTTGGTTCCCAATCTCTACTTGGTCGGTCTCGTAAAGGCTTGAATGTAACGAATGGGTGGGAAGCAGCAAGAGGCAGCGGCTGTGTAGAACGAAAACACAATTCCTCAGCGGTATGAGCGTTTCGAGATGACACGAATGTAAGGAATACTTGGCGGCCAGTGACCGTGTGGCCTAATGGATAAGGCGTCGGACTTCGGATCCGAAGATTGCAGGTTCGAATCCTGTCACGGTCGTGTTTTTCCAATTCTGCAAAAGAAACACACCGTTTTAGTGTAGCTATTGAGCAGTACGAAATCGTCTGAATGTTGCTGTTGTCCACTTCCTGCTTGGAGATGCACTTGAGCGTGATACACACACAGCCAGAACGGTGTTATCTAGCGAAATGGTCGGCTGAGTGCCGTCACCGCGAGTTTTGGCTGGCATTTGCGCATCTAAGACAGCGTCGGAAAGTAACCCGTTCGGCTTCTGAGTCAAATCAAATATGTGTGTTAATTTTGACACCACTAGCGCTGCAGGTTTTTTATGCAGTTCCTGTACCTCTCAGAAATGATTATGAAATAAAACTGAAGTACGTGACGTGTGTGACGCTAGGAAAACATTAGGCAGCATGGAGAGATTCTGTATGGGACCACCCCACCCAAACGAGAACTGTGTGTCGTGCGACCCGACACGTAGTCACCGACGCAGCCCGGCTAGCTCAGTCGGTAGAGCATGAGACTCTTAATCTCAGGGTCGTGGGTTCGAGCCCCACGCTGGGCGGAACGTAATTTTGTTCCGCTGCAGATGTAAATTACCGTTTTTCTGATCAATGTGACGTAATGGAAATAGCAACTTAAAACTTTGCCTACGTCTCCATCAGTCGCAAGGAAAGTGTATCTGAAGGTGAAGGTGATTTCGTAGACATGTGTCAAAGACATGTTCTGAAATGTAAGTGGTGTTGGTTGGAGAGCACATCGGTTACGTGTGAGATGTGTAGCCAAGCAGTAATGGTGCGCCATAGCTGCAAATATTAGTCGGTAATATGAAGTGTTGTCAGCTTAAGCCTGATGATCCAGACGAGCGTAAGCACGAAGTACGCAAAACTACCGCTAGGCCGCGCCTCTTTAGCTCAGTGGCAGAGCACTGGTCTAGTAAACCAGGGGTCGTGAGTTCGATCGTCACAGGAGGCAAACGAATTTTCGAAATCAGTTGCGCGTCGTGGCCGTATAGCAAGCAGTATCTGGAACGACGAACAATTAGCAACAGGTGTTTTATTTAGAATTACTCTCAGATGTGATTGAGGCGAATGTCGCAGATAAAGCATTTTGCAAAGCGGTACAGCGTAGGGTGGGAGGCGGCAGTCTGAATTATATTTTTTACATGTGTTTTTCAAATATCACAGAGCCTCTCGCGAGCGTCGTCGTCGTCGTCGACGCCGCCGCTTCTGCAGAAGTAGGAAATCGCCATCGTAGCAAATGCGGCGAGGGACGCCCTGCCTTCGATTTCGAATGCACAAAGTGTGTGGTCTTGGTTCCCAATCTCTACTTGGTCGGTCTCGTAAAGGCTTGAATGTAACGAATGGGTGGGAAGCAGCAAGAGGCAGCGGCTGTGTAGAACGAAAACACAATTCCTCAGCGGTATGAGCGTTTCGAGATGACACGAATGTAAGGAATACTTGGCGGCCAGTGACCGTGTGGCCTAATGGATAAGGCGTCGGACTTCGGATCCGAAGATTGCAGGTTCGAATCCTGTCACGGTCGTGTTTTTCCAATTCTGCAAAAGAAACACACCGTTTTAGTGTAGCTATTGAGCAGTACGAAATCGTCTGAATGTTGCTGTTGTCCACTTCCTGCTTGGAGATGCACTTGAGCGTGATACACACACAGCCAGAACGGTGTTATCTAGCGAAATGGTCGGCTGAGTGCCGTCACCGCGAGTTTTGGCTGGCATTTGCGCATCTAAGACAGCGTCGGAAAGTAACCCGTTCGGCTTCTGAGTCAAATCAAATATGTGTGTTAATTTTGACACCACTAGCGCTGCAGGTTTTTTATGCAGTTCCTGTACCTCTCAGAAATGATTATGAAATAAAACTGAAGTACGTGACGTGTGTGACGCTAGGAAAACATTAGGCAGCATGGAGAGATTCTGTATGGGACCACCCCACCCAAACGAGAACTGTGTGTCGTGCGACCCGACACGTAGTCACCGACGCAGCCCGGCTAGCTCAGTCGGTAGAGCATGAGACTCTTAATCTCAGGGTCGTGGGTTCGAGCCCCACGCTGGGCGGAACGTAATTTTGTTCCGCTGCAGATGTAAATTACCGTTTTTCTGATCAATGTGACGTAATGGAAATAGCAACTTAAAACTTTGCCTACGTCTCCATCAGTCGCAAGGAAAGTGTATCTGAAGGTGAAGGTGATTTCGTAGACATGTGTCAAAGACATGTTCTGAAATGTAAGTGGTGTTGGTTGGAGAGCACATCGGTTACGTGTGAGATGTGTAGCCAAGCAGTAATGGTGCGCCATAGCTGCAAATATTAGTCGGTAATATGAAGTGTTGTCAGCTTAAGCCTGATGATCCAGACGAGCGTAAGCACGAAGTACGCAAAACTACCGCTAGGCCGCGCCTCTTTAGCTCAGTGGCAGAGCACTGGTCTAGTAAACCAGGGGTCGTGAGTTCGATCGTCACAGGAGGCAAACGAATTTTCGAAATCAGTTGCGCGTCGTGGCTGTATAGCAAGCAGTATCTGGAACGACGAACAATTAGCAACAGGTGTTTTATTTAGAATTACTCTCAGATGTGATTGAGGCGAATGTCGCAGATAAAGCATTTTGCAAAGCGGTACAGCATAGGGTGGGAGGCGGCAGTCTGAATTATATTTTTTACATGTGTTTTTCAAATATCACAGAGCCTCTCGCGAGCGTCGTCGTCGTCGACGCCGCCGCTTCTGCAGAAGTAGGAAATCGCCATCGTAGCAAATGCGGCGAGGGACGCCCTGCCTTCGATTTCGAATGCACAAAGTGTGTGGTCTTGGTTCCCAATCTCTACTTGGTCGGTCTCGTAAAGGCTTGAATGTAACGAATGGGTGGGAAGCAGCAAGAGGCAGCGGCTGTGTAGAACGAAAACACAATTCCTCAGCGGTATGAGCGTTTCGAGATGACACGAATGTAAGGAATACTTGGCGGCCAGTGACCGTGTGGCCTAATGGATAAGGCGTCGGACTTCGGATCCGAAGATTGCAGGTTCGAATCCTGTCACGGTCGTGTTTTTCCAATTCTGCAAAAGAAACACACCGTTTTAGTGTAGCTATTGAGCAGTACGAAATCGTCTGAATGTTGCTGTTGTCCACTTCCTGCTTGGAGATGCACTTGAGCGTGATACACACACAGCCAGAACGGTGTTATCTAGCGAAATGGTCGGCTGAGTGCCGTCACCGCGAGTTTTGGCTGGCATTTGCGCATCTAAGACAGCGTCGGAAAGTAACCCGTTCGGCTTCTGAGTCAAATCAAATATGTGTGTTAATTTTGACACCACTAGCGCTGCAGGTTTTTTATGCAGTTCCTGTACCTCTCAGAAATGATTATGAAATAAAACTGAAGTACGTGACGTGTGTGACGCTAGGAAAACATTAGGCAGCATGGAGAGATTCTGTATGGGACCACCCCACCCAAACGAGAACTGTGTGTCGTGCGACCCGACACGTAGTCACCGACGCAGCCCGGCTAGCTCAGTCGGTAGAGCATGAGACTCTTAATCTCAGGGTCGTGGGTTCGAGCCCCACGCTGGGCGGAACGTAATTTTGTTCCGCTGCAGATGTAAATTACCGTTTTTCTGATCAATGTGACGTAATGGAAATAGCAACTTAAAACTTTGCCTACGTCTCCATCAGTCGCAAGGAAAGTGTATCTGAAGGTGAAGGTGATTTCGTAGACATGTGTCAAAGACATGTTCTGAAATGTAAGTGGTGTTGGTTGGAGAGCACATCGGTTACGTGTGAGATGTGTAGCCAAGCAGTAATGGTGCGCCATAGCTGCAAATATTAGTCGGTAATATGAAGTGTTGTCAGCTTAAGCCTGATGATCCAGACGAGCGTAAGCACGAAGTACGCAAAACTACCGCTAGGCCGCGCCTCTTTAGCTCAGTGGCAGAGCACTGGTCTAGTAAACCAGGGGTCGTGAGTTCGATCGTCACAGGAGGCAAACGAATTTTCGAAATCAGTTGCGCGTCGTGGCCGTATAGCAAGCAGTATCTGGAACGACGAACAATTAGCAACAGGTGTTTTATTTAGAATTACTCTCAGATGTGATTGAGGCGAATGTCGCAGATAAAGCATTTTCCAAAGCGGTACAGCGTAGGGTGGGAGGCGGCAGTCTGAATTATATTTTTTACATGTGTTTTTCAAATATCACAGAGCCTCTCGCGAGCGTCGTCGTCGTCGTCGACGCCGCCGCTTCTGCAGAAGTAGGAAATCGCCATCGTAGCAAATGCGGCGAGGGACGCCCTGCCTTCGATTTCGAATGCACAAAGTGTGTGGTCTTGGTTCCCAATCTCTACTTGGTCGGTCTCGTAAAGGCTTGAATGTAACGAATGGGTGGGAAGCAGCAAGAGGCAGCGGCTGTGTAGAACGAAAACACAATTCCTCAGCGGTATGAGCGTTTCGAGATGACACGAATGTAAGGAATACTTGGCGGCCAGTGACCGTGTGGCCTAATGGATAAGGCGTCGGACTTCGGATCCGAAGATTGCAGGTTCGAATCCTGTCACGGTCGTGTTTTTCCAATTCTGCAAAAGAAACACACCGTTTTAGTGTAGCTATTGAGCAGTACGAAATCGTCTGAATGTTGCTGTTGTCCACTTCCTGCTTGGAGATGCACTTGAGCGTGATACACACACAGCCAGAACGGTGTTATCTAGCGAAATGGTCGGCTGAGTGCCGTCACCGCGAGTTTTGGCTGGCATTTGCGCATCTAAGACAGCGTCGGAAAGTAACCCGTTCGGCTTCTGAGTCAAATCAAATATGTGTGTTAATTTTGACACCACTAGCGCTGCAGGTTTTTTATGCAGTTCCTGTACCTCTCAGAAATGATTATGAAATAAAACTGAAGTACGTGACGTGTGTGACGCTAGGAAAACATTAGGCAGCATGGAGAGATTCTGTATGGGACCACCCCACCCAAACGAGAACTGTGTGTCGTGCGACCCGACACGTAGTCACCGACGCAGCCCGGCTAGCTCAGTCGGTAGAGCATGAGACTCTTAATCTCAGGGTCGTGGGTTCGAGCCCCACGCTGGGCGGAACGTAATTTTGTTCCGCTGCAGATGTAAATTACCGTTTTTCTGATCAATGTGACGTAATGGAAATAGCAACTTAAAACTTTGCCTACGTCTCCATCAGTCGCAAGGAAAGTGTATCTGAAGGTGAAGGTGATTTCGTAGACATGTGTCAAAGACATGTTCTGAAATGTAAGTGGTGTTGGTTGGAGAGCACATCGGTTACGTGTGAGATGTGTAGCCAAGCAGTAATGGTGCGCCATAGCTGCAAATATTAGTCGGTAATATGAAGTGTTGTCAGCTTAAGCCTGATGATCCAGACGAGCGTAAGCACGAAGTACGCAAAACTACCGCTAGGCCGCGCCTCTTTAGCTCAGTGGCAGAGCACTGGTCTAGTAAACCAGGGGTCGTGAGTTCGATCGTCACAGGAGGCAAACGAATTTTCGAAATCAGTTGCGCGTCGTGGCCGTATAGCAAGCAGTATCTGGAACGACGAACAATTAGCAACAGGTGTTTTATTTAGAATTACTCTCAGATGTGATTGAGGCGAATGTCGCAGATAAAGCATTTTCCAAAGCGGTACAGCGTAGGGTGGGAGGCGGCAGTCTGAATTATATTTTTTACATGTGTTTTTCAAATATCACAGAGCCTCTCGCGAGCGTCGTCGTCGTCGTCGACGCCGCCGCTTCTGCAGAAGTAGGAAATCGCCATCGTAGCAAATGCGGCGAGGGACGCCCTGCCTTCGATTTCGAATGCACAAAGTGTGTGGTCTTGGTTCCCAATCTCTACTTGGTCGGTCTCGTAAAGGCTTGAATGTAACGAATGGGTGGGAAGCAGCAAGAGGCAGCGGCTGTGTAGAACGAAAACACAATTCCTCAGCGGTATGAGCGTTTCGAGATGACACGAATGTAAGGAATACTTGGCGGCCAGTGACCGTGTGGCCTAATGGATATGGCGTCGGACTTCGGATCCGAAGATTGCAGGTTCGAATCCTGTCACGGTCGTGTTTTTCCAATTCTGCAAAAGAAACACACCGTTTTAGTGTAGCTATTGAGCAGTACGAAATCGTCTGAATGTTGCTGTTGTCCACTTCCTGCTTGGAGATGCACTTGAGCGTGATACACACACAGCCAGAACGGTGTTATCTAGCGAAATGGTCGGCTGAGTGCCGTCACCGCGAGTTTTGGCTGGCATTTGCGCATCTAAGACAGCGTCGGAAAGTAACCCGTTCGGCTTCTGAGTCAAATCAAATATGTGTGTTAATTTTGACACCACTAGCGCTGCAGGTTTTTTATGCAGTTCCTGTACCTCTCAGAAATGATTATGAAATAAAACTGAAGTACGTGACGTGTGTGACGCTAGGAAAACATTAGGCAGCATGGAGAGATTCTGTATGGGACCACCCCACCCAAACGAGAACTGTGTGTCGTGCGACCCGACACGTAGTCACCGACGCAGCCCGGCTAGCTCAGTCGGTAGAGCATGAGACTCTTAATCTCAGGGTCGTGGGTTCGAGCCCCACGCTGGGCGGAACGTAATTTTGTTCCGCTGCAGATGTAAATTACCGTTTTTCTGATCAATGTGACGTAATGGAAATAGCAACTTAAAACTTTGCCTACGTCTCCATCAGTCGCAAGGAAAGTGTATCTGAAGGTGAAGGTGATTTCGTAGACATGTGTCAAAGACATGTTCTGAAATGTAAGTGGTGTTGGTTGGAGAGCACATCGGTTACGTGTGAGATGTGTAGCCAAGCAGTAATGGTGCGCCATAGCTGCAAATATTAGTCGGTAATATGAAGTGTTGTCAGCTTAAGCCTGATGATCCAGACGAGCGTAAGCACGAAGTACGCAAAACTACCGCTAGGCCGCGCCTCTTTAGCTCAGTGGCAGAGCACTGGTCTAGTAAACCAGGGGTCGTGAGTTCGATCGTCACAGGAGGCAAACGAATTTTCGAAATCAGTTGCGCGTCGTGGCCGTATAGCAAGCAGTATCTGGAACGACGAACAATTAGCAACAGGTGTTTTATTTAGAATTACTCTCAGATGTGATTGAGGCGAATGTCGCAGATAAAGCATTTTCCAAAGCGGTACAGCGTAGGGTGGGAGGCGGCAGTCCGAATTATATTTTTTACATGTGTTTTTCAAATATCACAGAGCCTCTCGCGAGCGTCGTCGTCGTCGTCGACGCCGCCGCTTCTGCAGAAGTAGGAAATCGCCATCGTAGCAAATGCGGCGAGGGACGCCCTGCCTTCGATTTCGAATGCACAAAGTGTGTGGTCTTGGTTCCCAATCTCTACTTGGTCGGTCTCGTAAAGGCTTGAATGTAACGAATGGGTGGGAAGCAGCAAGAGGCAGCGGCTGTGTAGAACGAAAACACAATTCCTCAGCGGTATGAGCGTTTCGAGATGACACGAATGTAAGGAATACTTGGCGGCCAGTGACCGTGTGGCCTAATGGATAAGGCGTCGGACTTCGGATCCGAAGATTGCAGGTTCGAATCCTGTCACGGTCGTGTTTTTCCAATTCTGCAAAAGAAACACACCGTTTTAGTGTAGCTATTGAGCAGTACGAAATCGTCTGAATGTTGCTGTTGTCCACTTCCTGCTTGGAGATGCACTTGAGCGTGATACACACACAGCCAGAACGGTGTTATCTAGCGAAATGGTCGGCTGAGTGCCGTCACCGCGAGTTTTGGCTGGCATTTGCGCATCTAAGACAGCGTCGGAAAGTAACCCGTTCGGCTTCTGAGTCAAATCAAATATGTGTGTTAATTTTGACACCACTAGCGCTGCAGGTTTTTTATGCAGTTCCTGTACCTCTCAGAAATGATTATGAAATAAAACTGAAGTACGTGACGTGTGTGACGCTAGGAAAACATTAGGCAGCATGGAGAGATTCTGTATGGGACCACCCCACCCAAACGAGAACTGTGTGTCGTGCGACCCGACACGTAGTCACCGACGCAGCCCGGCTAGCTCAGTCGGTAGAGCATGAGACTCTTAATCTCAGGGTCGTGGGTTCGAGCCCCACGCTGGGCGGAACGTAATTTTGTTCCGCTGCAGATGTAAATTACCGTTTTTCTGATCAATGTGACGTAATGGAAATAGCAACTTAAAACTTTGCCTACGTCTCCATCAGTCGCAAGGAAAGTGTATCTGAAGGTGAAGGTGATTTCGTAGACATGTGTCAAAGACATGTTCTGAAATGTAAGTGGTGTTGGTTGGAGAGCACATCGGTTACGTGTGAGATGTGTAGCCAAGCAGTAATGGTGCGCCATAGCTGCAAATATTAGTCGGTAATATGAAGTGTTGTCAGCTTAAGCCTGATGATCCAGACGAGCGTAAGCACGAAGTACGCAAAACTACCGCTAGGCCGCGCCTCTTTAGCTCAGTGGCAGAGCACTGGTCTAGTAAACCAGGGGTCGTGAGTTCGATCGTCACAGGAGGCAAACGAATTTTCGAAATCAGTTGCGCGTCGTGGCCGTATAGCAAGCAGTATCTGGAACGACGAACAATTAGCAACAGGTGTTTTATTTAGAATTACTCTCAGATGTGATTGAGGCGAATGTCGCAGATAAAGCATTTTGCAAAGCGGTACAGCATAGGGTGGGAGGCGGCAGTCTGAATTATATTTTTTACATGTGTTTTTCAAATATCACACAGCCTCTCGCGAGCGTCGTCGTCGTCGACGCCGCCGCTTCTGCAGAAGTAGGAAATCGCCATCGTAGCAAATGCGGCGAGGGACGCCCTGCCTTCGATTTCGAATGCACAAAGTGTGTGGTCTTGGTTCCCAATCTCTACTTGGTCGGTCTCGTAAAGGCTTGAATGTAACGAATGGGTGGGAAGCAGCAAGAGGCAGCGGCTGTGTAGAACGAAAACACAATTCCTCAGCGGTATGAGCGTTTCGAGATGACACGAATGTAAGGAATACTTGGCGGCCAGTGACCGTGTGGCCTAATGGATAAGGCGTCGGACTTCGGATCCGAAGATTGCAGGTTCGAATCCTGTCACGGTCGTGTTTTTCCAATTCTGCAAAAGAAACACACCGTTTTAGTGTAGCTATTGAGCAGTACGAAATCGTCTGAATGTTGCTGTTGTCCACTTCCTGCTTGGAGATGCACTTGAGCGTGATACACACACAGCCAGAACGGTGTTATCTAGCGAAATGGTCGGCTGAGTGCCGTCACCGCGAGTTTTGGCTGGCATTTGCGCATCTAAGACAGCGTCGGAAAGTAACCCGTTCGGCTTCTGAGTCAAATCAAATATGTGTGTTAATTTTGACACCACTAGCGCTGCAGGTTTTTTATGCAGTTCCTGTACCTCTCAGAAATGATTATGAAATAAAACTGAAGTACGTGACGTGTGTGACGCTAGGAAAACATTAGGCAGCATGGAGAGATTCTGTATGGGACCACCCCACCCAAACGAGAACTGTGTGTCGTGCGACCCGACACGTAGTCACCGACGCAGCCCGGCTAGCTCAGTCGGTAGAGCATGAGACTCTTAATCTCAGGGTCGTGGGTTCGAGCCCCACGCTGGGCGGAACGTAATTTTGTTCCGCTGCAGATGTAAATTACCGTTTTTCTGATCAATGTGACGTAATGGAAATAGCAACTTAAAACTTTGCCTACGTCTCCATCAGTCGCAAGGAAAGTGTATCTGAAGGTGAAGGTGATTTCGTAGACATGTGTCAAAGACATGTTCTGAAATGTAAGTGGTGTTGGTTGGAGAGCACATCGGTTACGTGTGAGATGTGTAGCCAAGCAGTAATGGTGCGCCATAGCTGCAAATATTAGTCGGTAATATGAAGTGTTGTCAGCTTAAGCCTGATGATCCAGACGAGCGTAAGCACGAAGTACGCAAAACTACCGCTAGGCCGCGCCTCTTTAGCTCAGTGGCAGAGCACTGGTCTAGTAAACCAGGGGTCGTGAGTTCGATCGTCACAGGAGGCAAACGAATTTTCGAAATCAGTTGCGCGTCGTGGCCGTATAGCAAGCAGTATCTGGAACGACGAACAATTAGCAACAGGTGTTTTATTTAGAATTACTCTCAGATGTGATTGAGGCGAATGTCGCAGATAAAGCATTTTCCAAAGCGGTACAGCGCATCTCCGGCGGTACACCGAAAGGTTACCGCCCTTCGATAGTGCCGTTTTCGCGCTAATCGAAGTGCTAGGGTTTACAGGTGCCAGCCAGCCAGCCAGCCAGCCAGCCAGCCAGCCAGCCAGCAGTTCCCGGTCCCGGCCTGCAGCGGTGGTCCCGCAGCCAGCCAGCCAGCCAGCCAGCCAGCCAGCCAGCCAGCCCTCCGGTGGCAGCAGCAGTCCAGCCAGCAGCAGTCCTGCCAGCAGCAGCAGCAGCAGCAGCAACAGCCGCCGCCGCCGCCGCCGCCGCCCCGGCCCCGTCCGCGGCAGCAGCGTCCCTGCCTCTCGCCGTCGCCGTCGCCGTCGCCGTCGCCGTCGCCGTCGCCGTCGCCGTCGCCGTCGCCGTCGCCGTCGCCGTCCGTCGTCTCCCAGTGTGTGTCCTGTCCCTTTAGTGCTGTGTTTTTCTTTCTTCTTCTTGTCGTCATGTCCGCTCCCACCACCACCGTCACTACTACCACCACCGCCATCGTGTATACGTCCCCTTCCGCCGCCACCACCACTATCACTTGGTGTGCCCAGTCCCACCCCCCTCCTTCCATCCCTCCCCTCCTCACTATCCCTTCGCCCTCGCTCTTTGTCGCCCCCTCTCCCGCCTCTTCCTCTCGTTCTGATCCTTTCCCCCCACTCCCCCAGCCTGTCACTGCAGCTCCGGCTAGGGTGGTGGCCCGTCGGGCCACTGCCCACGCCCAGCTCTCCCCGTCGCCGTCGCCATCGCCATCACCGCCACCACCGTCATCGTCACCATCACCATCACTGCCACATTCGCCTGCACCGTCACAGTCACTCTCTCCGGCGCCGACTGCTGCGTCCGTGCCGGGACCTGTCCCTTCCCGCCACCTCCCCATCGTTCCCATCCCTCATGTCACCACCCGCCCATCTGCCGCTGTCAAACGCCCTAGTGGCGCCTCCACTTCCTCTGCTCCTAAAAAGGCTCCACCCCGCCCCCCCTCCCCACCCCAAAATGCCATGGACGTCTCCCCACCAGGCCCCGCTCCCTCCTCCTCCTCCTCCCCACCCGGTCTCTACAAATATCTCCTGTCCCATCCCGATCCTTCCTTCCTCGAGGCCCGGAATCTCTCCCTCCTCCTCCGCCAACATTTCCCTGGCGCCCCCATATCTCTCCTTACTCCCAGACGGGATTCTGTTCTTATCTCCTCCCCCAGCCCCACCCTCCATACTGACATCCTCTCCCGCCTCCCCATCACCCGTTTTGGTCCTCACGCCACCCTCACCCCTGCTCCCTCCCCATCTCCTACCCGCCAACCCCAACCCCCGCGTCGCCCGCCGACCCTCACCGCCGTGATCACTCGGCTTAGCCCGTCGATCACGGAGGAGGAGGTGCTGGCGGAGCTGAAGGCCCATCCCACCCTGGAGGTGCGGGCAGTCCGCCGCATTTTCAACGCGACCGGCCCCACCCGCCTTATGCGGGTTTTCTCTGAGGACGCCCCCTCCATTGACCGTCTCCTGAAGGAGGGTGCCCTCCTCTTCAATCAGCGGTTCAAAGTCGACCCCTCCCGTTCCCCCCCTCAATCCCTGCGCTGCCAGAGGTGTCTGCGCTACAATGCCCATCCAACAGCCGAGTGCCGCGAGGCCCCCACCTGCCCGCATTGTCGGCAAGCGCACTTCCTCCGGCAGTGCCCCAACCTCCAATCCCCTCCCTCCTGTAATACCTGCAGCCTCCCCCACCCCACCTACTCCCAAAAATGTAAAGCCCGACCTCCTCCTACCACTCCTGAACTCACCGTCCCTGTCCGTCCCCTGGACGCCCCCACCCCTCCTGGCAATTCCCTTCGTCCCCCCCCCACTGCTGAGGACATCATCAGGTTCCTCACCATTGTCCTCCAAAACGTCCATCCCTTTCAGCGCCCCCACACCTTACAACAGATCTCCCTCGCCGCCCGTTCCATATTCCACCTTAAAATGTACGCCACCTTTTCCAATAACCAGGCCCATTTCACCTTCTCCCGCCTTGACACCCTCGTCTAAGTCCTTCCAATGGCGCGACAGCATCGTATCCTTTTCAACAATATCCGCTCCCTTCCCGCCAACAAGAACCTCTTCCTGCACACCCTTGCTACCCACCGTGTGGATGCCTTCCTCCTTAATGAAACCTTCCTCCAACCCCACCACTCCATCCACACCTCCCCCTATCTCCTCCACCGCTCCGATAATCCCCTCCCAGTTGCGCGTGGCGGAGTTGCCATTGGCCACCACCGCCAGATCCCCGTTCGGCTCCAGCCTCTCCTTCCCGACCCCACCGAACACCTGATCCTTAGTCTCTTCTTCCCCGGCCTTACCATTACCTGTGCCACCATCTATGTCCGCCCCAACGCCCCTCTTCCTTTCGACTTCCTCTCCCACATCGACCGTACCTTCTCCTCCTATGTGATCGCCGCCGACCTCAACATCCATAGTCGCTCCGCTGCCCAGTTACGGCGGTGGCATCGGTTCCTCTCCTCCCTTCAAGGCGACCTCATCCCCATCCCCCAGCACACCCGTCCCGAATCCAACTCCACTCCCGATGTTATCCTCTCCTCCCCCAACCTCCTTGGTCGCATTACGGTGGATGTCCTGGAGCCTATTGGTAGCGACCATCTCCCTGTCCTCCTCACCGTGTCAGACGGCCGTCGCCCCCGCCCCGACCCTCGTCATGACCCTCCCCCTAAGTACATCCATGACTATTCCCGTGCCAACTGGAATGCCTACCGGGATACCCTCTCCACTCAGGTCGATAGCCACCCTCTCGCCTACCGCCGTCCCGATGATGTCACCCATGCCGCCTCCTTTCTCCAGCAGACCTTGTCTGAGGCCGTGGAGGCCCACGTCCCTACTGTTGCCGTCCACCCCCACCGTCCTACCTTACCACCACAGGCCGTCCTCCTCCTCCGTGAATCCCGTCGTCTCTACCGTGCCTTCCTCCGCACGCGTGACCCGGACACCCTACGACGCCACCGGCAACTCCAGCGACACATTCGAAATTTGCTCGCGGCCAAGAAACGCCGGGACTGGCGACAGACATGCACCCGTTTAAATGCTACCCTCCCTATAAACTCGTCCAAGTTCTGGACCGCCTTCCGTTGCCTTACCGGAACTAAACCCTCCCCGTACTATCCTCTTCTCCACGATGATCACCCCTTCCCTGACGCCCTTAGTAAGGCCAATCACTTTGCCTCCTACCTGTCCGATGTGTTTTCCATCCCTGATGATCCCCAGTTCGATTACTCCCTCTTCCCAGATATCCGCGATCGAACTGACACCTCTGTCCCTCCCCTCGCTCCTGGTTTCCAGTACTTGGACAACATTCCACACACGGACCTTAATGCCCCCATCACCACACAGGATCTCATCGATACACTCCGCACCAAACGCAACACCGCTCCTGGTCACGATCGTGTTACCTACCGTCACCTTCGTGAAGCTCCTGTCTCTTTTCTCTCCACCCTGGCCAGGCTCTACAATGTAGTCCTGTCCACCGGTTACTACCCCGACCTGTGGAAAACCTCCCGTATCCTCATGTTCCTCAAACCTGGCAAACCGCCGTCCGCCGTCTCCTCCTACCGTCCCATCAGCCTTACCTCGGTCTTCAGCAAGGTCCTGGAATCTATCCTCACCCGCCGCATCCACCAGCATCTCCGCCAGCACCGCCTCCTCCCCGTTACCCAGTGTGGCTTTCGGCCGTCCTTCTCTTCCGACGATCTTCTCCTTCACCTCACTCATCTCCTTTCCGAACAGCTCAATTCCCGTCGCTCCGCAATCTTCCTCTCTCTTGACCTCGAACGCGCATATGACCGCGTATGGCATTCCGGTCTCCTCTTCAAGCTCCAAACCTTCGCCCTTCCCATTAACTACGTTCGTCTGATCGGTTCCTTTCTCTCCCGCCGTCCTTCCTATGTCACCATCCATAACACCGATTCCTACACCTTTTTCCCCTCCGCCGGTGTGCCCCAAGGCTCCGTCCTCTCCCCCCTTCTGTACCTTTTGTACACGGCGGACATGCCGCCGCCGTCGCCCCCCGTCCACCTCCTTCAGTTTGCCGATGACACCGCCTTCCTCGCCCTTGCCCCCACCCTGCAACGCTCCCAACGCCTTCTCCAATCCCATCTTGACCGGTTCACCGCTTGGTGCAACCAGTGGTTGCTCAAGGTCAATCCCTCCAAAACCCAGGCGATCATTGTAGGCAAAACCACCCCTTCCTTCCGCCTCCTTGATTTCTATCTCACCGTCTATGGCCGTCCTATCGCCCTCACTCCCACCCTTAAGTACCTTGGCGTCACCCTCGACCGTCGCCTCTCCTGGACTCCCCATCTCCAGACAATCCAAGCCAAGGCACGTTCCCGACTCCGTCTCCTCAAGCTCCTTTCCGGCCGAACGTGGGGTTTGGACCCCTCCACCATCCTCCACACCTATAAGTCCCTCATCCGCCCTATCCTCTGTTACGCCCATCCAGCCTGGATCTCCGCCCCCCCTTCCTTTTATAACTCCCTCCAAATCCTTGAACGCCATGCTCTCCGCCTTGCCTATCGCATCCGTCTCCCTTCCCCCACGCGGATCCTGTATGACCTTATCCCCTTCCCCCACCTCCTCCTCTTCCTCGAAAGGCTACGAATCCTCTACACCTCCCGTAAACTCGATCCTCCTCACCCGCTCGTCTCCCCGATCCTCTCCCACCCCCGCCCGCTGCCGCGCCTGTACTCCCATGTCCCACCCGGTCTCCATCTCTCCACCCTCCTTACCCTCTCCCAAGGTGGTTTCCGCCAGCTCCCTCTCCCTGATGATGTCCTCATCCCCTCCATCTACCCCTCCTATCAACTTTGACCCTGCCCCCCCTCCCTCCTGGTGTCCTTTCCCTGCGGCACCCTCCCTCCTTTCTCTTCCCTTCCCTTCTCTCTCCTTTTCCCCCATCCCCTCCCTCCACCCCTCTTCTTCCGGGCTTCCCCTCCCCCTTCCTCTCTCCCCCCTCTTTCCCCAGCCCGTGGCGTCCCTGCTCTCCCCTCTCGCTTTCCCTCTCCCCCTCCTCCTCCTTCTCCTCCTCCTCCTCCTCCTCTCTTGGCAGGTCCCCGGACTCGCACACGCATCGTGAACTTTCGCGCGCCGGAGATCATCGCCCTCGGATTAGTGTCTGTGCCGTCGTGTCTGTGCCTCAGTGTTTTTCGCCGTCCACGCTCCTTCGTTCACGTGTGTCATCTACCTCGTCAGTGTTTGTGCCCAGTGCCGCCGGTTTTTCTTGTTTGTTTCGTCACGTGTGAACGGCTTCATGTTTTTTTAACTATTGTATCTCCTGTTTTTTTAACCGCCATTCTGTTACTTGTCTGTCTCCCTTTCTTTTTTCTTGTACTGCTTATGGCTGAAGAGCGGAGTACACTGTTCCGCTGCCAGCCCACCTTGTATGGGGTGTCCAAATTACAATAAAGAAAAAAAAAAAAAAAAAAGCGGTACAGCGTAGGGTGGGAGGCGGCAGTCCGAATTATATTTTTTACATGTGTTTTTCAAATATCACAGAGCCTCTCGCGAGCGTCGTCGTCGTCGTCGACGCCGCCGCTTCTGCAGAAGTAGGAAATCGCCATCGTAGCAAATGCGGCGAGGGACGCCCTGCCTTCGATTTCGAATGCACAAAGTGTGTGGTCTTGGTTCCCAATCTCTACTTGGTCGGTCTCGTAAAGGCTTGAATGTAACGAATGGGTGGGAAGCAGCAAGAGGCAGCGGCTGTGTAGAACGAAAACACAATTCCTCAGCGGTATGAGCGTTTCGAGATGACACGAATGTAAGGAATACTTGGCGGCCAGTGACCGTGTGGCCTAATGGATAAGGCGTCGGACTTCGGATCCGAAGATTGCAGGTTCGAATCCTGTCACGGTCGTGTTTTTCCAATTCTGCAAAAGAAACACACCGTTTTAGTGTAGCTATTGAGCAGTACGAAATCGTCTGAATGTTGCTGTTGTCCACTTCCTGCTTGGAGATGCACTTGAGCGTGATACACACACAGCCAGAACGGTGTTATCTAGCGAAATGGTCGGCTGAGTGCCGTCACCGCGAGTTTTGGCTGGCATTTGCGCATCTAAGACAGCGTCGGAAAGTAACCCGTTCGGCTTCTGAGTCAAATCAAATATGTGTGTTAATTTTGACACCACTAGCGCTGCAGGTTTTTTATGCAGTTCCTGTACCTCTCAGAAATGATTATGAAATAAAACTGAAGTACGTGACGTGTGTGACGCTAGGAAAACATTAGGCAGCATGGAGAGATTCTGTATGGGACCACCCCACCCAAACGAGAACTGTGTGTCGTGCGACCCGACACGTAGTCACCGACGCAGCCCGGCTAGCTCAGTCGGTAGAGCATGAGACTCTTAATCTCAGGGTCGTGGGTTCGAGCCCCACGCTGGGCGGAACGTAATTTTGTTCCGCTGCAGATGTAAATTACCGTTTTTCTGATCAATGTGACGTAATGGAAATAGCAACTTAAAACTTTGCCTACGTCTCCATCAGTCGCAAGGAAAGTGTATCTGAAGGTGAAGGTGATTTCGTAGACATGTGTCAAAGACATGTTCTGAAATGTAAGTGGTGTTGGTTGGAGAGCACATCGGTTACGTGTGAGATGTGTAGCCAAGCAGTAATGGTGCGCCATAGCTGCAAATATTAGTCGGTAATATGAAGTGTTGTCAGCTTAAGCCTGATGATCCAGACGAGCGTAAGCACGAAGTACGCAAAACTACCGCTAGGCCGCGCCTCTTTAGCTCAGTGGCAGAGCACTGGTCTAGTAAACCAGGGGTCGTGAGTTCGATCGTCACAGGAGGCAAACGAATTTTCGAAATCAGTTGCGCGTCGTGGCCGTATAGCAAGCAGTATCTGGAACGACGAACAATTAGCAACAGGTGTTTTATTTAGAATTACTCTCAGATGTGATTGAGGCGAATGTCGCAGATAAAGCATTTTGCAAAGCGGTACAGCATAGGGTGGGAGGCGGCAGTCTGAATTATATTTTTTACATGTGTTTTTCAAATATCACAGAGCCTCTCGCGAGCGTCGTCGTCGTCGACGCCGCCGCTTCTGCAGAAGTAGGAAATCGCCATCGTAGCAAATGCGGCGAGGGACGCCCTGCCTTCGATTTCGAATGCACAAAGTGTGTGGTCTTGGTTCCCAATCTCTACTTGGTCGGTCTCGTAAAGGCTTGAATGTAACGAATGGGTGGGAAGCAGCAAGAGGCAGCGGCTGTGTAGAACGAAAACACAATTCCTCAGCGGTATGAGCGTTTCGAGATGACACGAATGTAAGGAATACTTGGCGGCCAGTGACCGTGTGGCCTAATGGATAAGGCGTCGGACTTCGGATCCGAAGATTGCAGGTTCGAATCCTGTCACGGTCGTGTTTTTCCAATTCTGCAAAAGAAACACACCGTTTTAGTGTAGCTATTGAGCAGTACGAAATCGTCTGAATGTTGCTGTTGTCCACTTCCTGCTTGGAGATGCACTTGAGCGTGATACACACACAGCCAGAACGGTGTTATCTAGCGAAATGGTCGGCTGAGTGCCGTCACCGCGAGTTTTGGCTGGCATTTGCGCATCTAAGACAGCGTCGGAAAGTAACCCGTTCGGCTTCTGAGTCAAATCAAATATGTGTGTTAATTTTGACACCACTAGCGCTGCAGGTTTTTTATGCAGTTCCTGTACCTCTCAGAAATGATTATGAAATAAAACTGAAGTACGTGACGTGTGTGACGCTAGGAAAACATTAGGCAGCATGGAGAGATTCTGTATGGGACCACCCCACCCAAACGAGAACTGTGTGTCGTGCGACCCGACACGTAGTCACCGACGCAGCCCGGCTAGCTCAGTCGGTAGAGCATGAGACTCTTAATCTCAGGGTCGTGGGTTCGAGCCCCACGCTGGGCGGAACGTAATTTTGTTCCGCTGCAGATGTAAATTACCGTTTTTCTGATCAATGTGACGTAATGGAAATAGCAACTTAAAACTTTGCCTACGTCTCCATCAGTCGCAAGGAAAGTGTATCTGAAGGTGAAGGTGATTTCGTAGACATGTGTCAAAGACATGTTCTGAAATGTAAGTGGTGTTGGTTGGAGAGCACATCGGTTACGTGTGAGATGTGTAGCCAAGCAGTAATGGTGCGCCATAGCTGCAAATATTAGTCGGTAATATGAAGTGTTGTCAGCTTAAGCCTGATGATCCAGACGAGCGTAAGCACGAAGTACGCAAAACTACCGCTAGGCCGCGCCTCTTTAGCTCAGTGGCAGAGCACTGGTCTAGTAAACCAGGGGTCGTGAGTTCGATCGTCACAGGAGGCAAACGAATTTTCGAAATCAGTTGCGCGTCGTGGCCGTATAGCAAGCAGTATCTGGAACGACGAACAATTAGCAACAGGTGTTTTATTTAGAATTACTCTCAGATGTGATTGAGGCGAATGTCGCAGATAAAGCATTTTCCAAAGCGGTACAGCGTAGGGTGGGAGGCGGCAGTCTGAATTATATTTTTTACATGTGTTTTTCAAATATCACAGAGCCTCTCGCGAGCGTCGTCGTCGTCGTCGACGCCGCCGCTTCTGCAGAAGTAGGAAATCGCCATCGTAGCAAATGCGGCGAGGGACGCCCTGCCTTCGATTTCGAATGCACAAAGTGTGTGGTCTTGGTTCCCAATCTCTACTTGGTCGGTCTCGTAAAGGCTTGAATGTAACGAATGGGTGGGAAGCAGCAAGAGGCAGCGGCTGTGTAGAACGAAAACACAATTCCTCAGCGGTATGAGCGTTTCGAGATGACACGAATGTAAGGAATACTTGGCGGCCAGTGACCGTGTGGCCTAATGGATAAGGCGTCGGACTTCGGATCCGAAGATTGCAGGTTCGAATCCTGTCACGGTCGTGTTTTTCCAATTCTGCAAAAGAAACACACCGTTTTAGTGTAGCTATTGAGCAGTACGAAATCGTCTGAATGTTGCTGTTGTCCACTTCCTGCTTGGAGATGCACTTGAGCGTGATACACACACAGCCAGAACGGTGTTATCTAGCGAAATGGTCGGCTGAGTGCCGTCACCGCGAGTTTTGGCTGGCATTTGCGCATCTAAGACAGCGTCGGAAAGTAACCCGTTCGGCTTCTGAGTCAAATCAAATATGTGTGTTAATTTTGACACCACTAGCGCTGCAGGTTTTTTATGCAGTTCCTGTACCTCTCAGAAATGATTATGAAATAAAACTGAAGTACGTGACGTGTGTGACGCTAGGAAAACATTAGGCAGCATGGAGAGATTCTGTATGGGACCACCCCACCCAAACGAGAACTGTGTGTCGTGCGACCCGACACGTAGTCACCGACGCAGCCCGGCTAGCTCAGTCGGTAGAGCATGAGACTCTTAATCTCAGGGTCGTGGGTTCGAGCCCCACGCTGGGCGGAACGTAATTTTGTTCCGCTGCAGATGTAAATTACCGTTTTTCTGATCAATGTGACGTAATGGAAATAGCAACTTAAAACTTTGCCTACGTCTCCATCAGTCGCAAGGAAAGTGTATCTGAAGGTGAAGGTGATTTCGTAGACATGTGTCAAAGACATGTTCTGAAATGTAAGTGGTGTTGGTTGGAGAGCACATCGGTTACGTGTGAGATGTGTAGCCAAGCAGTAATGGTGCGCCATAGCTGCAAATATTAGTCGGTAATATGAAGTGTTGTCAGCTTAAGCCTGATGATCCAGACGAGCGTAAGCACGAAGTACGCAAAACTACCGCTAGGCCGCGCCTCTTTAGCTCAGTGGCAGAGCACTGGTCTAGTAAACCAGGGGTCGTGAGTTCGATCGTCACAGGAGGCAAACGAATTTTCGAAATCAGTTGCGCGTCGTGGCCGTATAGCAAGCAGTATCTGGAACGACGAACAATTAGCAACAGGTGTTTTATTTAGAATTACTCTCAGATGTGATTGAGGCGAATGTCGCAGATAAAGCATTTTGCAAAGCGGTACAGCGTAGGGTGGGAGGCGGCAGTCTGAATTATATTTTTTACATGTGTTTTTCAAATATCACAGAGCCTCTCGCGAGCGTCGTCGTCGTCGACGCCGCCGCTTCTGCAGAAGTAGGAAATCGCCATCGTAGCAAATGCGGCGAGGGACGCCCTGCCTTCGATTTCGAATGCACAAAGTGTGTGGTCTTGGTTCCCAATCTCTACTTGGTCGGTCTCGTAAAGGCTTGAATGTAACGAATGGGTGGGAAGCAGCAAGAGGCAGCGGCTGTGTAGAACGAAAACACAATTCCTCAGCGGTATGAGCGTTTCGAGATGACACGAATGTAAGGAATACTTGGCGGCCAGTGACCGTGTGGCCTAATGGATAAGGCGTCGGACTTCGGATCCGAAGATTGCAGGTTCGAATCCTGTCACGGTCGTGTTTTTCCAATTCTGCAAAAGAAACACACCGTTTTAGTGTAGCTATTGAGCAGTACGAAATCGTCTGAATGTTGCTGTTGTCCACTTCCTGCTTGGAGATGCACTTGAGCGTGATACACACACAGCCAGAACGGTGTTATCTAGCGAAATGGTCGGCTGAGTGCCGTCACCGCGAGTTTTGGCTGGCATTTGCGCATCTAAGACAGCGTCGGAAAGTAACCCGTTCGGCTTCTGAGTCAAATCAAATATGTGTGTTAATTTTGACACCACTAGCGCTGCAGGTTTTTTATGCAGTTCCTGTACCTCTCAGAAATGATTATGAAATAAAACTGAAGTACGTGACGTGTGTGACGCTAGGAAAACATTAGGCAGCATGGAGAGATTCTGTATGGGACCACCCCACCCAAACGAGAACTGTGTGTCGTGCGACCCGACACGTAGTCACCGACGCAGCCCGGCTAGCTCAGTCGGTAGAGCATGAGACTCTTAATCTCAGGGTCGTGGGTTCGAGCCCCACGCTGGGCGGAACGTAATTTTGTTCCGCTGCAGATGTAAATTACCGTTTTTCTGATCAATGTGACGTAATGGAAATAGCAACTTAAAACTTTGCCTACGTCTCCATCAGTCGCAAGGAAAGTGTATCTGAAGGTGAAGGTGATTTCGTAGACATGTGTCAAAGACATGTTCTGAAATGTAAGTGGTGTTGGTTGGAGAGCACATCGGTTACGTGTGAGATGTGTAGCCAAGCAGTAATGGTGCGCCATAGCTGCAAATATTAGTCGGTAATATGAAGTGTTGTCAGCTTAAGCCTGATGATCCAGACGAGCGTAAGCACGAAGTACGCAAAACTACCGCTAGGCCGCGCCTCTTTAGCTCAGTGGCAGAGCACTGGTCTAGTAAACCAGGGGTCGTGAGTTCGATCGTCACAGGAGGCAAACGAATTTTCGAAATCAGTTGCGCGTCGTGGCCGTATAGCAAGCAGTATCTGGAACGACGAACAATTAGCAACAGGTGTTTTATTTAGAATTACTCTCAGATGTGATTGAGGCGAATGTCGCAGATAAAGCATTTTCCAAAGCGGTACAGCGTAGGGTGGGAGGCGGCAGTCTGAATTATATTTTTTACATGTGTTTTTCAAATATCACAGAGCCTCTCGCGAGCGTCGTCGTCGTCGTCGACGCCGCCGCTTCTGCAGAAGTAGGAAATCGCCATCGTAGCAAATGCGGCGAGGGACGCCCTGCCTTCGATTTCGAATGCACAAAGTGTGTGGTCTTGGTTCCCAATCTCTACTTGGTCGGTCTCGTAAAGGCTTGAATGTAACGAATGGGTGGGAAGCAGCAAGAGGCAGCGGCTGTGTAGAACGAAAACACAATTCCTCAGCGGTATGAGCGTTTCGAGATGACACGAATGTAAGGAATACTTGGCGGCCAGTGACCGTGTGGCCTAATGGATAAGGCGTCGGACTTCGGATCCGAAGATTGCAGGTTCGAATCCTGTCACGGTCGTGTTTTTCCAATTCTGCAAAAGAAACACACCGTTTTAGTGTAGCTATTGAGCAGTACGAAATCGTCTGAATGTTGCTGTTGTCCACTTCCTGCTTGGAGATGCACTTGAGCGTGATACACACACAGCCAGAACGGTGTTATCTAGCGAAATGGTCGGCTGAGTGCCGTCACCGCGAGTTTTGGCTGGCATTTGCGCATCTAAGACAGCGTCGGAAAGTAACCCGTTCGGCTTCTGAGTCAAATCAAATATGTGTGTTAATTTTGACACCACTAGCGCTGCAGGTTTTTTATGCAGTTCCTGTACCTCTCAGAAATGATTATGAAATAAAACTGAAGTACGTGACGTGTGTGACGCTAGGAAAACATTAGGCAGCATGGAGAGATTCTGTATGGGACCACCCCACCCAAACGAGAACTGTGTGTCGTGCGACCCGACACGTAGTCACCGACGCAGCCCGGCTAGCTCAGTCGGTAGAGCATGAGACTCTTAATCTCAGGGTCGTGGGTTCGAGCCCCACGCTGGGCGGAACGTAATTTTGTTCCGCTGCAGATGTAAATTACCGTTTTTCTGATCAATGTGACGTAATGGAAATAGCAACTTAAAACTTTGCCTACGTCTCCATCAGTCGCAAGGAAAGTGTATCTGAAGGTGAAGGTGATTTCGTAGACATGTGTCAAAGACATGTTCTGAAATGTAAGTGGTGTTGGTTGGAGAGCACATCGGTTACGTGTGAGATGTGTAGCCAAGCAGTAATGGTGCGCCATAGCTGCAAATATTAGTCGGTAATATGAAGTGTTGTCAGCTTAAGCCTGATGATCCAGACGAGCGTAAGCACGAAGTACGCAAAACTACCGCTAGGCCGCGCCTCTTTAGCTCAGTGGCAGAGCACTGGTCTAGTAAACCAGGGGTCGTGAGTTCGATCGTCACAGGAGGCAAACGAATTTTCGAAATCAGTTGCGCGTCGTGGCCGTATAGCAAGCAGTATCTGGAACGACGAACAATTAGCAACAGGTGTTTTATTTAGAATTACTCTCAGATGTGATTGAGGCGAATGTCGCAGATAAAGCATTTTCCAAAGCGGTACAGCGTAGGGTGGGAGGCGGCAGTCTGAATTATATTTTTTACATGTGTTTTTCAAATATCACAGAGCCTCTCGCGAGCGTCGTCGTCGTCGTCGACGCCGCCGCTTCTGCAGAAGTAGGAAATCGCCATCGTAGCAAATGCGGCGAGGGACGCCCTGCCTTCGATTTCGAATGCACAAAGTGTGTGGTCTTGGTTCCCAATCTCTACTTGGTCGGTCTCGTAAAGGCTTGAATGTAACGAATGGGTGGGAAGCAGCAAGAGGCAGCGGCTGTGTAGAACGAAAACACAATTCCTCAGCGGTATGAGCGTTTCGAGATGACACGAATGTAAGGAATACTTGGCGGCCAGTGACCGTGTGGCCTAATGGATAAGGCGTCGGACTTCGGATCCGAAGATTGCAGGTTCGAATCCTGTCACGGTCGTGTTTTTCCAATTCTGCAAAAGAAACACACCGTTTTAGTGTAGCTATTGAGCAGTACGAAATCGTCTGAATGTTGCTGTTGTCCACTTCCTGCTTGGAGATGCACTTGAGCGTGATACACACACAGCCAGAACGGTGTTATCTAGCGAAATGGTCGGCTGAGTGCCGTCACCGCGAGTTTTGGCTGGCATTTGCGCATCTAAGACAGCGTCGGAAAGTAACCCGTTCGGCTTCTGAGTCAAATCAAATATGTGTGTTAATTTTGACACCACTAGCGCTGCAGGTTTTTTATGCAGTTCCTGTACCTCTCAGAAATGATTATGAAATAAAACTGAAGTACGTGACGTGTGTGACGCTAGGAAAACATTAGGCAGCATGGAGAGATTCTGTATGGGACCACCCCACCCAAACGAGAACTGTGTGTCGTGCGACCCGACACGTAGTCACCGACGCAGCCCGGCTAGCTCAGTCGGTAGAGCATGAGACTCTTAATCTCAGGGTCGTGGGTTCGAGCCCCACGCTGGGCGGAACGTAATTTTGTTCCGCTGCAGATGTAAATTACCGTTTTTCTGATCAATGTGACGTAATGGAAATAGCAACTTAAAACTTTGCCTACGTCTCCATCAGTCGCAAGGAAAGTGTATCTGAAGGTGAAGGTGATTTCGTAGACATGTGTCAAAGACATGTTCTGAAATGTAAGTGGTGTTGGTTGGAGAGCACATCGGTTACGTGTGAGATGTGTAGCCAAGCAGTAATGGTGCGCCATAGCTGCAAATATTAGTCGGTAATATGAAGTGTTGTCAGCTTAAGCCTGATGATCCAGACGAGCGTAAGCACGAAGTACGCAAAACTACCGCTAGGCCGCGCCTCTTTAGCTCAGTGGCAGAGCACTGGTCTAGTAAACCAGGGGTCGTGAGTTCGATCGTCACAGGAGGCAAACGAATTTTCGAAATCAGTTGCGCGTCGTGGCCGTATAGCAAGCAGTATCTGGAACGACGAACAATTAGCAACAGGTGTTTTATTTAGAATTACTCTCAGATGTGATTGAGGCGAATGTCGCAGATAAAGCATTTTGCAAAGCGGTACAGCATAGGGTGGGAGGCGGCAGTCTGAATTATATTTTTTACATGTGTTTTTCAAATATCACAGAGCCTCTCGCGAGCGTCGTCGTCGTCGACGCCGCCGCTTCTGCGGAAGTAGGAAATCGCCATCGTAGCAAATGCGGCGAGGGACGCCCTGCCTTCGATTTCGAATGCACAAAGTGTGTGGTCTTGGTTCCCAATCTCTACTTGGTCGGTCTCGTAAAGGCTTGAATGTAACGAATGGGTGGGAAGCAGCAAGAGGCAGCGGCTGTGTAGAACGAAAACACAATTCCTCAGCGGTATGAGCGTTTCGAGATGACACGAATGTAAGGAATACTTGGCGGCCAGTGACCGTGTGGCCTAATGGATAAGGCGTCGGACTTCGGATCCGAAGATTGCAGGTTCGAATCCTGTCACGGTCGTGTTTTTCCAATTCTGCAAAAGAAACACACCGTTTTAGTGTAGCTATTGAGCAGTACGAAATCGTCTGAATGTTGCTGTTGTCCACTTCCTGCTTGGAGATGCACTTGAGCGTGATACACACACAGCCAGAACGGTGTTATCTAGCGAAATGGTCGGCTGAGTGCCGTCACCGCGAGTTTTGGCTGGCATTTGCGCATCTAAGACAGCGTCGGAAAGTAACCCGTTCGGCTTCTGAGTCAAATCAAATATGTGTGTTAATTTTGACACCACTAGCGCTGCAGGTTTTTTATGCAGTTCCTGTACCTCTCAGAAATGATTATGAAATAAAACTGAAGTACGTGACGTGTGTGACGCTAGGAAAACATTAGGCAGCATGGAGAGATTCTGTATGGGACCACCCCACCCAAACGAGAACTGTGTGTCGTGCGACCCGACACGTAGTCACCGACGCAGCCCGGCTAGCTCAGTCGGTAGAGCATGAGACTCTTAATCTCAGGGTCGTGGGTTCGAGCCCCACGCTGGGCGGAACGTAATTTTGTTCCGCTGCAGATGTAAATTACCGTTTTTCTGATCAATGTGACGTAATGGAAATAGCAACTTAAAACTTTGCCTACGTCTCCATCAGTCGCAAGGAAAGTGTATCTGAAGGTGAAGGTGATTTCGTAGACATGTGTCAAAGACATGTTCTGAAATGTAAGTGGTGTTGGTTGGAGAGCACATCGGTTACGTGTGAGATGTGTAGCCAAGCAGTAATGGTGCGCCATAGCTGCAAATATTAGTCGGTAATATGAAGTGTTGTCAGCTTAAGCCTGATGATCCAGACGAGCGTAAGCACGAAGTACGCAAAACTACCGCTAGGCCGCGCCTCTTTAGCTCAGTGGCAGAGCACTGGTCTAGTAAACCAGGGGTCGTGAGTTCGATCGTCACAGGAGGCAAACGAATTTTCGAAATCAGTTGCGCGTCGTGGCCGTATAGCAAGCAGTATCTGGAACGACGAACAATTAGCAACAGGTGTTTTATTTAGAATTACTCTCAGATGTGATTGAGGCGAATGTCGCAGATAAAGCATTTTCCAAAGCGGTACAGCGTAGGGTGGGAGGCGGCAGTCTGAATTATATTTTTTACATGTGTTTTTCAAATATCACAGAGCCTCTCGCGAGCGTCGTCGTCGTCGTCGACGCCGCCGCTTCTGCAGAAGTAGGAAATCGCCATCGTAGCAAATGCGGCGAGGGACGCCCTGCCTTCGATTTCGAATGCACAAAGTGTGTGGTCTTGGTTCCCAATCTCTACTTGGTCGGTCTCGTAAAGGCTTGAATGTAACGAATGGGTGGGAAGCAGCAAGAGGCAGCGGCTGTGTAGAACGAAAACACAATTCCTCAGCGGTATGAGCGTTTCGAGATGACACGAATGTAAGGAATACTTGGCGGCCAGTGACCGTGTGGCCTAATGGATAAGGCGTCGGACTTCGGATCCGAAGATTGCAGGTTCGAATCCTGTCACGGTCGTGTTTTTCCAATTCTGCAAAAGAAACACACCGTTTTAGTGTAGCTATTGAGCAGTACGAAATCGTCTGAATGTTGCTGTTGTCCACTTCCTGCTTGGAGATGCACTTGAGCGTGATACACACACAGCCAGAACGGTGTTATCTAGCGAAATGGTCGGCTGAGTGCCGTCACCGCGAGTTTTGGCTGGCATTTGCGCATCTAAGACAGCGTCGGAAAGTAACCCGTTCGGCTTCTGAGTCAAATCAAATATGTGTGTTAATTTTGACACCACTAGCGCTGCAGGTTTTTTATGCAGTTCCTGTACCTCTCAGAAATGATTATGAAATAAAACTGAAGTACGTGACGTGTGTGACGCTAGGAAAACATTAGGCAGCATGGAGAGATTCTGTATGGGACCACCCCACCCAAACGAGAACTGTGTGTCGTGCGACCCGACACGTAGTCACCGACGCAGCCCGGCTAGCTCAGTCGGTAGAGCATGAGACTCTTAATCTCAGGGTCGTGGGTTCGAGCCCCACGCTGGGCGGAACGTAATTTTGTTCCGCTGCAGATGTAAATTACCGTTTTTCTGATCAATGTGACGTAATGGAAATAGCAACTTAAAACTTTGCCTACGTCTCCATCAGTCGCAAGGAAAGTGTATCTGAAGGTGAAGGTGATTTCGTAGACATGTGTCAAAGACATGTTCTGAAATGTAAGTGGTGTTGGTTGGAGAGCACATCGGTTACGTGTGAGATGTGTAGCCAAGCAGTAATGGTGCGCCATAGCTGCAAATATTAGTCGGTAATATGAAGTGTTGTCAGCTTAAGCCTGATGATCCAGACGAGCGTAAGCACGAAGTACGCAAAACTACCGCTAGGCCGCGCCTCTTTAGCTCAGTGGCAGAGCACTGGTCTAGTAAACCAGGGGTCGTGAGTTCGATCGTCACAGGAGGCAAACGAATTTTCGAAATCAGTTGCGCGTCGTGGCCGTATAGCAAGCAGTATCTGGAACGACGAACAATTAGCAACAGGTGTTTTATTTAGAATTACTCTCAGATGTGATTGAGGCGAATGTCGCAGATAAAGCATTTTGCAAAGCGGTACAGCGTAGGGTGGGAGGCGGCAGTCTGAATTATATTTTTTACATGTGTTTTTCAAATATCACAGAGCCTCTCGCGAGCGTCGTCGTCGTCGTCGACGCCGCCGCTTCTGCAGAAGTAGGAAATCGCCATCGTAGCAAATGCGGCGAGGGACGCCCTGCCTTCGATTTCGAATGCACAAAGTGTGTGGTCTTGGTTCCCAATCTCTACTTGGTCGGTCTCGTAAAGGCTTGAATGTAACGAATGGGTGGGAAGCAGCAAGAGGCAGCGGCTGTGTAGAACGAAAACACAATTCCTCAGCGGTATGAGCGTTTCGAGATGACACGAATGTAAGGAATACTTGGCGGCCAGTGACCGTGTGGCCTAATGGATAAGGCGTCGGACTTCGGATCCGAAGATTGCAGGTTCGAATCCTGTCACGGTCGTGTTTTTCCAATTCTGCAAAAGAAACACACCGTTTTAGTGTAGCTATTGAGCAGTACGAAATCGTCTGAATGTTGCTGTTGTCCACTTCCTGCTTGGAGATGCACTTGAGCGTGATACACACACAGCCAGAACGGTGTTATCTAGCGAAATGGTCGGCTGAGTGCCGTCACCGCGAGTTTTGGCTGGCATTTGCGCATCTAAGACAGCGTCGGAAAGTAACCCGTTCGGCTTCTGAGTCAAATCAAATATGTGTGTTAATTTTGACACCACTAGCGCTGCAGGTTTTTTATGCAGTTCCTGTACCTCTCAGAAATGATTATGAAATAAAACTGAAGTACGTGACGTGTGTGACGCTAGGAAAACATTAGGCAGCATGGAGAGATTCTGTATGGGACCACCCCACCCAAACGAGAACTGTGTGTCGTGCGACCCGACACGTAGTCACCGACGCAGCCCGGCTAGCTCAGTCGGTAGAGCATGAGACTCTTAATCTCAGGGTCGTGGGTTCGAGCCCCACGCTGGGCGGAACGTAATTTTGTTCCGCTGCAGATGTAAATTACCGTTTTTCTGATCAATGTGACGTAATGGAAATAGCAACTTAAAACTTTGCCTACGTCTCCATCAGTCGCAAGGAAAGTGTATCTGAAGGTGAAGGTGATTTCGTAGACATGTGTCAAAGACATGTTCTGAAATGTAAGTGGTGTTGGTTGGAGAGCACATCGGTTACGTGTGAGATGTGTAGCCAAGCAGTAATGGTGCGCCATAGCTGCAAATATTAGTCGGTAATATGAAGTGTTGTCAGCTTAAGCCTGATGATCCAGACGAGCGTAAGCACGAAGTACGCAAAACTACCGCTAGGCCGCGCCTCTTTAGCTCAGTGGCAGAGCACTGGTCTAGTAAACCAGGGGTCGTGAGTTCGATCGTCACAGGAGGCAAACGAATTTTCGAAATCAGTTGCGCGTCGTGGCCGTATAGCAAGCAGTATCTGGAACGACGAACAATTAGCAACAGGTGTTTTATTTAGAATTACTCTCAGATGTGATTGAGGCGAATGTCGCAGATAAAGCATTTTCCAAAGCGGTACAGCGTAGGGTGGGAGGCGGCAGTCTGAATTATATTTTTTACATGTGTTTTTCAAATATCACAGAGCCTCTCGCGAGCGTCGTCGTCGTCGTCGACGCCGCCGCTTCTGCAGAAGTAGGAAATCGCCATCGTAGCAAATGCGGCGAGGGACGCCCTGCCTTCGATTTCGAATGCACAAAGTGTGTGGTCTTGGTTCCCAATCTCTACTTGGTCGGTCTCGTAAAGGCTTGAATGTAACGAATGGGTGGGAAGCAGCAAGAGGCAGCGGCTGTGTAGAACGAAAACACAATTCCTCAGCGGTATGAGCGTTTCGAGATGACACGAATGTAAGGAATACTTGGCGGCCAGTGACCGTGTGGCCTAATGGATAAGGCGTCGGACTTCGGATCCGAAGATTGCAGGTTCGAATCCTGTCACGGTCGTGTTTTTCCAATTCTGCAAAAGAAACACACCGTTTTAGTGTAGCTATTGAGCAGTACGAAATCGTCTGAATGTTGCTGTTGTCCACTTCCTGCTTGGAGATGCACTTGAGCGTGATACACACACAGCCAGAACGGTGTTATCTAGCGAAATGGTCGGCTGAGTGCCGTCACCGCGAGTTTTGGCTGGCATTTGCGCATCTAAGACAGCGTCGGAAAGTAACCCGTTCGGCTTCTGAGTCAAATCAAATATGTGTGTTAATTTTGACACCACTAGCGCTGCAGGTTTTTTATGCAGTTCCTGTACCTCTCAGAAATGATTATGAAATAAAACTGAAGTACGTGACGTGTGTGACGCTAGGAAAACATTAGGCAGCATGGAGAGATTCTGTATGGGACCACCCCACCCAAACGAGAACTGTGTGTCGTGCGACCCGACACGTAGTCACCGACGCAGCCCGGCTAGCTCAGTCGGTAGAGCATGAGACTCTTAATCTCAGGGTCGTGGGTTCGAGCCCCACGCTGGGCGGAACGTAATTTTGTTCCGCTGCAGATGTAAATTACCGTTTTTCTGATCAATGTGACGTAATGGAAATAGCAACTTAAAACTTTGCCTACGTCTCCATCAGTCGCAAGGAAAGTGTATCTGAAGGTGAAGGTGATTTCGTAGACATGTGTCAAAGACATGTTCTGAAATGTAAGTGGTGTTGGTTGGAGAGCACATCGGTTACGTGTGAGATGTGTAGCCAAGCAGTAATGGTGCGCCATAGCTGCAAATATTAGTCGGTAATATGAAGTGTTGTCAGCTTAAGCCTGATGATCCAGACGAGCGTAAGCACGAAGTACGCAAAACTACCGCTAGGCCGCGCCTCTTTAGCTCAGTGGCAGAGCACTGGTCTAGTAAACCAGGGGTCGTGAGTTCGATCGTCACAGGAGGCAAACGAATTTTCGAAATCAGTTGCGCGTCGTGGCCGTATAGCAAGCAGTATCTGGAACGACGAACAATTAGCAACAGGTGTTTTATTTAGAATTACTCTCAGATGTGATTGAGGCGAATGTCGCAGATAAAGCATTTTCCAAAGCGGTACAGCGTAGGGTGGGAGGCGGCAGTCTGAATTATATTTTTTACATGTGTTTTTCAAATATCACAGAGCCTCTCGCGAGCGTCGTCGTCGTCGTCGACGCCGCCGCTTCTGCAGAAGTAGGAAATCGCCATCGTAGCAAATGCGGCGAGGGACGCCCTGCCTTCGATTTCGAATGCACAAAGTGTGTGGTCTTGGTTCCCAATCTCTACTTGGTCGGTCTCGTAAAGGCTTGAATGTAACGAATGGGTGGGAAGCAGCAAGAGGCAGCGGCTGTGTAGAACGAAAACACAATTCCTCAGCGGTATGAGCGTTTCGAGATGACACGAATGTAAGGAATACTTGGCGGCCAGTGACCGTGTGGCCTAATGGATAAGGCGTCGGACTTCGGATCCGAAGATTGCAGGTTCGAATCCTGTCACGGTCGTGTTTTTCCAATTCTGCAAAAGAAACACACCGTTTTAGTGTAGCTATTGAGCAGTACGAAATCGTCTGAATGTTGCTGTTGTCCACTTCCTGCTTGGAGATGCACTTGAGCGTGATACACACACAGCCAGAACGGTGTTATCTAGCGAAATGGTCGGCTGAGTGCCGTCACCGCGAGTTTTGGCTGGCATTTGCGCATCTAAGACAGCGTCGGAAAGTAACCCGTTCGGCTTCTGAGTCAAATCAAATATGTGTGTTAATTTTGACACCACTAGCGCTGCAGGTTTTTTATGCAGTTCCTGTACCTCTCAGAAATGATTATGAAATAAAACTGAAGTACGTGACGTGTGTGACGCTAGGAAAACATTAGGCAGCATGGAGAGATTCTGTATGGGACCACCCCACCCAAACGAGAACTGTGTGTCGTGCGACCCGACACGTAGTCACCGACGCAGCCCGGCTAGCTCAGTCGGTAGAGCATGAGACTCTTAATCTCAGGGTCGTGGGTTCGAGCCCCACGCTGGGCGGAACGTAATTTTGTTCCGCTGCAGATGTAAATTACCGTTTTTCTGATCAATGTGACGTAATGGAAATAGCAACTTAAAACTTTGCCTACGTCTCCATCAGTCGCAAGGAAAGTGTATCTGAAGGTGAAGGTGATTTCGTAGACATGTGTCAAAGACATGTTCTGAAATGTAAGTGGTGTTGGTTGGAGAGCACATCGGTTACGTGTGAGATGTGTAGCCAAGCAGTAATGGTGCGCCATAGCTGCAAATATTAGTCGGTAATATGAAGTGTTGTCAGCTTAAGCCTGATGATCCAGACGAGCGTAAGCACGAAGTACGCAAAACTACCGCTAGGCCGCGCCTCTTTAGCTCAGTGGCAGAGCACTGGTCTAGTAAACCAGGGGTCGTGAGTTCGATCGTCACAGGAGGCAAACGAATTTTCGAAATCAGTTGCGCGTCGTGGCCGTATAGCAAGCAGTATCTGGAACGACGAACAATTAGCAACAGGTGTTTTATTTAGAATTACTCTCAGATGTGATTGAGGCGAATGTCGCAGATAAAGCATTTTGCAAAGCGGTACAGCATAGGGTGGGAGGCGGCAGTCTGAATTATATTTTTTACATGTGTTTTTCAAATATCACAGAGCCTCTCGCGAGCGTCGTCGTCGTCGACGCCGCCGCTTCTGCAGAAGTAGGAAATCGCCATCGTAGCAAATGCGGCGAGGGACGCCCTGCCTTCGATTTCGAATGCACAAAGTGTGTGGTCTTGGTTCCCAATCTCTACTTGGTCGGTCTCGTAAAGGCTTGAATGTAACGAATGGGTGGGAAGCAGCAAGAGGCAGCGGCTGTGTAGAACGAAAACACAATTCCTCAGCGGTATGAGCGTTTCGAGATGACACGAATGTAAGGAATACTTGGCGGCCAGTGACCGTGTGGCCTAATGGATAAGGCGTCGGACTTCGGATCCGAAGATTGCAGGTTCGAATCCTGTCACGGTCGTGTTTTTCCAATTCTGCAAAAGAAACACACCGTTTTAGTGTAGCTATTGAGCAGTACGAAATCGTCTGAATGTTGCTGTTGTCCACTTCCTGCTTGGAGATGCACTTGAGCGTGATACACACACAGCCAGAACGGTGTTATCTAGCGAAATGGTCGGCTGAGTGCCGTCACCGCGAGTTTTGGCTGGCATTTGCGCATCTAAGACAGCGTCGGAAAGTAACCCGTTCGGCTTCTGAGTCAAATCAAATATGTGTGTTAATTTTGACACCACTAGCGCTGCAGGTTTTTTATGCAGTTCCTGTACCTCTCAGAAATGATTATGAAATAAAACTGAAGTACGTGACGTGTGTGACGCTAGGAAAACATTAGGCAGCATGGAGAGATTCTGTATGGGACCACCCCACCCAAACGAGAACTGTGTGTCGTGCGACCCGACACGTAGTCACCGACGCAGCCCGGCTAGCTCAGTCGGTAGAGCATGAGACTCTTAATCTCAGGGTCGTGGGTTCGAGCCCCACGCTGGGCGGAACGTAATTTTGTTCCGCTGCAGATGTAAATTACCGTTTTTCTGATCAATGTGACGTAATGGAAATAGCAACTTAAAACTTTGCCTACGTCTCCATCAGTCGCAAGGAAAGTGTATCTGAAGGTGAAGGTGATTTCGTAGACATGTGTCAAAGACATGTTCTGAAATGTAAGTGGTGTTGGTTGGAGAGCACATCGGTTACGTGTGAGATGTGTAGCCAAGCAGTAATGGTGCGCCATAGCTGCAAATATTAGTCGGTAATATGAAGTGTTGTCAGCTTAAGCCTGATGATCCAGACGAGCGTAAGCACGAAGTACGCAAAACTACCGCTAGGCCGCGCCTCTTTAGCTCAGTGGCAGAGCACTGGTCTAGTAAACCAGGGGTCGTGAGTTCGATCGTCACAGGAGGCAAACGAATTTTCGAAATCAGTTGCGCGTCGTGGCCGTATAGCAAGCAGTATCTGGAACGACGAACAATTAGCAACAGGTGTTTTATTTAGAATTACTCTCAGATGTGATTGAGGCGAATGTCGCAGATAAAGCATTTTCCAAAGCGGTACAGCGTAGGGTGGGAGGCGGCAGTCTGAATTATATTTTTTACATGTGTTTTTCAAATATCACAGAGCCTCTCGCGAGCGTCGTCGTCGTCGTCGACGCCGCCGCTTCTGCAGAAGTAGGAAATCGCCATCGTAGCAAATGCGGCGAGGGACGCCCTGCCTTCGATTTCGAATGCACAAAGTGTGTGGTCTTGGTTCCCAATCTCTACTTGGTCGGTCTCGTAAAGGCTTGAATGTAACGAATGGGTGGGAAGCAGCAAGAGGCAGCGGCTGTGTAGAACGAAAACACAATTCCTCAGCGGTATGAGCGTTTCGAGATGACACGAATGTAAGGAATACTTGGCGGCCAGTGACCGTGTGGCCTAATGGATAAGGCGTCGGACTTCGGATCCGAAGATTGCAGGTTCGAATCCTGTCACGGTCGTGTTTTTCCAATTCTGCAAAAGAAACACACCGTTTTAGTGTAGCTATTGAGCAGTACGAAATCGTCTGAATGTTGCTGTTGTCCACTTCCTGCTTGGAGATGCACTTGAGCGTGATACACACACAGCCAGAACGGTGTTATCTAGCGAAATGGTCGGCTGAGTGCCGTCACCGCGAGTTTTGGCTGGCATTTGCGCATCTAAGACAGCGTCGGAAAGTAACCCGTTCGGCTTCTGAGTCAAATCAAATATGTGTGTTAATTTTGACACCACTAGCGCTGCAGGTTTTTTATGCAGTTCCTGTACCTCTCAGAAATGATTATGAAATAAAACTGAAGTACGTGACGTGTGTGACGCTAGGAAAACATTAGGCAGCATGGAGAGATTCTGTATGGGACCACCCCACCCAAACGAGAACTGTGTGTCGTGCGACCCGACACGTAGTCACCGACGCAGCCCGGCTAGCTCAGTCGGTAGAGCATGAGACTCTTAATCTCAGGGTCGTGGGTTCGAGCCCCACGCTGGGCGGAACGTAATTTTGTTCCGCTGCAGATGTAAATTACCGTTTTTCTGATCAATGTGACGTAATGGAAATAGCAACTTAAAACTTTGCCTACGTCTCCATCAGTCGCAAGGAAAGTGTATCTGAAGGTGAAGGTGATTTCGTAGACATGTGTCAAAGACATGTTCTGAAATGTAAGTGGTGTTGGTTGGAGAGCACATCGGTTACGTGTGAGATGTGTAGCCAAGCAGTAATGGTGCGCCATAGCTGCAAATATTAGTCGGTAATATGAAGTGTTGTCAGCTTAAGCCTGATGATCCAGACGAGCGTAAGCACGAAGTACGCAAAACTACCGCTAGGCCGCGCCTCTTTAGCTCAGTGGCAGAGCACTGGTCTAGTAAACCAGGGGTCGTGAGTTCGATCGTCACAGGAGGCAAACGAATTTTCGAAATCAGTTGCGCGTCGTGGCCGTATAGCAAGCAGTATCTGGAACGACGAACAATTAGCAACAGGTGTTTTATTTAGAATTACTCTCAGATGTGATTGAGGCGAATGTCGCAGATAAAGCATTTTGCAAAGCGGTACAGCATAGGGTGGGAGGCGGCAGTCTGAATTATATTTTTTACATGTGTTTTTCAAATATCACAGAGCCTCTCGCGAGCGTCGTCGTCGTCGACGCCGCCGCTTCTGCAGAAGTAGGAAATCGCCATCGTAGCAAATGCGGCGAGGGACGCCCTGCCTTCGATTTCGAATGCACAAAGTGTGTGGTCTTGGTTCCCAATCTCTACTTGGTCGGTCTCGTAAAGGCTTGAATGTAACGAATGGGTGGGAAGCAGCAAGAGGCAGCGGCTGTGTAGAACGAAAACACAATTCCTCAGCGGTATGAGCGTTTCGAGATGACACGAATGTAAGGAATACTTGGCGGCCAGTGACCGTGTGGCCTAATGGATAAGGCGTCGGACTTCGGATCCGAAGATTGCAGGTTCGAATCCTGTCACGGTCGTGTTTTTCCAATTCTGCAAAAGAAACACACCGTTTTAGTGTAGCTATTGAGCAGTACGAAATCGTCTGAATGTTGCTGTTGTCCACTTCCTGCTTGGAGATGCACTTGAGCGTGATACACACACAGCCAGAACGGTGTTATCTAGCGAAATGGTCGGCTGAGTGCCGTCACCGCGAGTTTTGGCTGGCATTTGCGCATCTAAGACAGCGTCGGAAAGTAACCCGTTCGGCTTCTGAGTCAAATCAAATATGTGTGTTAATTTTGACACCACTAGCGCTGCAGGTTTTTTATGCAGTTCCTGTACCTCTCAGAAATGATTATGAAATAAAACTGAAGTACGTGACGTGTGTGACGCTAGGAAAACATTAGGCAGCATGGAGAGATTCTGTATGGGACCACCCCACCCAAACGAGAACTGTGTGTCGTGCGACCCGACACGTAGTCACCGACGCAGCCCGGCTAGCTCAGTCGGTAGAGCATGAGACTCTTAATCTCAGGGTCGTGGGTTCGAGCCCCACGCTGGGCGGAACGTAATTTTGTTCCGCTGCAGATGTAAATTACCGTTTTTCTGATCAATGTGACGTAATGGAAATAGCAACTTAAAACTTTGCCTACGTCTCCATCAGTCGCAAGGAAAGTGTATCTGAAGGTGAAGGTGATTTCGTAGACATGTGTCAAAGACATGTTCTGAAATGTAAGTGGTGTTGGTTGGAGAGCACATCGGTTACGTGTGAGATGTGTAGCCAAGCAGTAATGGTGCGCCATAGCTGCAAATATTAGTCGGTAATATGAAGTGTTGTCAGCTTAAGCCTGATGATCCAGACGAGCGTAAGCACGAAGTACGCAAAACTACCGCTAGGCCGCGCCTCTTTAGCTCAGTGGCAGAGCACTGGTCTAGTAAACCAGGGGTCGTGAGTTCGATCGTCACAGGAGGCAAACGAATTTTCGAAATCAGTTGCGCGTCGTGGCCGTATAGCAAGCAGTATCTGGAACGACGAACAATTAGCAACAGGTGTTTTATTTAGAATTACTCTCAGATGTGATTGAGGCGAATGTCGCAGATAAAGCATTTTCCAAAGCGGTACAGCGTAGGGTGGGAGGCGGCAGTCTGAATTATATTTTTTACATGTGTTTTTCAAATATCACAGAGCCTCTCGCGAGCGTCGTCGTCGTCGTCGACGCCGCCGCTTCTGCAGAAGTAGGAAATCGCCATCGTAGCAAATGCGGCGAGGGACGCCCTGCCTTCGATTTCGAATGCACAAAGTGTGTGGTCTTGGTTCCCAATCTCTACTTGGTCGGTCTCGTAAAGGCTTGAATGTAACGAATGGGTGGGAAGCAGCAAGAGGCAGCGGCTGTGTAGAACGAAAACACAATTCCTCAGCGGTATGAGCGTTTCGAGATGACACGAATGTAAGGAATACTTGGCGGCCAGTGACCGTGTGGCCTAATGGATAAGGCGTCGGACTTCGGATCCGAAGATTGTAGGTTCGAATCCTGTCACGGTCGTGTTTTTCCAATTCTGCAAAAGAAACACACCGTTTTAGTGTAGCTATTGAGCAGTACGAAATCGTCTGAATGTTGCTGTTGTCCACTTCCTGCTTGGAGATGCACTTGAGCGTGATACACACACAGCCAGAACGGTGTTATCTAGCGAAATGGTCGGCTGAGTGCCGTCACCGCGAGTTTTGGCTGGCATTTGCGCATCTAAGACAGCGTCGGAAAGTAACCCGTTCGGCTTCTGAGTCAAATCAAATATGTGTGTTAATTTTGACACCACTAGCGCTGCAGGTTTTTTATGCAGTTCCTGTACCTCTCAGAAATGATTATGAAATAAAACTGAAGTACGTGACGTGTGTGACGCTAGGAAAACATTAGGCAGCATGGAGAGATTCTGTATGGGACCACCCCACCCAAACGAGAACTGTGTGTCGTGCGACCCGACACGTAGTCACCGACGCAGCCCGGCTAGCTCAGTCGGTAGAGCATGAGACTCTTAATCTCAGGGTCGTGGGTTCGAGCCCCACGCTGGGCGGAACGTAATTTTGTTCCGCTGCAGATGTAAATTACCGTTTTTCTGATCAATGTGACGTAATGGAAATAGCAACTTAAAACTTTGCCTACGTCTCCATCAGTCGCAAGGAAAGTGTATCTGAAGGTGAAGGTGATTTCGTAGACATGTGTCAAAGACATGTTCTGAAATGTAAGTGGTGTTGGTTGGAGAGCACATCGGTTACGTGTG
Organism: Schistocerca americana; assembly: GCF_021461395.2. Classification (NCBI taxonomy): domain Eukaryota; kingdom Metazoa; phylum Arthropoda; class Insecta; order Orthoptera; family Acrididae; genus Schistocerca; species Schistocerca americana. The sequence goes on along the minus strand of NW_025725738.1, from coordinate 140,715 downwards.
AGATGTGTAGCCAAGCAGTAATGGTGCGCCATAGCTGCAAATATTAGTCGGTAATATGAAGTGTTGTCAGCTTAAGCCTGATGATCCAGACGAGCGTAAGCACGAAGTACGCAAAACTACCGCTAGGCCGCGCCTCTTTAGCTCAGTGGCAGAGCACTGGTCTAGTAAACCAGGGGTCGTGAGTTCGATCGTCACAGGAGGCAAACGAATTTTCGAAATCAGTTGCGCGTCGTGGCCGTATAGCAAGCAGTATCTGGAACGACGAACAATTAGCAACAGGTGTTTTATTTAGAATTACTCTCAGATGTGATTGAGGCGAATGTCGCAGATAAAGCATTTTCCAAAGCGGTACAGCGTAGGGTGGGAGGCGGCAGTCTGAATTATATTTTTTACATGTGTTTTTCAAATATCACAGAGCCTCTCGCGAGCGTCGTCGTCGTCGTCGACGCCGCCGCTTCTGCAGAAGTAGGAAATCGCCATCGTAGCAAATGCGGCGAGGGACGCCCTGCCTTCGATTTCGAATGCACAAAGTGTGTGGTCTTGGTTCCCAATCTCTACTTGGTCGGTCTCGTAAAGGCTTGAATGTAACGAATGGGTGGGAAGCAGCAAGAGGCAGCGGCTGTGTAGAACGAAAACACAATTCCTCAGCGGTATGAGCGTTTCGAGATGACACGAATGTAAGGAATACTTGGCGGCCAGTGACCGTGTGGCCTAATGGATAAGGCGTCGGACTTCGGATCCGAAGATTGCAGGTTCGAATCCTGTCACGGTCGTGTTTTTCCAATTCTGCAAAAGAAACACACCGTTTTAGTGTAGCTATTGAGCAGTACGAAATCGTCTGAATGTTGCTGTTGTCCACTTCCTGCTTGGAGATGCACTTGAGCGTGATACACACACAGCCAGAACGGTGTTATCTAGCGAAATGGTCGGCTGAGTGCCGTCACCGCGAGTTTTGGCTGGCATTTGCGCATCTAAGACAGCGTCGGAAAGTAACCCGTTCGGCTTCTGAGTCAAATCAAATATGTGTGTTAATTTTGACACCACTAGCGCTGCAGGTTTTTTATGCAGTTCCTGTACCTCTCAGAAATGATTATGAAATAAAACTGAAGTACGTGACGTGTGTGACGCTAGGAAAACATTAGGCAGCATGGAGAGATTCTGTATGGGACCACCCCACCCAAACGAGAACTGTGTGTCGTGCGACCCGACACGTAGTCACCGACGCAGCCCGGCTAGCTCAGTCGGTAGAGCATGAGACTCTTAATCTCAGGGTCGTGGGTTCGAGCCCCACGCTGGGCGGAACGTAATTTTGTTCCGCTGCAGATGTAAATTACCGTTTTTCTGATCAATGTGACGTAATGGAAATAGCAACTTAAAACTTTGCCTACGTCTCCATCAGTCGCAAGGAAAGTGTATCTGAAGGTGAAGGTGATTTCGTAGACATGTGTCAAAGACATGTTCTGAAATGTAAGTGGTGTTGGTTGGAGAGCACATCGGTTACGTGTGAGATGTGTAGCCAAGCAGTAATGGTGCGCCATAGCTGCAAATATTAGTCGGTAATATGAAGTGTTGTCAGCTTAAGCCTGATGATCCAGACGAGCGTAAGCACGAAGTACGCAAAACTACCGCTAGGCCGCGCCTCTTTAGCTCAGTGGCAGAGCACTGGTCTAGTAAACCAGGGGTCGTGAGTTCGATCGTCACAGGAGGCAAACGAATTTTCGAAATCAGTTGCGCGTCGTGGCCGTATAGCAAGCAGTATCTGGAACGACGAACAATTAGCAACAGGTGTTTTATTTAGAATTACTCTCAGATGTGATTGAGGCGAATGTCGCAGATAAATCATTTTGCAAAGCGGTACAGCATAGGGTGGGAGGCGGCAGTCTGAATTATATTTTTTACATGTGTTTTTCAAATATCACAGAGCCTCTCGCGAGCGTCGTCGTCGTCGACGCCGCCGCTTCTGCAGAAGTAGGAAATCGCCATCGTAGCAAATGCGGCGAGGGACGCCCTGCCTTCGATTTCGAATGCACAAAGTGTGTGGTCTTGGTTCCCAATCTCTACTTGGTCGGTCTCGTAAAGGCTTGAATGTAACGAATGGGTGGGAAGCAGCAAGAGGCAGCGGCTGTGTAGAACGAAAACACAATTCCTCAGCGGTATGAGCGTTTCGAGATGACACGAATGTAAGGAATACTTGGCGGCCAGTGACCGTGTGGCCTAATGGATAAGGCGTCGGACTTCGGATCCGAAGATTGCAGGTTCGAATCCTGTCACGGTCGTGTTTTTCCAATTCTGCAAAAGAAACACACCGTTTTAGTGTAGCTATTGAGCAGTACGAAATCGTCTGAATGTTGCTGTTGTCCACTTCCTGCTTGGAGATGCACTTGAGCGTGATACACACACAGCCAGAACGGTGTTATCTAGCGAAATGATCGGCTGAGTGCCGTCACCGCGAGTTTTGGCTGGCATTTGCGCATCTAAGACAGCGTCGGAAAGTAACCCGTTCGGCTTCTGAGTCAAATCAAATATGTGTGTTAATTTTGACACCACTAGCGCTGCAGGTTTTTTATGCAGTTCCTGTACCTCTCAGAAATGATTATGAAATAAAACTGAAGTACGTGACGTGTGTGACGCTAGGAAAACATTAGGCAGCATGGAGAGATTCTGTATGGGACCACCCCACCCAAACGAGAACTGTGTGTCGTGCGACCCGACACGTAGTCACCGACGCAGCCCGGCTAGCTCAGTCGGTAGAGCATGAGACTCTTAATCTCAGGGTCGTGGGTTCGAGCCCCACGCTGGGCGGAACGTAATTTTGTTCCGCTGCAGATGTAAATTACCGTTTTTCTGATCAATGTGACGTAATGGAAATAGCAACTTAAAACTTTGCCTACGTCTCCATCAGTCGCAAGGAAAGTGTATCTGAAGGTGAAGGTGATTTCGTAGACATGTGTCAAAGACATGTTCTGAAATGTAAGTGGTGTTGGTTGGAGAGCACATCGGTTACGTGTGAGATGTGTAGCCAAGCAGTAATGGTGCGCCATAGCTGCAAATATTAGTCGGTAATATGAAGTGTTGTCAGCTTAAGCCTGATGATCCAGACGAGCGTAAGCACGAAGTACGCAAAACTACCGCTAGGCCGCGCCTCTTTAGCTCAGTGGCAGAGCACTGGTCTAGTAAACCAGGGGTCGTGAGTTCGATCGTCACAGGAGGCAAACGAATTTTCGAAATCAGTTGCGCGTCGTGGCCGTATAGCAAGCAGTATCTGGAACGACGAACAATTAGCAACAGGTGTTTTATTTAGAATTACTCTCAGATGTGATTGAGGCGAATGTCGCAGATAAATCATTTTGCAAAGCGGTACAGCATAGGGTGGGAGGCGGCAGTCTGAATTATATTTTTTACATGTGTTTTTCAAATATCACAGAGCCTCTCGCGAGCGTCGTCGTCGTCGACGCCGCCGCTTCTGCAGAAGTAGGAAATCGCCATCGTAGCAAATGCGGCGAGGGACGCCCTGCCTTCGATTTCGAATGCACAAAGTGTGTGGTCTTGGTTCCCAATCTCTACTTGGTCGGTCTCGTAAAGGCTTGAATGTAACGAATGGGTGGGAAGCAGCAAGAGGCAGCGGCTGTGTAGAACGAAAACACAATTCCTCAGCGGTATGAGCGTTTCGAGATGACACGAATGTAAGGAATACTTGGCGGCCAGTGACCGTGTGGCCTAATGGATAAGGCGTCGGACTTCGGATCCGAAGATTGCAGGTTCGAATCCTGTCACGGTCGTGTTTTTCCAATTCTGCAAAAGAAACACACCGTTTTAGTGTAGCTATTGAGCAGTACGAAATCGTCTGAATGTTGCTGTTGTCCACTTCCTGCTTGGAGATGCACTTGAGCGTGATACACACACAGCCAGAACGGTGTTATCTAGCGAAATGGTCGGCTGAGTGCCGTCACCGCGAGTTTTGGCTGGCATTTGCGCATCTAAGACAGCGTCGGAAAGTAACCCGTTCGGCTTCTGAGTCAAATCAAATATGTGTGTTAATTTTGACACCACTAGCGCTGCAGGTTTTTTATGCAGTTCCTGTACCTCTCAGAAATGATTATGAAATAAAACTGAAGTACGTGACGTGTGTGACGCTAGGAAAACATTAGGCAGCATGGAGAGATTCTGTATGGGACCACCCCACCCAAACGAGAACTGTGTGTCGTGCGACCCGACACGTAGTCACCGACGCAGCCCGGCTAGCTCAGTCGGTAGAGCATGAGACTCTTAATCTCAGGGTCGTGGGTTCGAGCCCCACGCTGGGCGGAACGTAATTTTGTTCCGCTGCAGATGTAAATTACCGTTTTTCTGATCAATGTGACGTAATGGAAATAGCAACTTAAAACTTTGCCTACGTCTCCATCAGTCGCAAGGAAAGTGTATCTGAAGGTGAAGGTGATTTCGTAGACATGTGTCAAAGACATGTTCTGAAATGTAAGTGGTGTTGGTTGGAGAGCACATCGGTTACGTGTGAGATGTGTAGCCAAGCAGTAATGGTGCGCCATAGCTGCAAATATTAGTCGGTAATATGAAGTGTTGTCAGCTTAAGCCTGATGATCCAGACGAGCGTAAGCACGAAGTACGCAAAACTACCGCTAGGCCGCGCCTCTTTAGCTCAGTGGCAGAGCACTGGTCTAGTAAACCAGGGGTCGTGAGTTCGATCGTCACAGGAGGCAAACGAATTTTCGAAATCAGTTGCGCGTCGTGGCCGTATAGCAAGCAGTATCTGGAACGACGAACAATTAGCAACAGGTGTTTTATTTAGAATTACTCTCAGATGTGATTGAGGCGAATGTCGCAGATAAAGCATTTTGCAAAGCGGTACAGCATAGGGTGGGAGGCGGCAGTCTGAATTATATTTTTTACATGTGTTTTTCAAATATCACAGAGCCTCTCGCGAGCGTCGTCGTCGTCGTCGACGCCGCCGCTTCTGCAGAAGTAGGAAATCGCCATCGTAGCAAATGCGGCGAGGGACGCCCTGCCTTCGATTTCGAATGCACAAAGTGTGTGGTCTTGGTTCCCAATCTCTACTTGGTCGGTCTCGTAAAGGCTTGAATGTAACGAATGGGTGGGAAGCAGCAAGAGGCAGCGGCTGTGTAGAACGAAAACACAATTCCTCAGCGGTATGAGCGTTTCGAGATGACACGAATGTAAGGAATACTTGGCGGCCAGTGACCGTGTGGCCTAATGGATAAGGCGTCGGACTTCGGATCCGAAGATTGCAGGTTCGAATCCTGTCACGGTCGTGTTTTTCCAATTCTGCAAAAGAAACACACCGTTTTAGTGTAGCTATTGAGCAGTACGAAATCGTCTGAATGTTGCTGTTGTCCACTTCCTGCTTGGAGATGCACTTGAGCGTGATACACACACAGCCAGAACGGTGTTATCTAGCGAAATGGTCGGCTGAGTGCCGTCACCGCGAGTTTTGGCTGGCATTTGCGCATCTAAGACAGCGTCGGAAAGTAACCCGTTCGGCTTCTGAGTCAAATCAAATATGTGTGTTAATTTTGACACCACTAGCGCTGCAGGTTTTTTATGCAGTTCCTGTACCTCTCAGAAATGATTATGAAATAAAACTGAAGTACGTGACGTGTGTGACGCTAGGAAAACATTAGGCAGCATGGAGAGATTCTGTATGGGACCACCCCACCCAAACGAGAACTGTGTGTCGTGCGACCCGACACGTAGTCACCGACGCAGCCCGGCTAGCTCAGTCGGTAGAGCATGAGACTCTTAATCTCAGGGTCGTGGGTTCGAGCCCCACGCTGGGCGGAACGTAATTTTGTTCCGCTGCAGATGTAAATTACCGTTTTTCTGATCAATGTGACGTAATGGAAATAGCAACTTAAAACTTTGCCTACGTCTCCATCAGTCGCAAGGAAAGTGTATCTGAAGGTGAAGGTGATTTCGTAGACATGTGTCAAAGACATGTTCTGAAATGTAAGTGGTGTTGGTTGGAGAGCACATCGGTTACGTGTGAGATGTGTAGCCAAGCAGTAATGGTGCGCCATAGCTGCAAATATTAGTCGGTAATATGAAGTGTTGTCAGCTTAAGCCTGATGATCCAGACGAGCGTAAGCACGAAGTACGCAAAACTACCGCTAGGCCGCGCCTCTTTAGCTCAGTGGCAGAGCACTGGTCTAGTAAACCAGGGGTCGTGAGTTCGATCGTCACAGGAGGCAAACGAATTTTCGAAATCAGTTGCGCGTCGTGGCCGTATAGCAAGCAGTATCTGGAACGACGAACAATTAGCAACAGGTGTTTTATTTAGAATTACTCTCAGATGTGATTGAGGCGAATGTCGCAGATAAATCATTTTGCAAAGCGGTACAGCATAGGGTGGGAGGCGGCAGTCTGAATTATATTTTTTACATGTGTTTTTCAAATATCACAGAGCCTCTCGCGAGCGTCGTCGTCGTCGACGCCGCCGCTTCTGCAGAAGTAGGAAATCGCCATCGTAGCAAATGCGGCGAGGGACGCCCTGCCTTCGATTTCGAATGCACAAAGTGTGTGGTCTTGGTTCCCAATCTCTACTTGGTCGGTCTCGTAAAGGCTTGAATGTAACGAATGGGTGGGAAGCAGCAAGAGGCAGCGGCTGTGTAGAACGAAAACACAATTCCTCAGCGGTATGAGCGTTTCGAGATGACACGAATGTAAGGAATACTTGGCGGCCAGTGACCGTGTGGCCTAATGGATAAGGCGTCGGACTTCGGATCCGAAGATTGCAGGTTCGAATCCTGTCACGGTCGTGTTTTTCCAATTCTGCAAAAGAAACACACCGTTTTAGTGTAGCTATTGAGCAGTACGAAATCGTCTGAATGTTGCTGTTGTCCACTTCCTGCTTGGAGATGCACTTGAGCGTGATACACACACAGCCAGAACGGTGTTATCTAGCGAAATGGTCGGCTGAGTGCCGTCACCGCGAGTTTTGGCTGGCATTTGCGCATCTAAGACAGCGTCGGAAAGTAACCCGTTCGGCTTCTGAGTCAAATCAAATATGTGTGTTAATTTTGACACCACTAGCGCTGCAGGTTTTTTATGCAGTTCCTGTACCTCTCAGAAATGATTATGAAATAAAACTGAAGTACGTGACGTGTGTGACGCTAGGAAAACATTAGGCAGCATGGAGAGATTCTGTATGGGACCACCCCACCCAAACGAGAACTGTGTGTCGTGCGACCCGACACGTAGTCACCGACGCAGCCCGGCTAGCTCAGTCGGTAGAGCATGAGACTCTTAATCTCAGGGTCGTGGGTTCGAGCCCCACGCTGGGCGGAACGTAATTTTGTTCCGCTGCAGATGTAAATTACCGTTTTTCTGATCAATGTGACGTAATGGAAATAGCAACTTAAAACTTTGCCTACGTCTCCATCAGTCGCAAGGAAAGTGTATCTGAAGGTGAAGGTGATTTCGTAGACATGTGTCAAAGACATGTTCTGAAATGTAAGTGGTGTTGGTTGGAGAGCACATCGGTTACGTGTGAGATGTGTAGCCAAGCAGTAATGGTGCGCCATAGCTGCAAATATTAGTCGGTAATATGAAGTGTTGTCAGCTTAAGCCTGATGATCCAGACGAGCGTAAGCACGAAGTACGCAAAACTACCGCTAGGCCGCGCCTCTTTAGCTCAGTGGCAGAGCACTGGTCTAGTAAACCAGGGGTCGTGAGTTCGATCGTCACAGGAGGCAAACGAATTTTCGAAATCAGTTGCGCGTCGTGGCCGTATAGCAAGCAGTATCTGGAACGACGAACAATTAGCAACAGGTGTTTTATTTAGAATTACTCTCAGATGTGATTGAGGCGAATGTCGCAGATAAATCATTTTGCAAAGCGGTACAGCATAGGGTGGGAGGCGGCAGTCTGAATTATATTTTTTACATGTGTTTTTCAAATATCACAGAGCCTCTCGCGAGCGTCGTCGTCGTCGACGCCGCCGCTTCTGCAGAAGTAGGAAATCGCCATCGTAGCAAATGCGGCGAGGGACGCCCTGCCTTCGATTTCGAATGCACAAAGTGTGTGGTCTTGGTTCCCAATCTCTACTTGGTCGGTCTCGTAAAGGCTTGAATGTAACGAATGGGTGGGAAGCAGCAAGAGGCAGCGGCTGTGTAGAACGAAAACACAATTCCTCAGCGGTATGAGCGTTTCGAGATGACACGAATGTAAGGAATACTTGGCGGCCAGTGACCGTGTGGCCTAATGGATAAGGCGTCGGACTTCGGATCCGAAGATTGCAGGTTCGAATCCTGTCACGGTCGTGTTTTTCCAATTCTGCAAAAGAAACACACCGTTTTAGTGTAGCTATTGAGCAGTACGAAATCGTCTGAATGTTGCTGTTGTCCACTTCCTGCTTGGAGATGCACTTGAGCGTGATACACACACAGCCAGAACGGTGTTATCTAGCGAAATGGTCGGCTGAGTGCCGTCACCGCGAGTTTTGGCTGGCATTTGCGCATCTAAGACAGCGTCGGAAAGTAACCCGTTCGGCTTCTGAGTCAAATCAAATATGTGTGTTAATTTTGACACCACTAGCGCTGCAGGTTTTTTATGCAGTTCCTGTACCTCTCAGAAATGATTATGAAATAAAACTGAAGTACGTGACGTGTGTGACGCTAGGAAAACATTAGGCAGCATGGAGAGATTCTGTATGGGACCACCCCACCCAAACGAGAACTGTGTGTCGTGCGACCCGACACGTAGTCACCGACGCAGCCCGGCTAGCTCAGTCGGTAGAGCATGAGACTCTTAATCTCAGGGTCGTGGGTTCGAGCCCCACGCTGGGCGGAACGTAATTTTGTTCCGCTGCAGATGTAAATTACCGTTTTTCTGATCAATGTGACGTAATGGAAATAGCAACTTAAAACTTTGCCTACGTCTCCATCAGTCGCAAGGAAAGTGTATCTGAAGGTGAAGGTGATTTCGTAGACATGTGTCAAAGACATGTTCTGAAATGTAAGTGGTGTTGGTTGGAGAGCACATCGGTTACGTGTGAGATGTGTAGCCAAGCAGTAATGGTGCGCCATAGCTGCAAATATTAGTCGGTAATATGAAGTGTTGTCAGCTTAAGCCTGATGATCCAGACGAGCGTAAGCACGAAGTACGCAAAACTACCGCTAGGCCGCGCCTCTTTAGCTCAGTGGCAGAGCACTGGTCTAGTAAACCAGGGGTCGTGAGTTCGATCGTCACAGGAGGCAAACGAATTTTCGAAATCAGTTGCGCGTCGTGGCCGTATAGCAAGCAGTATCTGGAACGACGAACAATTAGCAACAGGTGTTTTATTTAGAATTACTCTCAGATGTGATTGAGGCGAATGTCGCAGATAAAGCATTTTCCAAAGCGGTACAGCGTAGGGTGGGAGGCGGCAGTCTGAATTATATTTTTTACATGTGTTTTTCAAATATCACAGAGCCTCTCGCGAGCGTCGTCGTCGTCGTCGACGCCGCCGCTTCTGCAGAAGTAGGAAATCGCCATCGTAGCAAATGCGGCGAGGGACGCCCTGCCTTCGATTTCGAATGCACAAAGTGTGTGGTCTTGGTTCCCAATCTCTACTTGGTCGGTCTCGTAAAGGCTTGAATGTAACGAATGGGTGGGAAGCAGCAAGAGGCAGCGGCTGTGTAGAACGAAAACACAATTCCTCAGCGGTATGAGCGTTTCGAGATGACACGAATGTAAGGAATACTTGGCGGCCAGTGACCGTGTGGCCTAATGGATAAGGCGTCGGACTTCGGATCCGAAGATTGCAGGTTCGAATCCTGTCACGGTCGTGTTTTTCCAATTCTGCAAAAGAAACACACCGTTTTAGTGTAGCTATTGAGCAGTACGAAATCGTCTGAATGTTGCTGTTGTCCACTTCCTGCTTGGAGATGCACTTGAGCGTGATACACACACAGCCAGAACGGTGTTATCTAGCGAAATGGTCGGCTGAGTGCCGTCACCGCGAGTTTTGGCTGGCATTTGCGCATCTAAGACAGCGTCGGAAAGTAACCCGTTCGGCTTCTGAGTCAAATCAAATATGTGTGTTAATTTTGACACCACTAGCGCTGCAGGTTTTTTATGCAGTTCCTGTACCTCTCAGAAATGATTATGAAATAAAACTGAAGTACGTGACGTGTGTGACGCTAGGAAAACATTAGGCAGCATGGAGAGATTCTGTATGGGACCACCCCACCCAAACGAGAACTGTGTGTCGTGCGACCCGACACGTAGTCACCGACGCAGCCCGGCTAGCTCAGTCGGTAGAGCATGAGACTCTTAATCTCAGGGTCGTGGGTTCGAGCCCCACGCTGGGCGGAACGTAATTTTGTTCCGCTGCAGATGTAAATTACCGTTTTTCTGATCAATGTGACGTAATGGAAATAGCAACTTAAAACTTTGCCTACGTCTCCATCAGTCGCAAGGAAAGTGTATCTGAAGGTGAAGGTGATTTCGTAGACATGTGTCAAAGACATGTTCTGAAATGTAAGTGGTGTTGGTTGGAGAGCACATCGGTTACGTGTGAGATGTGTAGCCAAGCAGTAATGGTGCGCCATAGCTGCAAATATTAGTCGGTAATATGAAGTGTTGTCAGCTTAAGCCTGATGATCCAGACGAGCGTAAGCACGAAGTACGCAAAACTACCGCTAGGCCGCGCCTCTTTAGCTCAGTGGCAGAGCACTGGTCTAGTAAACCAGGGGTCGTGAGTTCGATCGTCACAGGAGGCAAACGAATTTTCGAAATCAGTTGCGCGTCGTGGCCGTATAGCAAGCAGTATCTGGAACGACGAACAATTAGCAACAGGTGTTTTATTTAGAATTACTCTCAGATGTGATTGAGGCGAATGTCGCAGATAAAGCATTTTGCAAAGCGGCACAGCATAGGGTGGGAGGCGGCAGTCTGAATTATATTTTTTACATGTGTTTTTCAAATATCACAGAGCCTCTCGCGAGCGTCGTCGTCGTCGACGCCGCCGCTTCTGCAGAAGTAGGAAATCGCCATCGTAGCAAATGCGGCGAGGGACGCCCTGCCTTCGATTTCGAATGCACAAAGTGTGTGGTCTTGGTTCCCAATCTCTACTTGGTCGGTCTCGTAAAGGCTTGAATGTAACGAATGGGTGGGAAGCAGCAAGAGGCAGCGGCTGTGTAGAACGAAAACACAATTCCTCAGCGGTATGAGCGTTTCGAGATGACACGAATGTAAGGAATACTTGGCGGCCAGTGACCGTGTGGCCTAATGGATAAGGCGTCGGACTTCGGATCCGAAGATTGCAGGTTCGAATCCTGTCACGGTCGTGTTTTTCCAATTCTGCAAAAGAAACACACCGTTTTAGTGTAGCTATTGAGCAGTACGAAATCGTCTGAATGTTGCTGTTGTCCACTTCCTGCTTGGAGATGCACTTGAGCGTGATACACACACAGCCAGAACGGTGTTATCTAGCGAAATGGTCGGCTGAGTGCCGTCACCGCGAGTTTTGGCTGGCATTTGCGCATCTAAGACAGCGTCGGAAAGTAACCCGTTCGGCTTCTGAGTCAAATCAAATATGTGTGTTAATTTTGACACCACTAGCGCTGCAGGTTTTTTATGCAGTTCCTGTACCTCTCAGAAATGATTATGAAATAAAACTGAAGTACGTGACGTGTGTGACGCTAGGAAAACATTAGGCAGCATGGAGAGATTCTGTATGGGACCACCCCACCCAAACGAGAACTGTGTGTCGTGCGACCCGACACGTAGTCACCGACGCAGCCCGGCTAGCTCAGTCGGTAGAGCATGAGACTCTTAATCTCAGGGTCGTGGGTTCGAGCCCCACGCTGGGCGGAACGTAATTTTGTTCCGCTGCAGATGTAAATTACCGTTTTTCTGATCAATGTGACGTAATGGAAATAGCAACTTAAAACTTTGCCTACGTCTCCATCAGTCGCAAGGAAAGTGTATCTGAAGGTGAAGGTGATTTCGTAGACATGTGTCAAAGACATGTTCTGAAATGTAAGTGGTGTTGGTTGGAGAGCACATCGGTTACGTGTGAGATGTGTAGCCAAGCAGTAATGGTGCGCCATAGCTGCAAATATTAGTCGGTAATATGAAGTGTTGTCAGCTTAAGCCTGATGATCCAGACGAGCGTAAGCACGAAGTACGCAAAACTACCGCTAGGCCGCGCCTCTTTAGCTCAGTGGCAGAGCACTGGTCTAGTAAACCAGGGGTCGTGAGTTCGATCGTCACAGGAGGCAAACGAATTTTCGAAATCAGTTGCGCGTCGTGGCCGTATAGCAAGCAGTATCTGGAACGACGAACAATTAGCAACAGGTGTTTTATTTAGAATTACTCTCAGATGTGATTGAGGCGAATGTCGCAGATAAAGCATTTTGCAAAGCGGTACAGCGTAGGGTGGGAGGCGGCAGTCTGAATTATATTTTTTACATGTGTTTTTCAAATATCACAGAGCCTCTCGCGAGCGTCGTCGTCGTCGTCGACGCCGCCGCTTCTGCAGAAGTAGGAAATCGCCATCGTAGCAAATGCGGCGAGGGACGCCCTGCCTTCGATTTCGAATGCACAAAGTGTGTGGTCTTGGTTCCCAATCTCTACTTGGTCGGTCTCGTAAAGGCTTGAATGTAACGAATGGGTGGGAAGCAGCAAGAGGCAGCGGCTGTGTAGAACGAAAACACAATTCCTCAGCGGTATGAGCGTTTCGAGATGACACGAATGTAAGGAATACTTGGCGGCCAGTGACCGTGTGGCCTAATGGATAAGGCGTCGGACTTCGGATCCGAAGATTGCAGGTTCGAATCCTGTCACGGTCGTGTTTTTCCAATTCTGCAAAAGAAACACACCGTTTTAGTGTAGCTATTGAGCAGTACGAAATCGTCTGAATGTTGCTGTTGTCCACTTCCTGCTTGGAGATGCACTTGAGCGTGATACACACACAGCCAGAACGGTGTTATCTAGCGAAATGGTCGGCTGAGTGCCGTCACCGCGAGTTTTGGCTGGCATTTGCGCATCTAAGACAGCGTCGGAAAGTAACCCGTTCGGCTTCTGAGTCAAATCAAATATGTGTGTTAATTTTGACACCACTAGCGCTGCAGGTTTTTTATGCAGTTCCTGTACCTCTCAGAAATGATTATGAAATAAAACTGAAGTACGTGACGTGTGTGACGCTAGGAAAACATTAGGCAGCATGGAGAGATTCTGTATGGGACCACCCCACCCAAACGAGAACTGTGTGTCGTGCGACCCGACACGTAGTCACCGACGCAGCCCGGCTAGCTCAGTCGGTAGAGCATGAGACTCTTAATCTCAGGGTCGTGGGTTCGAGCCCCACGCTGGGCGGAACGTAATTTTGTTCCGCTGCAGATGTAAATTACCGTTTTTCTGATCAATGTGACGTAATGGAAATAGCAACTTAAAACTTTGCCTACGTCTCCATCAGTCGCAAGGAAAGTGTATCTGAAGGTGAAGGTGATTTCGTAGACATGTGTCAAAGACATGTTCTGAAATGTAAGTGGTGTTGGTTGGAGAGCACATCGGTTACGTGTGAGATGTGTAGCCAAGCAGTAATGGTGCGCCATAGCTGCAAATATTAGTCGGTAATATGAAGTGTTGTCAGCTTAAGCCTGATGATCCAGACGAGCGTAAGCACGAAGTACGCAAAACTACCGCTAGGCCGCGCCTCTTTAGCTCAGTGGCAGAGCACTGGTCTAGTAAACCAGGGGTCGTGAGTTCGATCGTCACAGGAGGCAAACGAATTTTCGAAATCAGTTGCGCGTCGTGGCCGTATAGCAAGCAGTATCTGGAACGACGAACAATTAGCAACAGGTGTTTTATTTAGAATTACTCTCAGATGTGATTGAGGCGAATGTCGCAGATAAAGCATTTTCCAAAGCGGTACAGCGTAGGGTGGGAGGCGGCAGTCTGAATTATATTTTTTACATGTGTTTTTCAAATATCACAGAGCCTCTCGCGAGCGTCGTCGTCGTCGTCGACGCCGCCGCTTCTGCAGAAGTAGGAAATCGCCATCGTAGCAAATGCGGCGAGGGACGCCCTGCCTTCGATTTCGAATGCACAAAGTGTGTGGTCTTGGTTCCCAATCTCTACTTGGTCGGTCTCGTAAAGGCTTGAATGTAACGAATGGGTGGGAAGCAGCAAGAGGCAGCGGCTGTGTAGAACGAAAACACAATTCCTCAGCGGTATGAGCGTTTCGAGATGACACGAATGTAAGGAATACTTGGCGGCCAGTGACCGTGTGGCCTAATGGATAAGGCGTCGGACTTCGGATCCGAAGATTGCAGGTTCGAATCCTGTCACGGTCGTGTTTTTCCAATTCTGCAAAAGAAACACACCGTTTTAGTGTAGCTATTGAGCAGTACGAAATCGTCTGAATGTTGCTGTTGTCCACTTCCTGCTTGGAGATGCACTTGAGCGTGATACACACACAGCCAGAACGGTGTTATCTAGCGAAATGGTCGGCTGAGTGCCGTCACCGCGAGTTTTGGCTGGCATTTGCGCATCTAAGACAGCGTCGGAAAGTAACCCGTTCGGCTTCTGAGTCAAATCAAATATGTGTGTTAATTTTGACACCACTAGCGCTGCAGGTTTTTTATGCAGTTCCTGTACCTCTCAGAAATGATTATGAAATAAAACTGAAGTACGTGACGTGTGTGACGCTAGGAAAACATTAGGCAGCATGGAGAGATTCTGTATGGGACCACCCCACCCAAACGAGAACTGTGTGTCGTGCGACCCGACACGTAGTCACCGACGCAGCCCGGCTAGCTCAGTCGGTAGAGCATGAGACTCTTAATCTCAGGGTCGTGGGTTCGAGCCCCACGCTGGGCGGAACGTAATTTTGTTCCGCTGCAGATGTAAATTACCGTTTTTCTGATCAATGTGACGTAATGGAAATAGCAACTTAAAACTTTGCCTACGTCTCCATCAGTCGCAAGGAAAGTGTATCTGAAGGTGAAGGTGATTTCGTAGACATGTGTCAAAGACATGTTCTGAAATGTAAGTGGTGTTGGTTGGAGAGCACATCGGTTACGTGTGAGATGTGTAGCCAAGCAGTAATGGTGCGCCATAGCTGCAAATATTAGTCGGTAATATGAAGTGTTGTCAGCTTAAGCCTGATGATCCAGACGAGCGTAAGCACGAAGTACGCAAAACTACCGCTAGGCCGCGCCTCTTTAGCTCAGTGGCAGAGCACTGGTCTAGTAAACCAGGGGTCGTGAGTTCGATCGTCACAGGAGGCAAACGAATTTTCGAAATCAGTTGCGCGTCGTGGCCGTATAGCAAGCAGTATCTGGAACGACGAACAATTAGCAACAGGTGTTTTATTTAGAATTACTCTCAGATGTGATTGAGGCGAATGTCGCAGATAAAGCATTTTGCAAAGCGGTACAGCGTAGGGTGGGAGGCGGCAGTCTGAATTATATTTTTTACATGTGTTTTTCAAATATCACAGAGCCTCTCGCGAGCGTCGTCGTCGTCGACGCCGCCGCTTCTGCAGAAGTAGGAAATCGCCATCGTAGCAAATGCGGCGAGGGACGCCCTGCCTTCGATTTCGAATGCACAAAGTGTGTGGTCTTGGTTCCCAATCTCTACTTGGTCGGTCTCGTAAAGGCTTGAATGTAACGAATGGGTGGGAAGCAGCAAGAGGCAGCGGCTGTGTAGAACGAAAACACAATTCCTCAGCGGTATGAGCGTTTCGAGATGACACGAATGTAAGGAATACTTGGCGGCCAGTGACCGTGTGGCCTAATGGATAAGGCGTCGGACTTCGGATCCGAAGATTGCAGGTTCGAATCCTGACACGGTCGTGTTTTTCCAATTCTGCAAAAGAAACACACCGTTTTAGTGTAGCTATTGAGCAGTACGAAATCGTCTGAATGTTGCTGTTGTCCACTTCCTGCTTGGAGATGCACTTGAGCGTGATACACACACAGCCAGAACGGTGTTATCTAGCGAAATGGTCGGCTGAGTGCCGTCACCGCGAGTTTTGGCTGGCATTTGCGCATCTAAGACAGCGTCGGAAAGTAACCCGTTCGGCTTCTGAGTCAAATCAAATATGTGTGTTAATTTTGACACCACTAGCGCTGCAGGTTTTTTATGCAGTTCCTGTACCTCTCAGAAATGATTATGAAATAAAACTGAAGTACGTGACGTGTGTGACGCTAGGAAAACATTAGGCAGCATGGAGAGATTCTGTATGGGACCACCCCACCCAAACGAGAACTGTGTGTCGTGCGACCCGACACGTAGTCACCGACGCAGCCCGGCTAGCTCAGTCGGTAGAGCATGAGACTCTTAATCTCAGGGTCGTGGGTTCGAGCCCCACGCTGGGCGGAACGTAATTTTGTTCCGCTGCAGATGTAAATTACCGTTTTTCTGATCAATGTGACGTAATGGAAATAGCAACTTAAAACTTTGCCTACGTCTCCATCAGTCGCAAGGAAAGTGTATCTGAAGGTGAAGGTGATTTCGTAGACATGTGTCAAAGACATGTTCTGAAATGTAAGTGGTGTTGGTTGGAGAGCACATCGGTTACGTGTGAGATGTGTAGCCAAGCAGTAATGGTGCGCCATAGCTGCAAATATTAGTCGGTAATATGAAGTGTTGTCAGCTTAAGCCTGATGATCCAGACGAGCGTAAGCACGAAGTACGCAAAACTACCGCTAGGCCGCGCCTCTTTAGCTCAGTGGCAGAGCACTGGTCTAGTAAACCAGGGGTCGTGAGTTCGATCCTCACAGGAGGCAAACGAATTTTCGAAATCAGTTGCGCGTCGTGGCCGTATAGCAAGCAGTATCTGGAACGACGAACAATTAGCAACAGGTGTTTTATTTAGAATTACTCTCAGATGTGATTGAGGCGAATGTCGCAGATAAAGCATTTTGCAAAGCGGTACAGCGTAGGGTGGGAGGCGGCAGTCTGAATTATATTTTTTACATGTGTTTTTCAAATATCACAGAGCCTCTCGCGAGCGTCGTCGTCGTCGACGCCGCCGCTTCTGCAGAAGTAGGAAATCGCCATCGTAGCAAATGCGGCGAGGGACGCCCTGCCTTCGATTTCGAATGCACAAAGTGTGTGGTCTTGGTTCCCAATCTCTACTTGGTCGGTCTCGTAAAGGCTTGAATGTAACGAATGGGTGGGAAGCAGCAAGAGGCAGCGGCTGTGTAGAACGAAAACACAATTCCTCAGCGGTATGAGCGTTTCGAGATGACACGAATGTAAGGAATACTTGGCGGCCAGTGACCGTGTGGCCTAATGGATAAGGCGTCGGACTTCGGATCCGAAGATTGCAGGTTCGAATCCTGTCACGGTCGTGTTTTTCCAATTCTGCAAAAGAAACACACCGTTTTAGTGTAGCTATTGAGCAGTACGAAATCGTCTGAATGTTGCTGTTGTCCACTTCCTGCTTGGAGATGCACTTGAGCGTGATACACACACAGCCAGAACGGTGTTATCTAGCGAAATGGTCGGCTGAGTGCCGTCACCGCGAGTTTTGGCTGGCATTTGCGCATCTAAGACAGCGTCGGAAAGTAACCCGTTCGGCTTCTGAGTCAAATCAAATATGTGTGTTAATTTTGACACCACTAGCGCTGCAGGTTTTTTATGCAGTTCCTGTACCTCTCAGAAATGATTATGAAATAAAACTGAAGTACGTGACGTGTGTGACGCTAGGAAAACATTAGGCAGCATGGAGAGATTCTGTATGGGACCACCCCACCCAAACGAGAACTGTGTGTCGTGCGACCCGACACGTAGTCACCGACGCAGCCCGGCTAGCTCAGTCGGTAGAGCATGAGACTCTTAATCTCAGGGTCGTGGGTTCGAGCCCCACGCTGGGCGGAACGTAATTTTGTTCCGCTGCAGATGTAAATTACCGTTTTTCTGATCAATGTGACGTAATGGAAATAGCAACTTAAAACTTTGCCTACGTCTCCATCAGTCGCAAGGAAAGTGTATCTGAAGGTGAAGGTGATTTCGTAGACATGTGTCAAAGACATGTTCTGAAATGTAAGTGGTGTTGGTTGGAGAGCACATCGGTTACGTGTGAGATGTGTAGCCAAGCAGTAATGGTGCGCCATAGCTGCAAATATTAGTCGGTAATATGAAGTGTTGTCAGCTTAAGCCTGATGATCCAGACGAGCGTAAGCACGAAGTACGCAAAACTACCGCTAGGCCGCGCCTCTTTAGCTCAGTGGCAGAGCACTGGTCTAGTAAACCAGGGGTCGTGAGTTCGATCCTCACAGGAGGCAAACGAATTTTCGAAATCAGTTGCGCGTCGTGGCCGTATAGCAAGCAGTATCTGGAACGACGAACAATTAGCAACAGGTGTTTTATTTAGAATTACTCTCAGATGTGATTGAGGCGAATGTCGCAGATAAAGCATTTTGCAAAGCGGTACAGCGTAGGGTGGGAGGCGGCAGTCTGAATTATATTTTTTACATGTGTTTTTCAAATATCACAGAGCCTCTCGCGAGCGTCGTCGTCGTCGACGCCGCCGCTTCTGCAGAAGTAGGAAATCGCCATCGTAGCAAATGCGGCGAGGGACGCCCTGCCTTCGATTTCGAATGCACAAAGTGTGTGGTCTTGGTTCCCAATCTCTACTTGGTCGGTCTCGTAAAGGCTTGAATGTAACGAATGGGTGGGAAGCAGCAAGAGGCAGCGGCTGTGTAGAACGAAAACACAATTCCTCAGCGGTATGAGCGTTTCGAGATGACACGAATGTAAGGAATACTTGGCGGCCAGTGACCGTGTGGCCTAATGGATAAGGCGTCGGACTTCGGATCCGAAGATTGCAGGTTCGAATCCTGTCACGGTCGTGTTTTTCCAATTCTGCAAAAGAAACACACCGTTTTAGTGTAGCTATTGAGCAGTACGAAATCGTCTGAATGTTGCTGTTGTCCACTTCCTGCTTGGAGATGCACTTGAGCGTGATACACACACAGCCAGAACGGTGTTATCTAGCGAAATGGTCGGCTGAGTGCCGTCACCGCGAGTTTTGGCTGGCATTTGCGCATCTAAGACAGCGTCGGAAAGTAACCCGTTCGGCTTCTGAGTCAAATCAAATATGTGTGTTAATTTTGACACCACTAGCGCTGCAGGTTTTTTATGCAGTTCCTGTACCTCTCAGAAATGATTATGAAATAAAACTGAAGTACGTGACGTGTGTGACGCTAGGAAAACATTAGGCAGCATGGAGAGATTCTGTATGGGACCACCCCACCCAAACGAGAACTGTGTGTCGTGCGACCCGACACGTAGTCACCGACGCAGCCCGGCTAGCTCAGTCGGTAGAGCATGAGACTCTTAATCTCAGGGTCGTGGGTTCGAGCCCCACGCTGGGCGGAACGTAATTTTGTTCCGCTGCAGATGTAAATTACCGTTTTTCTGATCAATGTGACGTAATGGAAATAGCAACTTAAAACTTTGCCTACGTCTCCATCAGTCGCAAGGAAAGTGTATCTGAAGGTGAAGGTGATTTCGTAGACATGTGTCAAAGACATGTTCTGAAATGTAAGTGGTGTTGGTTGGAGAGCACATCGGTTACGTGTGAGATGTGTAGCCAAGCAGTAATGGTGCGCCATAGCTGCAAATATTAGTCGGTAATATGAAGTGTTGTCAGCTTAAGCCTGATGATCCAGACGAGCGTAAGCACGAAGTACGCAAAACTACCGCTAGGCCGCGCCTCTTTAGCTCAGTGGCAGAGCACTGGTCTAGTAAACCAGGGGTCGTGAGTTCGATCCTCACAGGAGGCAAACGAATTTTCGAAATCAGTTGCGCGTCGTGGCCGTATAGCAAGCAGTATCTGGAACGACGAACAATTAGCAACAGGTGTTTTATTTAGAATTACTCTCAGATGTGATTGAGGCGAATGTCGCAGATAAAGCATTTTGCAAAGCGGTACAGCGTAGGGTGGGAGGCGGCAGTCTGAATTATATTTTTTACATGTGTTTTTCAAATATCACAGAGCCTCTCGCGAGCGTCGTCGTCGTCGTCGACGCCGCCGCTTCTGCAGAAGTAGGAAATCGCCATCGTAGCAAATGCGGCGAGGGACGCCCTGCCTTCGATTTCGAATGCACAAAGTGTGTGGTCTTGGTTCCCAATCTCTACTTGGTCGGTCTCGTAAAGGCTTGAATGTAACGAATGGGTGGGAAGCAGCAAGAGGCAGCGGCTGTGTAGAACGAAAACACAATTCCTCAGCGGTATGAGCGTTTCGAGATGACACGAATGTAAGGAATACTTGGCGGCCAGTGACCGTGTGGCCTAATGGATAAGGCGTCGGACTTCGGATCCGAAGATTGCAGGTTCGAATCCTGTCACGGTCGTGTTTTTCCAATTTTGCAAAAGAAACACACCGTTTTAGTGTAGCTATTGAGCAGTACGAAATCGTCTGAATGTTGCTGTTGTCCACTTCCTGCTTGGAGATGCACTTGAGCGTGATACACACACAGCCAGAACGGTGTTATCTAGCGAAATGGTCGGCTGAGTGCCGTCACCGCGAGTTTTGGCTGGCATTTGCGCATCTAAGACAGCGTCGGAAAGTAACCCGTTCGGCTTCTGAGTCAAATCAAATATGTGTGTTAATTTTGACACCACTAGCGCTGCAGGTTTTTTATGCAGTTCCTGTACCTCTCAGAAATGATTATGAAATAAAACTGAAGTACGTGACGTGTGTGACGCTAGGAAAACATTAGGCAGCATGGAGAGATTCTGTATGGGACCACCCCACCCAAACGAGAACTGTGTGTCGTGCGACCCGACACGTAGTCACCGACGCAGCCCGGCTAGCTCAGTCGGTAGAGCATGAGACTCTTAATCTCAGGGTCGTGGGTTCGAGCCCCACGCTGGGCGGAACGTAATTTTGTTCCGCTGCAGATGTAAATTACCGTTTTTCTGATCAATGTGACGTAATGGAAATAGCAACTTAAAACTTTGCCTACGTCTCCATCAGTCGCAAGGAAAGTGTATCTGAAGGTGAAGGTGATTTCGTAGACATGTGTCAAAGACATGTTCTGAAATGTAAGTGGTGTTGGTTGGAGAGCACATCGGTTACGTGTGAGATGTGTAGCCAAGCAGTAATGGTGCGCCATAGCTGCAAATATTAGTCGGTAATATGAAGTGTTGTCAGCTTAAGCCTGATGATCCAGACGAGCGTAAGCACGAAGTACGCAAAACTACCGCTAGGCCGCGCCTCTTTAGCTCAGTGGCAGAGCACTGGTCTAGTAAACCAGGGGTCGTGAGTTCGATCGTCACAGGAGGCAAACGAATTTTCGAAATCAGTTGCGCGTCGTGGCCGTATAGCAAGCAGTATCTGGAACGACGAACAATTAGCAACAGGTGTTTTATTTAGAATTACTCTCAGATGTGATTGAGGCGAATGTCGCAGATAAAGCATTTTGCAAAGCGGTACAGCGTAGGGTGGGAGGCGGCAGTCTGAATTATATTTTTTACATGTGTTTTTCAAATATCACAGAGCCTCTCGCGAGCGTCGTCGTCGTCGACGCCGCCGCTTCTGCAGAAGTAGGAAATCGCCATCGTAGCAAATGCGGCGAGGGACGCCCTGCCTTCGATTTCGAATGCACAAAGTGTGTGGTCTTGGTTCCCAATCTCTACTTGGTCGGTCTCGTAAAGGCTTGAATGTAACGAATGGGTGGGAAGCAGCAAGAGGCAGCGGCTGTGTAGAACGAAAACACAATTCCTCAGCGGTATGAGCGTTTCGAGATGACACGAATGTAAGGAATACTTGGCGGCCAGTGACCGTGTGGCCTAATGGATAAGGCGTCGGACTTCGGATCCGAAGATTGCAGGTTCGAATCCTGTCACGGTCGTGTTTTTCCAATTCTGCAAAAGAAACACACCGTTTTAGTGTAGCTATTGAGCAGTACGAAATCGTCTGAATGTTGCTGTTGTCCACTTCCTGCTTGGAGATGCACTTGAGCGTGATACACACACAGCCAGAACGGTGTTATCTAGCGAAATGGTCGGCTGAGTGCCGTCACCGCGAGTTTTGGCTGGCATTTGCGCATCTAAGACAGCGTCGGAAAGTAACCCGTTCGGCTTCTGAGTCAAATCAAATATGTGTGTTAATTTTGACACCACTAGCGCTGCAGGTTTTTTATGCAGTTCCTGTACCTCTCAGAAATGATTATGAAATAAAACTGAAGTACGTGACGTGTGTGACGCTAGGAAAACATTAGGCAGCATGGAGAGATTCTGTATGGGACCACCCCACCCAAACGAGAACTGTGTGTCGTGCGACCCGACACGTAGTCACCGACGCAGCCCGGCTAGCTCAGTCCAGTTGCGCTTGAGACGCGCTAGTGTGAGGAGGTACCGTCCGCTCCGCCAAGCTAGCGATTGTTTACAAGTGGTGTTTGTGTCCGTCGCGTGTCGTACTACAGTTCTGTGCCTGCGTGTTGTTGTGTCTTTCGTGTTCACGTTCGATGCTGTTAGCCCGTTAAGGGTTAATTAGCGATATGTCTCGTCAGTGTCCCAGGAAGAATACCTTGAAATTTGAATTTGATAAGTCAACCCGTGCTCTGCAACCAAGCTCCCTCGAGATCCACGAATGGATTGTCGATGTCATCGGGATAACTACAGAACAGGTCCACACTGCCTATTACGATTTGGAACAATACTGTTTCTTCGTCAAGCTGCACAATCCTGTTATTATGGAGCGACTGCTGCTGAAATTCGGGGGACGCATTGAATTTCGCCATCGGAACGGAACTGTGAGTATCGTTACGCTTTCAAATGCTGATGTAGAGTTGAAAAATGTCCGTGTATTCAATCTCCCACCTGAAGTTGAAAATTGCTACCTGAAGGAGGTATTGTCGAAGTACGGTGACGTCAGGTCTGTTAGAAATGAAATGTGGTCCAGGGATCATAAGCTGCAGTGTTATAGCGGGGTGCGATCCGTTGAAATGGAAGTAAAGGTTAATATCCCGTCGCACATTATGGTGAGTGGATACAAGGGGCTAGTTACCTATACCGGACAAATTCCCACGTGCCATGTTTGTAACGAGAGTGGTCACCTGAGGCAGGATTGTCCCCGTCGCATGTTTGTTTTAAAAAACAATTTGCAACAGCGACAGCGGCTTACATTTAGTGATGTCCTGATGCGAAGTAATGTAGAACAGCCCGTTGTCTCTCTGAATTCCGTTACCGTGCAAGATCCCACTTTAGTGAACGACAGTGCAATGATAATGCCTATTGTAGAGGAGCAATCTGCCCCTGCTGCTAGTGACCGTAGTGCCTCCGGCAATAAGCGTCCTCGGGACTCAGCCGATATTTCTTCAGATGAGGAAGGTTCCGGTCACACCCACTCTGTGCAAAAGCAAAAAGCCAGTAATGACCCAGCACTCGAATCAGCCATTGCACTGGAGGCGGAATCATCAGGCCAACCCAATGGCAATGTTCCATTATTAGCTAATGATGTCGTCGCTGACATGGAACCGGTCGAGGGAGCCATGCAGGCATCAATTCCAGAAGGACCCGAAAATACGAATCAGGAATGTGCTCAACATACTGAAGGCACTTCCTCGCCTACGGTAGAACAAGGCACTAAGGTGCAACTTGTTGATCAAGTCGGTAGTAGTGATCACGTTCAAGACTTCAATGACCCCCACAGTGCTGCCCAACAACAAGAGGGACCTGCACGAGGGACAGGCATTCCAAATACAGCCGGAACCGCGCAAGACACACAGCGGCGCCGCCTGAAGCCGCAGCCAAACGTCAACGTCGGCAGGGCGCAGGCGAAACGCAACGGGAGCACACAACGGCAAAAATCACCTGACAGTAAAGGAGTTGGAAATCCTGAAGTGTCAGTCAGTGTAGATCAAGACACTCGCAAAGATAGACATACAGCCTCCGCAGCTTCACAAACAGTAATGAAGTAGCAGCGGATTTCCGACTGGATCTTCTTCCCCTACAAACATTGTACACATTGGGCGAAGTGTAAATCTCGGATTTTGTACTCACTCTACTTTGACGACCATACATGACCATTAACCTTCTCGGATGAGTCAAGCTTATAAAATATTAACTATTAACGTTAACAGGATAACGTCCGATTTGAAAAAAGTTGTGTTAAAACAATTTATCTATGAAACAGAGGCGGATGTTGCTTTGTTGCAAGAAGTGTTATTCACTGATTTCACCGTGCCCGGTTTTCAAATATTTTATAATGTCCTACCGGACGCAAATACAGGAACCGCAATTTTAACTCGTGAAGGTATACCGGTGATGTTGTTGGATAAACTAGTTACAGGAAGAGGCCTAAGTTGTCAAATATTTGATGTCACTGTTGTAAATGTTTATGCACCGTCTGGTACCACCAACAGAGCTGCGAGAGCTCAATTCTTCACGGAAGACATAATCTACTTGCTGAGGAAAAATCCTGCGTCTGTAATACTTGGTGGCGACTTCAATTGTGTAGTTAACAGGAAAGATCAGGTACCGCATTTTAACTACTCCAAGGAGCTGCATGACTTAATCAAAAACATGAAGTACAAAGATGCATGGGAAGTAAAATTCCCTACGCTAGTCAAATTCACGCATTTCACTTCGACATCATGCAGTCGGATAGATAGGCAGTATGTGTCGGAGAATCTAAGTCATAACGTGTTGGACGTGGAAGTAATCCCGACATACTGCTCGGATCACTGTGGGTTTTCTGTGACTATCAATTTAGCAAAGCAACCTACGAAATTTTACCGTAATCAGTGGATGCTTAACATTGCCCATCTCAATGATGACGAACTAGAAGAGTGGGTCACAGCCACATGGACGGCATGTTTGAAATCAGTGCATAAATACGGATCTAAAATCGAATGGTGGGTCACGTTTGCCAAACCTAAACTTAGGCAAACCTTAAAATCATACAGTTTTCAAAAAACTAGAGATGGCAAAAAGACAATCGAATTTTACTATACGGTATTGCGAGAACTACATGACAAACACAACGTAGCTAATACTCATCTAGAGCAAATTCGCAAAATAAAAGCGAAGCTTCTAAGTATCACACGACAGCAGTTAGAGGGATTAAAGCTTAAATCAAAGGCAAAGTCTCTACTACAAGAAGAAACTACTTCAATGTTTCACCTGATCAAACACCAACTTAATAGGCGACGCAGTTTTATTGAAGACCTCACACTCGAAGACGGGACTGTACTTACAGACCACAATGACATAGTGCGCGCAATCCAACAACATTTCGCTCACCTCTACACTAAAGACCCGACTGACGAGACTGCAAGTACTGAAATGTTGCACTTATTAACGGAAAAGATCACTAATGAAGAAAACAACTGTCTGATTGCTGCATTTGCAGAGGACGAAATATTTAATCTCGTAAAGGCGTCACCTTCCAACAAATCGGCGGGTCCAGATGGATTACCAAAAGAATTTTATCAAAAGTTTTGGCATATAATTGGTTCCACATTCACGGATGTAATAAACGAAACCTTACATGGAGGAGACTTACCAACTGAACTTAAGGAAGGAAAACTGGTCTTGATTCCGAAAAGTACAGGACGAAAGAAAATCGATAATTTTCGCCCATTAATGTTGATGAACTATGATTACAAGACCATTGCCCGAGCACTTAAGGAGAGACTCACACCACTTCTCAGAACAGTAATAAAAGGCCATCAAGCCTGCTTCCCGGGCCGGACAATCATGTCAGTCATCTCCGAATACAGGGACCTTGTTTCTATCGTCGCAGTCACCGACATCAGGTGTGCGCTATACTTCATCGATTTCTGCAAGGCATTTGACCATGTCAGCCACCGGTACGTGGATCTCATATTTAAACACCTGGCTTTTGACGATCGAGCAGTTAGTGTAATCCATCAGATGATGACCGGCATAACTGCAAAGGCTTACGTAAACGGGCAGCCGACGAAAACTATTCATATACAGAGGGGCGTTCCACAAGGGAGCCCATTATCAATGCTTTTGTATGTTCTTGCACTTGAGCCTTTGCTACGGCAACTCAGAGACAAATTAAGTGGCGTCACAATATCCGGGGTCACGCTTACAGCACAAGCATATGCCGATGACGTGGGCGTCGTCCTTCGACACGGAGGTGACATTACAATTCTGGAAGAGACGATACGTCAATATAGTCGCGCCTCTGGTGCAAAGGTGAACATACGTAAGAGTAAAATCTTAAACCTAAGAGGATTTGACAGGGTACGCAGCCAATGGGCTACACTAGTTGATTCCCACAAAGCACTAGGTATTACTATAAACAATTGTCCTATGAAGATGGCTGCAGTAAATTGGCGGGACACGGCAAACAAAATACAGGGTGCGTTCAACGAACTTTGTTGGCGATCCGCGAATTTATTGCAGAAAGTTCAATTAATTAACACCTACATGTTTTCTAAAGCCTGTTTTGTAGCACAAATATTCCCAGCACCGAAATTACAGGTGAAAAAGGTAATGCGACTTGCCCATAGATACTTGTGGAAAGGCAACATTTTTAAAGTTAGACTCGACAGTGTGACCAAAGCAAGAATGATGGGCGGTTTAGGGCTAACTAATTTGGTCAAAAAAGCATCTGCACTTTACGTCAAAAGAACCCTGTTTATGATTAATAAGGACAGAAATAACGTTACCTCCAGACTCTTCACAATTGTCCAGCCAGGTTCCCTGCAACCCCCGGTGAATGTGGGCCGACTAAACAACAAACTCACGCATGTCAAGGAATTTTATATTGAGGTCAGCTACTTAGAGGCAGGCACGGTGTACAAGTCACATATAACTACACGAGAGATTCTAAATACATGGCACAAATCGGATACACAAAATACCATAGAAATCAAATATCCGAACGTCATATGGCGTACTGTATGGAAAAATATTAGCCTCAAAATCCATTCAACAGACGTGGCTTCCACTTGGTACCAGGTCGTCAGCGACACTGTGCCAACCAATGAAAAACTTTATCGAATAGGACTCAGTGATACACATCACTGCATTAAGTGTGGATTAGTGGACACACTTCAACACAGATTCACGTGCAGTGGACTAGTACACAATTGGACTTGGATCAGAAGAAAGATGGCACTCCTCACCAGAAGTGATGGCCGCAATTATACGCCACAAATGCTGTTACAGCCTGAAGAGATATTTTTCCCAGAACGGAAAAATAACACTGTCATGTGGCTCATGGGTCACTACACACATTACGTCATTGGTAGAAATGGATCTGACAATTCAATTGATTTCATGGTCTACATGGAATCAGCTTACTGGGAATCCAAAAAATTCAGTAACCATAAAAACCTCTACGGCAACATGTTGAATATAGTCTTCGAGAAAACAGGCATAGGATAACAACGAACCACAACACGACAGAAACTATAAGGAAGTCAATGGCCAACAGTGACTCAGTAAACTATTATTGATCATTGAGAAATGACTACGGCCACTACAGGGTATTATATACGAAAATAACAAAACCAACAGAAAACAATAAAGAAAATGGTAACGTCTGACCAAAACAAACAAAAAAAAGGAGTGATTAAAAAAGAAACAAAAAATGGAAAAAAAAAAAAAAAAGTCGTAGAGCAAAAAAAAAAAAAAAAAAGTCGTAGAGCAAAAAAAAAAAAAAAAAAAAAAATGGATAAGGCGTCGGACTTCGGATCCGAAGATTGCAGGTTCGAATCCTGTCACGGACGAGTTTTTCCAGTTCTGCAAAAGATGCACAATAAAAAAAAAAAAAAGTCGGTAGAGCATGAGACTCTTAATCTCAGGGTCGTGGGTTCGAGCCCCACGCTGGGCGGAACGTAATTTTGTTCCGCTGCAGATGTAAATTACCGTTTTTCTGATCAATGTGACGTAATGGAAATAGCAACTTAAAACTTTGCCTACGTCTCCATCAGTCGCAAGGAAAGTGTATCTGAAGGTGAAGGTGATTTCGTAGACATGTGTCAAAGACATGTTCTGAAATGTAAGTGGTGTTGGTTGGAGAGCACATCGGTTACGTGTGAGATGTGTAGCCAAGCAGTAATGGTGCGCCATAGCTGCAAATATTAGTCGGTAATATGAAGTGTTGTCAGCTTAAGCCTGATGATCCAGACGAGCGTAAGCACGAAGTACGCAAAACTACCGCTAGGCCGCGCCTCTTTAGCTCAGTGGCAGAGCACTGGTCTAGTAAACCAGGGGTCGTGAGTTCGATCCTCACAGGAGGCAAACGAATTTTCGAAATCAGTTGCGCGTCGTGGCCGTATAGCAAGCAGTATCTGGAACGACGAACAATTAGCAACAGGTGTTTTATTTAGAATTACTCTCAGATGTGATTGAGGCGAATGTCGCAGATAAAGCATTTTGCAAAGCGGTACAGCGTAGGGTGGGAGGCGGCAGTCTGAATTATATTTTTTACATGTGTTTTTCAAATATCACAGAGCCTCTCGCGAGCGTCGTCGTCGTCGACGCCGCCGCTTCTGCAGAAGTAGGAAATCGCCATCGTAGCAAATGCGGCGAGGGACGCCCTGCCTTCGATTTCGAATGCACAAAGTGTGTGGTCTTGGTTCCCAATCTCTACTTGGTCGGTCTCGTAAAGGCTTGAATGTAACGAATGGGTGGGAAGCAGCAAGAGGCAGCGGCTGTGTAGAACGAAAACACAATTCCTCAGCGGTATGAGCGTTTCGAGATGACACGAATGTAAGGAATACTTGGCGGCCAGTGACCGTGTGGCCTAATGGATAAGGCGTCGGACTTCGGATCCGAAGATTGCAGGTTCGAATCCTGTCACGGTCGTGTTTTTCCAATTCTGCAAAAGAAACACACCGTTTTAGTGTAGCTATTGAGCAGTACGAAATCGTCTGAATGTTGCTGTTGTCCACTTCCTGCTTGGAGATGCACTTGAGCGTGATACACACACAGCCAGAACGGTGTTATCTAGCGAAATGGTCGGCTGAGTGCCGTCACCGCGAGTTTTGGCTGGCATTTGCGCATCTAAGACAGCGTCGGAAAGTAACCCGTTCGGCTTCTGAGTCAAATCAAATATGTGTGTTAATTTTGACACCACTAGCGCTGCAGGTTTTTTATGCAGTTCCTGTACCTCTCAGAAATGATTATGAAATAAAACTGAAGTACGTGACGTGTGTGACGCTAGGAAAACATTAGGCAGCATGGAGAGATTCTGTATGGGACCACCCCACCCAAACGAGAACTGTGTGTCGTGCGACCCGACACGTAGTCACCGACGCAGCCCGGCTAGCTCAGTAAAGTTCCGCCGCGGCCGCGGCCGTGTGCAGACGTGCGGTGGTGGTCGCTTCGCCTGTGCTTAAGAGCGCACGCAGCTGTTGGTACTGTAAGTACTACTTCACGAAAGTGATGGAGGCTGAGTTGAGACGTTACACGCTACGATTTGGATTTCCGTATGGATATGCTCGACCACAGGTTTACGAACTTATTGACTGGTTTTACGATCGATTAGGACTGCGAGATGACGAAGTTCTTGGGTTTTCGTATGATTTTCTTGCGAACGCTGTTTATGTAAAATTGATTAGTGACGATCCTTGCGTTCGTATTATGACCCTCACGGAAGGCACTGCGGATTTTGTGAATTCTAAAGGCGAAATTTGTAAAGTATCTGTTAGTCATGCTGGACTAGGGCTGCGAACCGTCCGTATATTTAATCTGCCTTTCGAAGTTAGCTTCGATAGAATTCGGCAAGCTTTGTCTCCCTACGGTAATGTCTTGCAAATTCATGCCGAGCAATGGAGGGGTTACAAACATTTCAATGTTGATAACGGCGTTCGGAATGCGAAAATTGATTTAACGAAGCACATCCCGTCCAACATTTTGGTGCAGGGTTTTCGAGCGCTGGTGATGTACGAAGGACAACCGCGAACTTGTGTAATATGTGGTTCTACCGACCATTTAAAATCTGCTTGTCCCCGTGTCCGGGCGGGTCGCCGAGGAATGCAACATCGTCTTACACCTCTCGATGGGCACGATGGCAATCGGTTGTCTTACGCGCGGACATTGATAGAGTCGCCTACGACACAACCGACGCTCCACCAACCGGCTGCGGTGACCCCAGACGCCGGCGCGGTCATTGTCAACAACTCTGCGGCAACCCCCGAATGTCCCGTTCGTAGTGATGTCACCGATATCGACAGCCACGCTGCACACCTGCAGGTTTCCCCGACTGTCGGCCTTCGTGCCGACCATGGCGGACCGACTCCCGTCCCTACTCCAACTACGTCCGTCGAGCTGAAACAGTTGTCGGATGGTGGCGACAGGTCGCGCGTTTCTTGCCCCCCTGACGTTGCGCCCCCCACGCCCCTCCCTCTCGGCAGTGACCTATCTGAGGAAGGGTCTACACACAGCCTCTTGACGGACGTCAAAACCGTTTCTGACGCCGACGCACCTCCCCCAAGAACTGGGAAATCTAAGCGGTCGGCACGGAAGCAGAGTGCGGAGGAGATCCGCACTCTGGAAAAGAAACTGCAGCGCACAATAAAGCAGATCCGAAAAGACGGAAGTGAACGCGGCGGCACAGATGACATGGGTTCCGTCGCGCGCCACGTGGGGGAGGCCGATATGGAGATGCATGTCGACCGTCCGAGTCCTGAGCTGATGGATACTGGTCATCAGCATACGCCAGCCGAGAAGTCTTGGGCAGACGAAGGTGAATAACACGGACCCTTTCTATCCCCACCATGCAAGCTTATAAACTAGCCACAGTTAATTTGAATAGGATCGCATCCGATGTCAAACTTAAATGCTTGACCGACTATCTATATGCCGCCGATATAGATATAGTTTTCTTCCAAGAAGTTGTGTCCCCCAAGGTTGGAGAAATACCTGGGTATGATGCCATATTAAATCTTGGCACTGAGGCGGGCACTGCGATTTTATTCAAAGCTGGCATCGCTTACCAACCTACAGCGATTTTAGAAACGGGACGCGGCATTGCCGCCCAATTACAGGATTTGCTTCTCCTGAACGTGTACGCCCCGACAGGGTCCGCTGGCAGAAGGGACAGAAGTGAATTTTTTAGGGCTGAAGTTGTGACCTTATTGCCGAACGTTCGACTGAAGATCATCCTGGGTGGGGATTTCAACTGCGTTTTACGCAACGAAGATCAAAGTCCGAATTTTAATTTTTGTCCCGAGCTACTAACGTTAACAAATGGTCTGCATTTACAAGATAGTTGGTGTCACCTTCGACCACACACGAAGGGCTATACCTATGTGAGCGCTGCTTCTTCTAGCCGTCTGGATAGGTTTTATGTTTCTCAAGATCTTTTACATACTATTCGTGATTGTGAACTATGGCCGCTCAGTTTTAGTGACCACACCGCATACCATCTAACGATTCGGCATGTGCGGCAGAAGACATTTTTGGGACGCGGCACGTGGCAGCTGAATGTCTCGCTGCTAGATGAAGCGGATTTACGGCGTTGCCTCGTTGACACCTGGCAGCAGTGCCTCCAGAGGCAAGCTCGGTATAGGGAGCGCGTTCTTTGGTGGACGGAGTTTGTTAAGCCGCGGATTAAGAAATGTATTTGCCAGTTTGCCAGGACCAGGGCTTATTGGAGGAAACGGTCTCTAGAATTTTATTTCCTCGGTTTACGCCAGCTGTACAGCGATCCATCTGCTTTGTCCGACAACCTGATCCGCATCAAGCGTATCAAAGCCAAAATTACTGCTTTAGTTCGTGACGCACTTGTTGGCACTCGGGTCCGATCGCGCTCTTCTGATGACATCTCCCACGAGTCCGCATCGTTATTCCATCTCATACGGGAAACCAAACGTGGTAAACAAAAAATTATTGCTCATCTGAAGGATGCTGGCGGGAATCTGTACAATGAACAGGGTGCTATCAAGACGCATGTCTTCAATTATTTTCGACAACATTATTCCGAGTCAGATACCGATCTATCGGCGGGGGATGATTTTTTAAACGACATCGCCTCCACAGTGGATCAGGATGATAACGCTGCTCTCTTGGCCAATGTCACTAACTCTGAAGTTAAGTCCATCCTCGCGTGCGCTGCCAAGAACAAAGCTGCCGGCTTAGACGGCCTGCCGGTCGAATTTTATTCACGGTTCTGGGATGTGATCGGCGACGAATTGACCGCCATGTATAACGAACTGTTATCGCATGCTGCCTTCCCCCCGCAGTTCACGGAAGGAATGGTTGTCCTGGTTCCTAAAACATCCAATCCGACTATGTTAAATGACTTTCGGCCAATTACGTTGCTTAACTCTGATTTCAAGATCTTGACTAGGATTATAAACACCAGGCTTAAAGTACTTCTTGGCAAAGTACTTGGCCCTTATCAGACGGGTGCAGTCAGTGGTCGATCGATGTTGAATGCCCTGTGTGAATATCGCGACCTGACTTATTTAACTTGGATTACCAACACTGATTTGGCGTTATTGTTTCTCGACTTCGATAAGGCGTTTGACAGAATTAATCACGGTTTTTTATTGCGCACAATGAGTCAAATGGGATTCAACCAGCGTTTTCGACAGCTTATTCAGAAATGTATCTGCGGAACGTCTTCACGCGTGAAGGTTAACGGCCAGTTAACCGCCCCCGTGCCCATACGACAAGCAGTGCGACAAGGGTGCCCCCTTTCTATGACGTTATTCTCGATCGCTATAGAGCCACTTCTTAAAAAGTTTTACGTAACTTTACACGGGTTGCAAACGTTAAACACCAAAACGGTCTGCCACGCCTATGCCGACGATATCAGTGTGCTTATTACTAACACCGAAGAGCTGGGGTCAGTTCGTCGGATTGTCCATCAGTACTCTGTCGCTTGTGGCGCTCGACTTAATGAGCGAAAGTCCAAAATCATGCCGTTAGGTCGCAACCCCACTTCCATCGATATTTCTTGGTTGGACAGGACCGAAGACCTGTGGCATCTAGGCCTGGTTATATCACCGAACCCCCAGGCCATGCTCCACGTGAATTGGGAACGCAAGCTTACCATCTTACGTGCGGTGATCAAAGAACATAACATGCGGTCTTTAGACCGGATGCAGAGGGCACAGTTTATTAATAGTTACGTTTTCAGTAAGCTCTATCACACTGCCGCTGTTTTACCAATCCCGACAGCCATTGCGAAAAAAATTTTAGCACTTGCTTGCTGGTATGTCTGGAGAGGGAACATCTTTAAAGTTTCCTTTAAAGCTACCTCGTTACTTCGTTCCCGAGGTGGCTTAGGCGTCAAAGACGTTGAATCCCAATGTGTGGCAACTTTTTTAACTCGTACTTCCCGCATACTACACAGTACCCCAAATAGTCTCACTGCACGGCTTTTCAACACCTTACGTCCAAAGGATTTGTCTGCGCCAACGCCTGTGGGCCACATTCATCCTGAGCTTGGCTATATCCGGCGGTATTATGTGGAGCTAAGCTATGTTCAGGACAACCCGCATCCGTTCAACACGGCGGCGACCTATCGTGCTCTTACTCAATGGCAGCTGGATAACCCAATTGAGAAGAAATATTTAGGCAAAAACTGGAGAAATGTCTGGAAGAACATCAGTTATTCGCTCCTTCGCTCCAGAGTTCGAGCTGTTTGGTATGACGCTGTCAATGAGGTGATTCCCACTGGCGAGAAATTGCACAAAATCAAGCTGCGGCCCACCCCGTTTTGTGAGAAGTGTAACCTAGTGGAAACGCTGCCGCATCTCTTCCACTGCAGGGATCAAACACAAATATGGCAGTGGACACGAAAGAAACTCGCTGTCATTAATAGGACGTCGGATACTTCCATTCAACTTCAAGACGCGCTCCAACCCGACTGGCAGCTTTATCCTCAATCTAAGAATAATAGTTATGTCTGGCTCATGGGCCAGTTCGTCTATTACATGCTTGTCCATACAACGCCAACGCTACATGATTATCAGATGTACCTCATCGAAGAGTATTATGCGATTAAGAAATTGCGACAGTATAAAGACCAGTTTCAAAATTTTCTCACTATTGCTTTAAGTGATGGAAGAATTTAAGTTTACAGATCCATTGGACGGAGTTTTCTTTTCTTTTTTTTTTTCACTATTTTGTTATATTGTTTGTTTCCATGGATTTGGTCTGCTCCGCACCATCAGATGCGGGTGATTTGCCTCATGGGTCACACGAAGGTACAGAGTGCACTGCACTCGGCCTCGAACATTTAATTGTATTTGGGAGTTCCTTTTCATTTTCAAATGACAGCACTTTACTTTTGGTTCCGCAGGGCGTCACCCAGAAGAGGCCCCTCATTTGTTTACTTTCATTCGCATTATCTTTCATCAAAGCTGCACGACGATTTA
Source organism: Schistocerca americana (assembly GCF_021461395.2). Classification (NCBI taxonomy): domain Eukaryota; kingdom Metazoa; phylum Arthropoda; class Insecta; order Orthoptera; family Acrididae; genus Schistocerca; species Schistocerca americana. The sequence goes on along the minus strand of NW_025725738.1, from coordinate 106,420 downwards.
GTACGAACCAGGAATTTCCAGCAGCTTCTATTCCTCCTATCAAGAGGCTTTACGATACGGGAAATGGTTGTTTGGCATGTCCCTGCTCTTGGTGTCACCACGTTACCAGCGCTCATCTTCCAACGCATGGCATGCTCAGGGTTTTGAGAAGCAGCAATCCACAATCAACCATCGGGAAACCGAATGTACAATACTCGTCAACGACATGGCCACTGGGACAATTATTCTACGTGAAGACCAACTTTGAGTATCTGCTGTGCTGGATTCATGGTGTGCTGCGTAATCCACAGACCAGACATGGATTTCTTTTTATCATTCTGTTTATATCTATAAAAATAATGGAACACACACGACGCCACATCGCAAATTAAACAAAATATAATAATGCATACATAACAATCAAATCAAATCACAAAACCATGCAATTGGGTGCGGGGTATGGCGGTGACATCGTGGCCAGGCCTCCGGATTGCGACCCCTGCCCACCTTGCCGCCGGCTGCCTAGCACTCACGTGCATACAAAAAAAAAAAAAAAAAAAAAAAAAAAATTGCAAAAAAATAAAACCCAAAAAACAAAAACAAAACAATAAAAAAAAATAAAACCTAAAAAAAAGGTGGTTAAACAAAAAGTGGTTAAGGCGAAAAAAAGAAAATAAAAAAAAAAAAAAAAAAAAAAAAAAAAAAAAGTCGGTAGAGCATGAGACTCTTAATCTCAGGGTCGTGGGTTCGAGCCCCACGCTGGGCGGAACGTAATTTTGTTCCGCTGCAGATGTAAATTACCGTTTTTCTGATCAATGTGACGTAATGGAAATAGCAACTTAAAACTTTGCCTACGTCTCCATCAGTCGCAAGGAAAGTGTATCTGAAGGTGAAGGTGATTTCGTAGACATGTGTCAAAGACATGTTCTGAAATGTAAGTGGTGTTGGTTGGAGAGCACATCGGTTACGTGTGAGATGTGTAGCCAAGCAGTAATGGTGCGCCATAGCTGCAAATATTAGTCGGTAATATGAAGTGTTGTCAGCTTAAGCCTGATGATCCAGACGAGCGTAAGCACGAAGTACGCAAAACTACCGCTAGGCCGCGCCTCTTTAGCTCAGTGGCAGAGCACTGGTCTAGTAAACCAGGGGTCGTGAGTTCGATCCTCACAGGAGGCAAACGAATTTTCGAAATCAGTTGCGCGTCGTGGCCGTATAGCAAGCAGTATCTGGAACGACGAACAATTAGCAACAGGTGTTTTATTTAGAATTACTCTCAGATGTGATTGAGGCGAATGTCGCAGATAAAGCATTTTGCAAAGCGGTACAGCGTAGGGTGGGAGGCGGCAGTCTGAATTATATTTTTTACATGTGTTTTTCAAATATCACAGAGCCTCTCGCGAGCGTCGTCGTCGTCGACGCCGCCGCTTCTGCAGAAGTAGGAAATCGCCATCGTAGCAAATGCGGCGAGGGACGCCCTGCCTTCGATTTCGAATGCACAAAGTGTGTGGTCTTGGTTCCCAATCTCTACTTGGTCGGTCTCGTAAAGGCTTGAATGTAACGAATGGGTGGGAAGCAGCAAGAGGCAGCGGCTGTGTAGAACGAAAACACAATTCCTCAGCGGTATGAGCGTTTCGAGATGACACGAATGTAAGGAATACTTGGCGGCCAGTGACCGTGTGGCCTAATGGATAAGGCGTCGGACTTCGGATCCGAAGATTGCAGGTTCGAATCCTGTCACGGTCGTGTTTTTCCAATTCTGCAAAAGAAACACACCGTTTTAGTGTAGCTATTGAGCAGTACGAAATCGTCTGAATGTTGCTGTTGTCCACTTCCTGCTTGGAGATGCACTTGAGCGTGATACACACACAGCCAGAACGGTGTTATCTAGCGAAATGGTCGGCTGAGTGCCGTCACCGCGAGTTTTGGCTGGCATTTGCGCATCTAAGACAGCGTCGGAAAGTAACCCGTTCGGCTTCTGAGTCAAATCAAATATGTGTGTTAATTTTGACACCACTAGCGCTGCAGGTTTTTTATGCAGTTCCTGTACCTCTCAGAAATGATTATGAAATAAAACTGAAGTACGTGACGTGTGTGACGCTAGGAAAACATTAGGCAGCATGGAGAGATTCTGTATGGGACCACCCCACCCAAACGAGAACTGTGTGTCGTGCGACCCGACACGTAGTCACCGACGCAGCCCGGCTAGCTCAGTCGGTAGAGCATGAGACTCTTAATCTCAGGGTCGTGGGTTCGAGCCCCACGCTGGGCGGAACGTAATTTTGTTCCGCTGCAGATGTAAATTACCGTTTTTCTGATCAATGTGACGTAATGGAAATAGCAACTTAAAACTTTGCCTACGTCTCCATCAGTCGCAAGGAAAGTGTATCTGAAGGTGAAGGTGATTTCGTAGACATGTGTCAAAGACATGTTCTGAAATGTAAGTGGTGTTGGTTGGAGAGCACATCGGTTACGTGTGAGATGTGTAGCCAAGCAGTAATGGTGCGCCATAGCTGCAAATATTAGTCGGTAATATGAAGTGTTGTCAGCTTAAGCCTGATGATCCAGACGAGCGTAAGCACGAAGTACGCAAAACTACCGCTAGGCCGCGCCTCTTTAGCTCAGTGGCAGAGCACTGGTCTAGTAAACCAGGGGTCGTGAGTTCGATCCTCACAGGAGGCAAACGAATTTTCGAAATCAGTTGCGCGTCGTGGCCGTATAGCAAGCAGTATCTGGAACGACGAACAATTAGCAACAGGTGTTTTATTTAGAATTACTCTCAGATGTGATTGAGGCGAATGTCGCAGATAAAGCATTTTGCAAAGCGGTACAGCGTAGGGTGGGAGGCGGCAGTCTGAATTATATTTTTTACATGTGTTTTTCAAATATCACAGAGCCTCTCGCGAGCGTCGTCGTCGTCGACGCCGCCGCTTCTGCAGAAGTAGGAAATCGCCATCGTAGCAAATGCGGCGAGGGACGCCCTGCCTTCGATTTCGAATGCACAAAGTGTGTGGTCTTGGTTCCCAATCTCTACTTGGTCGGTCTCGTAAAGGCTTGAATGTAACGAATGGGTGGGAAGCAGCAAGAGGCAGCGGCTGTGTAGAACGAAAACACAATTCCTCAGCGGTATGAGCGTTTCGAGATGACACGAATGTAAGGAATACTTGGCGGCCAGTGACCGTGTGGCCTAATGGATAAGGCGTCGGACTTCGGATCCGAAGATTGCAGGTTCGAATCCTGTCACGGTCGTGTTTTTCCAATTCTGCAAAAGAAACACACCGTTTTAGTGTAGCTATTGAGCAGTACGAAATCGTCTGAATGTTGCTGTTGTCCACTTCCTGCTTGGAGATGCACTTGAGCGTGATACACACACAGCCAGAACGGTGTTATCTAGCGAAATGGTCGGCTGAGTGCCGTCACCGCGAGTTTTGGCTGGCATTTGCGCATCTAAGACAGCGTCGGAAAGTAACCCGTTCGGCTTCTGAGTCAAATCAAATATGTGTGTTAATTTTGACACCACTAGCGCTGCAGGTTTTTTATGCAGTTCCTGTACCTCTCAGAAATGATTATGAAATAAAACTGAAGTACGTGACGTGTGTGACGCTAGGAAAACATTAGGCAGCATGGAGAGATTCTGTATGGGACCACCCCACCCAAACGAGAACTGTGTGTCGTGCGACCCGACACGTAGTCACTGACGCAGCCCGGCTAGCTCAGTCGGTAGAGCATGAGACTCTTAATCTCAGGGTCGTGGGTTCGAGCCCCACGCTGGGCGGAACGTAATTTTGTTCCGCTGCAGATGTAAATTACCGTTTTTCTGATCAATGTGACGTAATGGAAATAGCAACTTAAAACTTTGCCTACGTCTCCATCAGTCGCAAGGAAAGTGTATCTGAAGGTGAAGGTGATTTCGTAGACATGTGTCAAAGACATGTTCTGAAATGTAAGTGGTGTTGGTTGGAGAGCACATCGGTTACGTGTGAGATGTGTAGCCAAGCAGTAATGGTGCGCCATAGCTGCAAATATTAGTCGGTAATATGAAGTGTTGTCAGCTTAAGCCTGATGATCCAGACGATCGTAAGCACGAAGTACGCAAAACTACCGCTAGGCCGCGCCTCTTTAGCTCAGTGGCAGAGCACTGGTCTAGTAAACCAGGGGTCGTGAGTTCAGGTGTTTTATTTAGAATTACTCTCAGATGTGATTGAGGCGAATGTCGCAGATAAAGCATTTTGCAAAGCGGTACAGCGTAGGGTGGGAGGCGGCAGTCTGAATTATATTTTTTACATGTGTTTTTCAAATATCACAGAGCCTCTCGCGAGCGTCGTCGTCGTCGACGCCGCCGCTTCTGCAGAAGTAGGAAATCGCCATCGTAGCAAATGCGGCGAGGGACGCCCTGCCTTCGATTTCGAATGCACAAAGTGTGTGGTCTTGGTTCCCAATCTCTACTTGGTCGGTCTCGTAAAGGCTTGAATGTAACGAATGGGTGGGAAGCAGCAAGAGGCAGCGGCTGTGTAGAACGAAAACACAATTCCTCAGCGGTATGAGCGTTTCGAGATGACACGAATGTAAGGAATACTTGGCGGCCAGTGACCGTGTAGCCTAATGGATAAGGCGTCGGACTTCGGATCCGAAGATTGCAGGTTCGAATCCTGTCACGGTCGTGTTTTTCCAATTCTGCAAAAGAAACACACCGTTTTAGTGTAGCTATTGAGCAGTACGAAATCGTCTGAATGTTGCTGTTGTCCACTTCCTGCTTGGAGATGCACTTGAGCGTGATACACACACAGCCAGAACGGTGTTATCTAGCGAAATGGTCGGCTGAGTGCCGTCACCGCGAGTTTTGGCTGGCATTTGCGCATCTAAGACAGCGTCGGAAAGTAACCCGTTCGGCTTCTGAGTCAAATCAAATATGTGTGTTAATTTTGACACCACTAGCGCTGCAGGTTTTTTATGCAGTTCCTGTACCTCTCAGAAATGATTATGAAATAAAACTGAAGTACGTGACGTGTGTGACGCTAGGAAAACATTAGGCAGCATGGAGAGATTCTGTATGGGACCACCCCACCCAAACGAGAACTGTGTGTCGTGCGACCCGACACGTAGTCACCGACGCAGCCCGGCTAGCTCAGTCGGTAGAGCATGAGACTCTTAATCTCAGGGTCGTGGGTTCGAGCCCCACGCTGGGCGGAACGTAATTTTGTTCCGCTGCAGATGTAAATTACCGTTTTTCTGATCAATGTGACGTAATGGAAATAGCACCTTAAAACTTTGCCTACGTCTCCATCAGTCGCAAGGAAAGTGTATCTGAAGGTGAAGGTGATTTCGTAGACATGTGTCAAAGACATGTTCTGAAATGTAAGTGGTGTTGGTTGGAGAGCACATCGGTTACGTGTGAGATGTGTAGCCAAGCAGTAATGGTGCGCCATAGCTGCAAATATTAGTCGGTAATATGAAGTGTTGTCAGCTTAAGCCTGATGATCCAGACGAGCGTAAGCACGAAGTACGCAAAACTACCGCTAGGCCGCGCCTCTTTAGCTCAGTGGCAGAGCACTGGTCTAGTAAACCAGGGGTCGTGAGTTCGATCCTCACAGGAGGCAAACGAATTTTCGAAATCAGTTGCGCGTCGTGGCCGTATAGCAAGCAGTATCTGGAACGACGAACAATTAGCAACAGGTGTTTTATTTAGAATTACTCTCAGATGTGATTGAGGCGAATGTCGCAGATAAAGCATTTTGCAAAGCGGTACAGCGTAGGGTGGGAGGCGGCAGTCTGAATTATATTTTTTACATGTGTTTTTCAAATATCACAGAGCCTCTCGCGAGCGTCGTCGTCGTCGACGCCGCCGCTTCTGCAGAAGTAGGAAATCGCCATCGTAGCAAATGCGGCGAGGGACGCCCTGCCTTCGATTTCGAATGCACAAAGTGTGTGGTCTTGGTTCCCAATCTCTACTTGGTCGGTCTCGTAAAGGCTTGAATGTAACGAATGGGTGGGAAGCAGCAAGAGGCAGCGGCTGTGTAGAACGAAAACACAATTCCTCAGCGGTATGAGCGTTTCGAGATGACACGAATGTAAGGAATACTTGGCGGCCAGTGACCGTGTGGCCTAATGGATAAGGCGTCGGACTTCGGATCCGAAGATTGCAGGTTCGAATCCTGTCACGGTCGTGTTTTTCCAATTCTGCAAAAGAAACACACCGTTTTAGTGTAGCTATTGAGCAGTACGAAATCGTCTGAATGTTGCTGTTGTCCACTTCCTGCTTGGAGATGCACTTGAGCGTGATACACACACAGCCAGAACGGTGTTATCTAGCGAAATGGTCGGCTGAGTGCCGTCACCGCGAGTTTTGGCTGGCATTTGCGCATCTAAGACAGCGTCGGAAAGTAACCCGTTCGGCTTCTGAGTCAAATCAAATATGTGTGTTAATTTTGACACCACTAGCGCTGCAGGTTTTTTACGCAGTTCCTGTACCTCTCAGAAATGATTATGAAATAAAACTGAAGTACGTGACGTGTGTGACGCTAGGAAAACATTAGGCAGCATGGAGAGATTCTGTATGGGACCACCCCACCCAAACGAGAACTGTGTGTCGTGCGACCCGACACGTAGTCACCGACGCAGCCCGGCTAGCTCAGTCGGTAGAGCATGAGACTCTTAATCTCAGGGTCGTGGGTTCGAGCCCCACGCTGGGCGGAACGTAATTTTGTTCCGCTGCAGATGTAAATTACCGTTTTTCTGATCAATGTGACGTAATGGAAATAGCAACTTAAAACTTTGCCTACGTCTCCATCAGTCGCAAGGAAAGTGTATCTGAAGGTGAAGGTGATTTCGTAGACATGTGTCAAAGACATGTTCTGAAATGTAAGTGGTGTTGGTTGGAGAGCACATCGGTTACGTGTGAGATGTGTAGCCAAGCAGTAATGGTGCGCCATAGCTGCAAATATTAGTCGGTAATATGAAGTGTTGTCAGCTTAAGCCTGATGATCCAGACGAGCGTAAGCACGAAGTACGCAAAACTACCGCTAGGCCGCGCCTCTTTAGCTCAGTGGCAGAGCACTGGTCTAGTAAACCAGGGGTCGTGAGTTCGATCCTCACAGGAGGCAAACGAATTTTCGAAATCAGTTGCGCGTCGTGGCCGTATAGCAAGCAGTATCTGGAACGACGAACAATTAGCAACAGGTGTTTTATTTAGAATTACTCTCAGATGTGATTGAGGCGAATGTCGCAGATAAAGCATTTTGCAAAGCGGTACAGCGTAGGGTGGGAGGCGGCAGTCTGAATTATATTTTTTACATGTGTTTTTCAAATATCACAGAGCCTCTCGCGAGCGTCGTCGTCGTCGACGCCGCCGCTTCTGCAGAAGTAGGAAATCGCCATCGTAGCAAATGCGGCGAGGGACGCCCTGCCTTCGATTTCGAATGCACAAAGTGTGTGGTCTTGGTTCCCAATCTCTACTTGGTCGGTCTCGTAAAGGCTTGAATGTAACGAATGGGTGGGAAGCAGCAAGAGGCAGCGGCTGTGTAGAACGAAAACACAATTCCTCAGCGGTATGAGCGTTTCGAGATGACACGAATGTAAGGAATACTTGGCGGCCAGTGACCGTGTGGCCTAATGGATAAGGCGTCGGACTTCGGATCCGAAGATTGCAGGTTCGAATCCTGTCACGGTCGTGTTTTTCCAATTCTGCAAAAGAAACACACCGTTTTAGTGTAGCTATTGAGCAGTACGAAATCGTCTGAATGTTGCTGTTGTCCACTTCCTGCTTGGAGATGCACTTGAGCGTGATACACACACAGCCAGAACGGTGTTATCTAGCGAAATGGTCGGCTGAGTGCCGTCACCGCGAGTTTTGGCTGGCATTTGCGCATCTAAGACAGCGTCGGAAAGTAACCCGTTCGGCTTCTGAGTCAAATCAAATATGTGTGTTAATTTTGACACCACTAGCGCTGCAGGTTTTTTATGCAGTTCCTGTACCTCTCAGAAATGATTATGAAATAAAACTGAAGTACGTGACGTGTGTGACGCTAGGAAAACATTAGGCAGCATGGAGAGATTCTGTATGGGACCACCCCACCCAAACGAGAACTGTGTGTCGTGCGACCCGACACGTAGTCACTGACGCAGCCCGGCTAGCTCAGTCGGTAGAGCATGAGACTCTTAATCTCAGGGTCGTGGGTTCGAGCCCCACGCTGGGCGGAACGTAATTTTGTTCCGCTGCAGATGTAAATTACCGTTTTTCTGATCAATGTGACGTAATGGAAATAGCAACTTAAAACTTTGCCTACGTCTCCATCAGTCGCAAGGAAAGTGTATCTGAAGGTGAAGGTGATTTCGTAGACATGTGTCAAAGACATGTTCTGAAATGTAAGTGGTGTTGGTTGGAGAGCACATCGGTTACGTGTGAGATGTGTAGCCAAGCAGTAATGGTGCGCCATAGCTGCAAATATTAGTCGGTAATATGAAGTGTTGTCAGCTTAAGCCTGATGATCCAGACGATCGTAAGCACGAAGTACGCAAAACTACCGCTAGGCCGCGCCTCTTTAGCTCAGTGGCAGAGCACTGGTCTAGTAAACCAGGGGTCGTGAGTTCAGGTGTTTTATTTAGAATTACTCTCAGATGTGATTGAGGCGAATGTCGCAGATAAAGCATTTTGCAAAGCGGTACAGCGTAGGGTGGGAGGCGGCAGTCTGAATTATATTTTTTACATGTGTTTTTCAAATATCACAGAGCCTCTCGCGAGCGTCGTCGTCGTCGACGCCGCCGCTTCTGCAGAAGTAGGAAATCGCCATCGTAGCAAATGCGGCGAGGGACGCCCTGCCTTCGATTTCGAATGCACAAAGTGTGTGGTCTTGGTTCCCAATCTCTACTTGGTCGGTCTCGTAAAGGCTTGAATGTAACGAATGGGTGGGAAGCAGCAAGAGGCAGCGGCTGTGTAGAACGAAAACACAATTCCTCAGCGGTATGAGCGTTTCGAGATGACACGAATGTAAGGAATACTTGGCGGCCAGTGACCGTGTAGCCTAATGGATAAGGCGTCGGACTTCGGATCCGAAGATTGCAGGTTCGAATCCTGTCACGGTCGTGTTTTTCCAATTCTGCAAAAGAAACACACCGTTTTAGTGTAGCTATTGAGCAGTACGAAATCGTCTGAATGTTGCTGTTGTCCACTTCCTGCTTGGAGATGCACTTGAGCGTGATACACACACAGCCAGAACGGTGTTATCTAGCGAAATGGTCGGCTGAGTGCCGTCACCGCGAGTTTTGGCTGGCATTTGCGCATCTAAGACAGCGTCGGAAAGTAACCCGTTCGGCTTCTGAGTCAAATCAAATATGTGTGTTAATTTTGACACCACTAGCGCTGCAGGTTTTTTATGCAGTTCCTGTACCTCTCAGAAATGATTATGAAATAAAACTGAAGTACGTGACGTGTGTGACGCTAGGAAAACATTAGGCAGCATGGAGAGATTCTGTATGGGACCACCCCACCCAAACGAGAACTGTGTGTCGTGCGACCCGACACGTAGTCACCGACGCAGCCCGGCTAGCTCAGTCGGTAGAGCATGAGACTCTTAATCTCAGGGTCGTGGGTTCGAGCCCCACGCTGGGCGGAACGTAATTTTGTTCCGCTGCAGATGTAAATTACCGTTTTTCTGATCAATGTGACGTAATGGAAATAGCACCTTAAAACTTTGCCTACGTCTCCATCAGTCGCAAGGAAAGTGTATCTGAAGGTGAAGGTGATTTCGTAGACATGTGTCAAAGACATGTTCTGAAATGTAAGTGGTGTTGGTTGGAGAGCACATCGGTTACGTGTGAGATGTGTAGCCAAGCAGTAATGGTGCGCCATAGCTGCAAATATTAGTCGGTAATATGAAGTGTTGTCAGCTTAAGCCTGATGATCCAGACGAGCGTAAGCACGAAGTACGCAAAACTACCGCTAGGCCGCGCCTCTTTAGCTCAGTGGCAGAGCACTGGTCTAGTAAACCAGGGGTCGTGAGTTCGATCCTCACAGGAGGCAAACGAATTTTCGAAATCAGTTGCGCGTCGTGGCCGTATAGCAAGCAGTATCTGGAACGACGAACAATTAGCAACAGGTGTTTTATTTAGAATTACTCTCAGATGTGATTGAGGCGAATGTCGCAGATAAAGCATTTTGCAAAGCGGTACAGCGTAGGGTGGGAGGCGGCAGTCTGAATTATATTTTTTACATGTGTTTTTCAAATATCACAGAGCCTCTCGCGAGCGTCGTCGTCGTCGACGCCGCCGCTTCTGCAGAAGTAGGAAATCGCCATCGTAGCAAATGCGGCGAGGGACGCCCTGCCTTCGATTTCGAATGCACAAAGTGTGTGGTCTTGGTTCCCAATCTCTACTTGGTCGGTCTCGTAAAGGCTTGAATGTAACGAATGGGTGGGAAGCAGCAAGAGGCAGCGGCTGTGTAGAACGAAAACACAATTCCTCAGCGGTATGAGCGTTTCGAGATGACACGAATGTAAGGAATACTTGGCGGCCAGTGACCGTGTGGCCTAATGGATAAGGCGTCGGACTTCGGATCCGAAGATTGCAGGTTCGAATCCTGTCACGGTCGTGTTTTTCCAATTCTGCAAAAGAAACACACCGTTTTAGTGTAGCTATTGAGCAGTACGAAATCGTCTGAATGTTGCTGTTGTCCACTTCCTGCTTGGAGATGCACTTGAGCGTGATACACACACAGCCAGAACGGTGTTATCTAGCGAAATGGTCGGCTGAGTGCCGTCACCGCGAGTTTTGGCTGGCATTTGCGCATCTAAGACAGCGTCGGAAAGTAACCCGTTCGGCTTCTGAGTCAAATCAAATATGTGTGTTAATTTTGACACCACTAGCGCTGCAGGTTTTTTACGCAGTTCCTGTACCTCTCAGAAATGATTATGAAATAAAACTGAAGTACGTGACGTGTGTGACGCTAGGAAAACATTAGGCAGCATGGAGAGATTCTGTATGGGACCACCCCACCCAAACGAGAACTGTGTGTCGTGCGACCCGACACGTAGTCACCGACGCAGCCCGGCTAGCTCAGTCGGTAGAGCATGAGACTCTTAATCTCAGGGTCGTGGGTTCGAGCCCCACGCTGGGCGGAACGTAATTTTGTTCCGCTGCAGATGTAAATTACCGTTTTTCTGATCAATGTGACGTAATGGAAATAGCAACTTAAAACTTTGCCTACGTCTCCATCAGTCGCAAGGAAAGTGTATCTGAAGGTGAAGGTGATTTCGTAGACATGTGTCAAAGACATGTTCTGAAATGTAAGTGGTGTTGGTTGGAGAGCACATCGGTTACGTGTGAGATGTGTAGCCAAGCAGTAATGGTGCGCCATAGCTGCAAATATTAGTCGGTAATATGAAGTGTTGTCAGCTTAAGCCTGATGATCCAGACGAGCGTAAGCACGAAGTACGCAAAACTACCGCTAGGCCGCGCCTCTTTAGCTCAGTGGCAGAGCACTGGTCTAGTAAACCAGGGGTCGTGAGTTCGATCCTCACAGGAGGCAAACGAATTTTCGAAATCAGTTGCGCGTCGTGGCCGTATAGCAAGCAGTATCTGGAACGACGAACAATTAGCAACAGGTGTTTTATTTAGAATTACTCTCAGATGTGATTGAGGCGAATGTCGCAGATAAAGCATTTTGCAAAGCGGTACAGCGTAGGGTGGGAGGCGGCAGTCTGAATTATATTTTTTACATGTGTTTTTCAAATATCACAGAGCCTCTCGCGAGCGTCGTCGTCGTCGACGCCGCCGCTTCTGCAGAAGTAGGAAATCGCCATCGTAGCAAATGCGGCGAGGGACGCCCTGCCTTCGATTTCGAATGCACAAAGTGTGTGGTCTTGGTTCCCAATCTCTACTTGGTCGGTCTCGTAAAGGCTTGAATGTAACGAATGCGGTGGGAAGCAGCAAGAGGCAGCGGCTGTGTAGAACGAAAACACAATTCCTCAGCGGTATGAGCGTTTCGAGATGACACGAATGTAAGGAATACTTGGCGGCCAGTGACCGTGTGGCCTAATGGATAAGGCGTCGGACTTCGGATCCGAAGATTGCAGGTTCGAATCCTGTCACGGTCGTGTTTTTCCAATTCTGCAAAAGAAACACACCGTTTTAGTGTAGCTATTGAGCAGTACGAAATCGTCTGAATGTTGCTGTTGTCCACTTCCTGCTTGGAGATGCACTTGAGCGTGATACACACACAGCCAGAACGGTGTTATCTAGCGAAATGGTCGGCTGAGTGCCGTCACCGCGAGTTTTGGCTGGCATTTGCGCATCTAAGACAGCGTCGGAAAGTAACCCGTTCGGCTTCTGAGTCAAATCAAATATGTGTGTTAATTTTGACACCACTAGCGCTGCAGGTTTTTTACGCAGTTCCTGTACCTCTCAGAAATGATTATGAAATAAAACTGAAGTACGTGACGTGTGTGACGCTAGGAAAACATTAGGCAGCATGGAGAGATTCTGTATGGGACCACCCCACCCAAACGAGAACTGTGTGTCGTGCGACCCGACACGTAGTCACCGACGCAGCCCGGCTAGCTCAGTCGGTAGAGCATGAGACTCTTAATCTCAGGGTCGTGGGTTCGAGCCCCACGCTGGGCGGAACGTAATTTTGTTCCGCTGCAGATGTAAATTACCGTTTTTCTGATCAATGTGACGTAATGGAAATAGCAACTTAAAACTTTGCCTACGTCTCCATCAGTCGCAAGGAAAGTGTATCTGAAGGTGAAGGTGATTTCGTAGACATGTGTCAAAGACATGTTCTGAAATGTAAGTGGTGTTGGTTGGAGAGCACATCGGTTACGTGTGAGATGTGTAGCCAAGCAGTAATGGTGCGCCATAGCTGCAAATATTAGTCGGTAATATGAAGTGTTGTCAGCTTAAGCCTGATGATCCAGACGAGCGTAAGCACGAAGTACGCAAAACTACCGCTAGGCCGCGCCTCTTTAGCTCAGTGGCAGAGCACTGGTCTAGTAAACCAGGGGTCGTGAGTTCGATCCTCACAGGAGGCAAACGAATTTTCGAAATCAGTTGCGCGTCGTGGCCGTATAGCAAGCAGTATCTGGAACGACGAACAATTAGCAACAGGTGTTTTATTTAGAATTACTCTCAGATGTGATTGAGGCGAATGTCGCAGATAAAGCATTTTGCAAAGCGGTACAGCGTAGGGTGGGAGGCGGCAGTCTGAATTATATTTTTTACATGTGTTTTTCAAATATCACAGAGCCTCTCGCGAGCGTCGTCGTCGTCGACGCCGCCGCTTCTGCAGAAGTAGGAAATCGCCATCGTAGCAAATGCGGCGAGGGACGCCCTGCCTTCGATTTCGAATGCACAAAGTGTGTGGTCTTGGTTCCCAATCTCTACTTGGTCGGTCTCGTAAAGGCTTGAATGTAACGAATGGGTGGGAAGCAGCAAGAGGCAGCGGCTGTGTAGAACGAAAACACAATTCCTCAGCGGTATGAGCGTTTCGAGATGACACGAATGTAAGGAATACTTGGCGGCCAGTGACCGTGTGGCCTAATGGATAAGGCGTCGGACTTCGGATCCGAAGATTGCAGGTTCGAATCCTGTCACGGTCGTGTTTTTCCAATTCTGCAAAAGAAACACACCGTTTTAGTGTAGCTATTGAGCAGTACGAAATCGTCTGAATGTTGCTGTTGTCCACTTCCTGCTTGGAGATGCACTTGAGCGTGATACACACACAGCCAGAACGGTGTTATCTAGCGAAATGGTCGGCTGAGTGCCGTCACCGCGAGTTTTGGCTGGCATTTGCGCATCTAAGACAGCGTCGGAAAGTAACCCGTTCGGCTTCTGAGTCAAATCAAATATGTGTGTTAATTTTGACACCACTAGCGCTGCAGGTTTTTTACGCAGTTCCTGTACCTCTCAGAAATGATTATGAAATAAAACTGAAGTACGTGACGTGTGTGACGCTAGGAAAACATTAGGCAGCATGGAGAGATTCTGTATGGGACCACCCCACCCAAACGAGAACTGTGTGTCGTGCGACCCGACACGTAGTCACCGACGCAGCCCGGCTAGCTCAGTCGGTAGAGCATGAGACTCTTAATCTCAGGGTCGTGGGTTCGAGCCCCACGCTGGGCGGAACGTAATTTTGTTCCGCTGCAGATGTAAATTACCGTTTTTCTGATCAATGTGACGTAATGGAAATAGCAACTTAAAACTTTGCCTACGTCTCCATCAGTCGCAAGGAAAGTGTATCTGAAGGTGAAGGTGATTTCGTAGACATGTGTCAAAGACATGTTCTGAAATGTAAGTGGTGTTGGTTGGAGAGCACATCGGTTACGTGTGAGATGTGTAGCCAAGCAGTAATGGTGCGCCATAGCTGCAAATATTAGTCGGTAATATGAAGTGTTGTCAGCTTAAGCCTGATGATCCAGACGAGCGTAAGCACGAAGTACGCAAAACTACCGCTAGGCCGCGCCTCTTTAGCTCAGTGGCAGAGCACTGGTCTAGTAAACCAGGGGTCGTGAGTTCGATCCTCACAGGAGGCAAACGAATTTTCGAAATCAGTTGCGCGTCGTGGCCGTATAGCAAGCAGTATCTGGAACGACGAACAATTAGCAACAGGTGTTTTATTTAGAATTACTCTCAGATGTGATTGAGGCGAATGTCGCAGATAAAGCATTTTGCAAAGCGGTACAGCGTAGGGTGGGAGGCGGCAGTCTGAATTATATTTTTTACATGTGTTTTTCAAATATCACAGAGCCTCTCGCGAGCGTCGTCGTCGTCGACGCCGCCGCTTCTGCAGAAGTAGGAAATCGCCATCGTAGCAAATGCGGCGAGGGACGCCCTGCCTTCGATTTCGAATGCACAAAGTGTGTGGTCTTGGTTCCCAATCTCTACTTGGTCGGTCTCGTAAAGGCTTGAATGTAACGAATGCGGTGGGAAGCAGCAAGAGGCAGCGGCTGTGTAGAACGAAAACACAATTCCTCAGCGGTATGAGCGTTTCGAGATGACACGAATGTAAGGAATACTTGGCGGCCAGTGACCGTGTGGCCTAATGGATAAGGCGTCGGACTTCGGATCCGAAGATTGCAGGTTCGAATCCTGTCACGGTCGTGTTTTTCCAATTCTGCAAAAGAAACACACCGTTTTAGTGTAGCTATTGAGCAGTACGAAATCGTCTGAATGTTGCTGTTGTCCACTTCCTGCTTGGAGATGCACTTGAGCGTGATACACACACAGCCAGAACGGTGTTATCTAGCGAAATGGTCGGCTGAGTGCCGTCACCGCGAGTTTTGGCTGGCATTTGCGCATCTAAGACAGCGTCGGAAAGTAACCCGTTCGGCTTCTGAGTCAAATCAAATATGTGTGTTAATTTTGACACCACTAGCGCTGCAGGTTTTTTACGCAGTTCCTGTACCTCTCAGAAATGATTATGAAATAAAACTGAAGTACGTGACGTGTGTGACGCTAGGAAAACATTAGGCAGCATGGAGAGATTCTGTATGGGACCACCCCACCCAAACGAGAACTGTGTGTCGTGCGACCCGACACGTAGTCACCGACGCAGCCCGGCTAGCTCAGTCGGTAGAGCATGAGACTCTTAATCTCAGGGTCGTGGGTTCGAGCCCCACGCTGGGCGGAACGTAATTTTGTTCCGCTGCAGATGTAAATTACCGTTTTTCTGATCAATGTGACGTAATGGAAATAGCAACTTAAAACTTTGCCTACGTCTCCATCAGTCGCAAGGAAAGTGTATCTGAAGGTGAAGGTGATTTCGTAGACATGTGTCAAAGACATGTTCTGAAATGTAAGTGGTGTTGGTTGGAGAGCACATCGGTTACGTGTGAGATGTGTAGCCAAGCAGTAATGGTGCGCCATAGCTGCAAATATTAGTCGGTAATATGAAGTGTTGTCAGCTTAAGCCTGATGATCCAGACGAGCGTAAGCACGAAGTACGCAAAACTACCGCTAGGCCGCGCCTCTTTAGCTCAGTGGCAGAGCACTGGTCTAGTAAACCAGGGGTCGTGAGTTCGATCCTCACAGGAGGCAAACGAATTTTCGAAATCAGTTGCGCGTCGTGGCCGTATAGCAAGCAGTATCTGGAACGACGAACAATTAGCAACAGGTGTTTTATTTAGAATTACTCTCAGATGTGATTGAGGCGAATGTCGCAGATAAAGCATTTTGCAAAGCGGTACAGCGTAGGGTGGGAGGCGGCAGTCTGAATTATATTTTTTACATGTGTTTTTCAAATATCACAGAGCCTCTCGCGAGCGTCGTCGTCGTCGACGCCGCCGCTTCTGCAGAAGTAGGAAATCGCCATCGTAGCAAATGCGGCGAGGGACGCCCTGCCTTCGATTTCGAATGCACAAAGTGTGTGGTCTTGGTTCCCAATCTCTACTTGGTCGGTCTCGTAAAGGCTTGAATGTAACGAATGGGTGGGAAGCAGCAAGAGGCAGCGGCTGTGTAGAACGAAAACACAATTCCTCAGCGGTATGAGCGTTTCGAGATGACACGAATGTAAGGAATACTTGGCGGCCAGTGACCGTGTGGCCTAATGGATAAGGCGTCGGACTTCGGATCCGAAGATTGCAGGTTCGAATCCTGTCACGGTCGTGTTTTTCCAATTCTGCAAAAGAAACACACCGTTTTAGTGTAGCTATTGAGCAGTACGAAATCGTCTGAATGTTGCTGTTGTCCACTTCCTGCTTGGAGATGCACTTGAGCGTGATACACACACAGCCAGAACGGTGTTATCTAGCGAAATGGTCGGCTGAGTGCCGTCACCGCGAGTTTTGGCTGGCATTTGCGCATCTAAGACAGCGTCGGAAAGTAACCCGTTCGGCTTCTGAGTCAAATCAAATATGTGTGTTAATTTTGACACCACTAGCGCTGCAGGTTTTTTACGCAGTTCCTGTACCTCTCAGAAATGATTATGAAATAAAACTGAAGTACGTGACGTGTGTGACGCTAGGAAAACATTAGGCAGCATGGAGAGATTCTGTATGGGACCACCCCACCCAAACGAGAACTGTGTGTCGTGCGACCCGACACGTAGTCACCGACGCAGCCCGGCTAGCTCAGTCGGTAGAGCATGAGACTCTTAATCTCAGGGTCGTGGGTTCGAGCCCCACGCTGGGCGGAACGTAATTTTGTTCCGCTGCAGATGTAAATTACCGTTTTTCTGATCAATGTGACGTAATGGAAATAGCAACTTAAAACTTTGCCTACGTCTCCATCAGTCGCAAGGAAAGTGTATCTGAAGGTGAAGGTGATTTCGTAGACATGTGTCAAAGACATGTTCTGAAATGTAAGTGGTGTTGGTTGGAGAGCACATCGGTTACGTGTGAGATGTGTAGCCAAGCAGTAATGGTGCGCCATAGCTGCAAATATTAGTCGGTAATATGAAGTGTTGTCAGCTTAAGCCTGATGATCCAGACGAGCGTAAGCACGAAGTACGCAAAACTACCGCTAGGCCGCGCCTCTTTAGCTCAGTGGCAGAGCACTGGTCTAGTAAACCAGGGGTCGTGAGTTCGATCCTCACAGGAGGCAAACGAATTTTCGAAATCAGTTGCGCGTCGTGGCCGTATAGCAAGCAGTATCTGGAACGACGAACAATTAGCAACAGGTGTTTTATTTAGAATTACTCTCAGATGTGATTGAGGCGAATGTCGCAGATAAAGCATTTTGCAAAGCGGTACAGCGTAGGGTGGGAGGCGGCAGTCTGAATTATATTTTTTACATGTGTTTTTCAAATATCACAGAGCCTCTCGCGAGCGTCGTCGTCGTCGACGCCGCCGCTTCTGCAGAAGTAGGAAATCGCCATCGTAGCAAATGCGGCGAGGGACGCCCTGCCTTCGATTTCGAATGCACAAAGTGTGTGGTCTTGGTTCCCAATCTCTACTTGGTCGGTCTCGTAAAGGCTTGAATGTAACGAATGGGTGGGAAGCAGCAAGAGGCAGCGGCTGTGTAGAACGAAAACACAATTCCTCAGCGGTATGAGCGTTTCGAGATGACACGAATGTAAGGAATACTTGGCGGCCAGTGACCGTGTGGCCTAATGGATAAGGCGTCGGACTTCGGATCCGAAGATTGCAGGTTCGAATCCTGTCACGGTCGTGTTTTTCCAATTCTGCAAAAGAAACACACCGTTTTAGTGTAGCTATTGAGCAGTACGAAATCGTCTGAATGTTGCTGTTGTCCACTTCCTGCTTGGAGATGCACTTGAGCGTGATACACACACAGCCAGAACGGTGTTATCTAGCGAAATGGTCGGCTGAGTGCCGTCACCGCGAGTTTTGGCTGGCATTTGCGCATCTAAGACAGCGTCGGAAAGTAACCCGTTCGGCTTCTGAGTCAAATCAAATATGTGTGTTAATTTTGACACCACTAGCGCTGCAGGTTTTTTACGCAGTTCCTGTACCTCTCAGAAATGATTATGAAATAAAACTGAAGTACGTGACGTGTGTGACGCTAGGAAAACATTAGGCAGCATGGAGAGATTCTGTATGGGACCACCCCACCCAAACGAGAACTGTGTGTCGTGCGACCCGACACGTAGTCACCGACGCAGCCCGGCTAGCTCAGTCGGTAGAGCATGAGACTCTTAATCTCAGGGTCGTGGGTTCGAGCCCCACGCTGGGCGGAACGTAATTTTGTTCCGCTGCAGATGTAAATTACCGTTTTTCTGATCAATGTGACGTAATGGAAATAGCAACTTAAAACTTTGCCTACGTCTCCATCAGTCGCAAGGAAAGTGTATCTGAAGGTGAAGGTGATTTCGTAGACATGTGTCAAAGACATGTTCTGAAATGTAAGTGGTGTTGGTTGGAGAGCACATCGGTTACGTGTGAGATGTGTAGCCAAGCAGTAATGGTGCGCCATAGCTGCAAATATTAGTCGGTAATATGAAGTGTTGTCAGCTTAAGCCTGATGATCCAGACGAGCGTAAGCACGAAGTACGCAAAACTACCGCTAGGCCGCGCCTCTTTAGCTCAGTGGCAGAGCACTGGTCTAGTAAACCAGGGGTCGTGAGTTCGATCCTCACAGGAGGCAAACGAATTTTCGAAATCAGTTGCGCGTCGTGGCCGTATAGCAAGCAGTATCTGGAACGACGAACAATTAGCAACAGGTGTTTTATTTAGAATTACTCTCAGATGTGATTGAGGCGAATGTCGCAGATAAAGCATTTTGCAAAGCGGTACAGCGTAGGGTGGGAGGCGGCAGTCTGAATTATATTTTTTACATGTGTTTTTCAAATATCACAGAGCCTCTCGCGAGCGTCGTCGTCGTCGACGCCGCCGCTTCTGCAGAAGTAGGAAATCGCCATCGTAGCAAATGCGGCGAGGGACGCCCTGCCTTCGATTTCGAATGCACAAAGTGTGTGGTCTTGGTTCCCAATCTCTACTTGGTCGGTCTCGTAAAGGCTTGAATGTAACGAATGCGGTGGGAAGCAGCAAGAGGCAGCGGCTGTGTAGAACGAAAACACAATTCCTCAGCGGTATGAGCGTTTCGAGATGACACGAATGTAAGGAATACTTGGCGGCCAGTGACCGTGTGGCCTAATGGATAAGGCGTCGGACTTCGGATCCGAAGATTGCAGGTTCGAATCCTGTCACGGTCGTGTTTTTCCAATTCTGCAAAAGAAACACACCGTTTTAGTGTAGCTATTGAGCAGTACGAAATCGTCTGAATGTTGCTGTTGTCCACTTCCTGCTTGGAGATGCACTTGAGCGTGATACACACACAGCCAGAACGGTGTTATCTAGCGAAATGGTCGGCTGAGTGCCGTCACCGCGAGTTTTGGCTGGCATTTGCGCATCTAAGACAGCGTCGGAAAGTAACCCGTTCGGCTTCTGAGTCAAATCAAATATGTGTGTTAATTTTGACACCACTAGCGCTGCAGGTTTTTTACGCAGTTCCTGTACCTCTCAGAAATGATTATGAAATAAAACTGAAGTACGTGACGTGTGTGACGCTAGGAAAACATTAGGCAGCATGGAGAGATTCTGTATGGGACCACCCCACCCAAACGAGAACTGTGTGTCGTGCGACCCGACACGTAGTCACCGACGCAGCCCGGCTAGCTCAGTCGGTAGAGCATGAGACTCTTAATCTCAGGGTCGTGGGTTCGAGCCCCACGCTGGGCGGAACGTAATTTTGTTCCGCTGCAGATGTAAATTACCGTTTTTCTGATCAATGTGACGTAATGGAAATAGCAACTTAAAACTTTGCCTACGTCTCCATCAGTCGCAAGGAAAGTGTATCTGAAGGTGAAGGTGATTTCGTAGACATGTGTCAAAGACATGTTCTGAAATGTAAGTGGTGTTGGTTGGAGAGCACATCGGTTACGTGTGAGATGTGTAGCCAAGCAGTAATGGTGCGCCATAGCTGCAAATATTAGTCGGTAATATGAAGTGTTGTCAGCTTAAGCCTGATGATCCAGACGAGCGTAAGCACGAAGTACGCAAAACTACCGCTAGGCCGCGCCTCTTTAGCTCAGTGGCAGAGCACTGGTCTAGTAAACCAGGGGTCGTGAGTTCGATCCTCACAGGAGGCAAACGAATTTTCGAAATCAGTTGCGCGTCGTGGCCGTATAGCAAGCAGTATCTGGAACGACGAACAATTAGCAACAGGTGTTTTATTTAGAATTACTCTCAGATGTGATTGAGGCGAATGTCGCAGATAAAGCATTTTGCAAAGCGGTACAGCGTAGGGTGGGAGGCGGCAGTCTGAATTATATTTTTTACATGTGTTTTTCAAATATCACAGAGCCTCTCGCGAGCGTCGTCGTCGTCGACGCCGCCGCTTCTGCAGAAGTAGGAAATCGCCATCGTAGCAAATGCGGCGAGGGACGCCCTGCCTTCGATTTCGAATGCACAAAGTGTGTGGTCTTGGTTCCCAATCTCTACTTGGTCGGTCTCGTAAAGGCTTGAATGTAACGAATGGGTGGGAAGCAGCAAGAGGCAGCGGCTGTGTAGAACGAAAACACAATTCCTCAGCGGTATGAGCGTTTCGAGATGACACGAATGTAAGGAATACTTGGCGGCCAGTGACCGTGTGGCCTAATGGATAAGGCGTCGGACTTCGGATCCGAAGATTGCAGGTTCGAATCCTGTCACGGTCGTGTTTTTCCAATTCTGCAAAAGAAACACACCGTTTTAGTGTAGCTATTGAGCAGTACGAAATCGTCTGAATGTTGCTGTTGTCCACTTCCTGCTTGGAGATGCACTTGAGCGTGATACACACACAGCCAGAACGGTGTTATCTAGCGAAATGGTCGGCTGAGTGCCGTCACCGCGAGTTTTGGCTGGCATTTGCGCATCTAAGACAGCGTCGGAAAGTAACCCGTTCGGCTTCTGAGTCAAATCAAATATGTGTGTTAATTTTGACACCACTAGCGCTGCAGGTTTTTTACGCAGTTCCTGTACCTCTCAGAAATGATTATGAAATAAAACTGAAGTACGTGACGTGTGTGACGCTAGGAAAACATTAGGCAGCATGGAGAGATTCTGTATGGGACCACCCCACCCAAACGAGAACTGTGTGTCGTGCGACCCGACACGTAGTCACCGACGCAGCCCGGCTAGCTCAGTCGGTAGAGCATGAGACTCTTAATCTCAGGGTCGTGGGTTCGAGCCCCACGCTGGGCGGAACGTAATTTTGTTCCGCTGCAGATGTAAATTACCGTTTTTCTGATCAATGTGACGTAATGGAAATAGCAACTTAAAACTTTGCCTACGTCTCCATCAGTCGCAAGGAAAGTGTATCTGAAGGTGAAGGTGATTTCGTAGACATGTGTCAAAGACATGTTCTGAAATGTAAGTGGTGTTGGTTGGAGAGCACATCGGTTACGTGTGAGATGTGTAGCCAAGCAGTAATGGTGCGCCATAGCTGCAAATATTAGTCGGTAATATGAAGTGTTGTCAGCTTAAGCCTGATGATCCAGACGAGCGTAAGCACGAAGTACGCAAAACTACCGCTAGGCCGCGCCTCTTTAGCTCAGTGGCAGAGCACTGGTCTAGTAAACCAGGGGTCGTGAGTTCGATCCTCACAGGAGGCAAACGAATTTTCGAAATCAGTTGCGCGTCGTGGCCGTATAGCAAGCAGTATCTGGAACGACGAACAATTAGCAACAGGTGTTTTATTTAGAATTACTCTCAGATGTGATTGAGGCGAATGTCGCAGATAAAGCATTTTGCAAAGCGGTACAGCGTAGGGTGGGAGGCGGCAGTCTGAATTATATTTTTTACATGTGTTTTTCAAATATCACAGAGCCTCTCGCGAGCGTCGTCGTCGTCGACGCCGCCGCTTCTGCAGAAGTAGGAAATCGCCATCGTAGCAAATGCGGCGAGGGACGCCCTGCCTTCGATTTCGAATGCACAAAGTGTGTGGTCTTGGTTCCCAATCTCTACTTGGTCGGTCTCGTAAAGGCTTGAATGTAACGAATGGGTGGGAAGCAGCAAGAGGCAGCGGCTGTGTAGAACGAAAACACAATTCCTCAGCGGTATGAGCGTTTCGAGATGACACGAATGTAAGGAATACTTGGCGGCCAGTGACCGTGTGGCCTAATGGATAAGGCGTCGGACTTCGGATCCGAAGATTGCAGGTTCGAATCCTGTCACGGTCGTGTTTTTCCAATTCTGCAAAAGAAACACACCGTTTTAGTGTAGCTATTGAGCAGTACGAAATCGTCTGAATGTTGCTGTTGTCCACTTCCTGCTTGGAGATGCACTTGAGCGTGATACACACACAGCCAGAACGGTGTTATCTAGCGAAATGGTCGGCTGAGTGCCGTCACCGCGAGTTTTGGCTGGCATTTGCGCATCTAAGACAGCGTCGGAAAGTAACCCGTTCGGCTTCTGAGTCAAATCAAATATGTGTGTTAATTTTGACACCACTAGCGCTGCAGGTTTTTTATGCAGTTCCTGTACCTCTCAGAAATGATTATGAAATAAAACTGAAGTACGTGACGTGTGTGACGCTAGGAAAACATTAGGCAGCATGGAGAGATTCTGTATGGGACCACCCCACCCAAACGAGAACTGTGTGTCGTGCGACCCGACACGTAGTCACCGACGCAGCCCGGCTAGCTCAGTCGGTAGAGCATGAGACTCTTAATCTCAGGGTCGTGGGTTCGAGCCCCACGCTGGGCGGAACGTAATTTTGTTCCGCTGCAGATGTAAATTACCGTTTTTCTGATCAATGTGACGTAATGGAAATAGCACCTTAAAACTTTGCCTACGTCTCCATCAGTCGCAAGGAAAGTGTATCTGAAGGTGAAGGTGATTTCGTAGACATGTGTCAAAGACATGTTCTGAAATGTAAGTGGTGTTGGTTGGAGAGCACATCGGTTACGTGTGAGATGTGTAGCCAAGCAGTAATGGTGCGCCATAGCTGCAAATATTAGTCGGTAATATGAAGTGTTGTCAGCTTAAGCCTGATGATCCAGACGAGCGTAAGCACGAAGTACGCAAAACTACCGCTAGGCCGCGCCTCTTTAGCTCAGTGGCAGAGCACTGGTCTAGTAAACCAGGGGTCGTGAGTTCGATCCTCACAGGAGGCAAACGAATTTTCGAAATCAGTTGCGCGTCGTGGCCGTATAGCAAGCAGTATCTGGAACGACGAACAATTAGCAACAGGTGTTTTATTTAGAATTACTCTCAGATGTGATTGAGGCGAATGTCGCAGATAAAGCATTTTGCAAAGCGGTACAGCGTAGGGTGGGAGGCGGCAGTCTGAATTATATTTTTTACATGTGTTTTTCAAATATCACAGAGCCTCTCGCGAGCGTCGTCGTCGTCGACGCCGCCGCTTCTGCAGAAGTAGGAAATCGCCATCGTAGCAAATGCGGCGAGGGACGCCCTGCCTTCGATTTCGAATGCACAAAGTGTGTGGTCTTGGTTCCCAATCTCTACTTGGTCGGTCTCGTAAAGGCTTGAATGTAACGAATGCGGTGGGAAGCAGCAAGAGGCAGCGGCTGTGTAGAACGAAAACACAATTCCTCAGCGGTATGAGCGTTTCGAGATGACACGAATGTAAGGAATACTTGGCGGCCAGTGACCGTGTGGCCTAATGGATAAGGCGTCGGACTTCGGATCCGAAGATTGCAGGTTCGAATCCTGTCACGGTCGTGTTTTTCCAATTCTGCAAAAGAAACACACCGTTTTAGTGTAGCTATTGAGCAGTACGAAATCGTCTGAATGTTGCTGTTGTCCACTTCCTGCTTGGAGATGCACTTGAGCGAGATAC
Source organism: Schistocerca americana (assembly GCF_021461395.2). Classification (NCBI taxonomy): domain Eukaryota; kingdom Metazoa; phylum Arthropoda; class Insecta; order Orthoptera; family Acrididae; genus Schistocerca; species Schistocerca americana. The sequence continues at coordinate 82,213 of NW_025725738.1, read as the reverse complement.
ACACACAGCCAGAACGGTGTTATCTAGCGAAATGGTCGGCTGAGTGCCGTCACCGCGAGTTTTGGCTGGCATTTGCGCATCTAAGACAGCGTCGGAAAGTAACCCGTTCGGCTTCTGAGTCAAATCAAATATGTGTGTTAATTTTGACACCACTAGCGCTGCAGGTTTTTTACGCAGTTCCTGTACCTCTCAGAAATGATTATGAAATAAAACTGAAGTACGTGACGTGTGTGACGCTAGGAAAACATTAGGCAGCATGGAGAGATTCTGTATGGGACCACCCCACCCAAACGAGAACTGTGTGTCGTGCGACCCGACACGTAGTCACCGACGCAGCCCGGCTAGCTCAGTCGGTAGAGCATGAGACTCTTAATCTCAGGGTCGTGGGTTCGAGCCCCACGCTGGGCGGAACGTAATTTTGTTCCGCTGCAGATGTAAATTACCGTTTTTCTGATCAATGTGACGTAATGGAAATAGCAACTTAAAACTTTGCCTACGTCTCCATCAGTCGCAAGGAAAGTGTATCTGAAGGTGAAGGTGATTTCGTAGACATGTGTCAAAGACATGTTCTGAAATGTAAGTGGTGTTGGTTGGAGAGCACATCGGTTACGTGTGAGATGTGTAGCCAAGCAGTAATGGTGCGCCATAGCTGCAAATATTAGTCGGTAATATGAAGTGTTGTCAGCTTAAGCCTGATGATCCAGACGAGCGTAAGCACGAAGTACGCAAAACTACCGCTAGGCCGCGCCTCTTTAGCTCAGTGGCAGAGCACTGGTCTAGTAAACCAGGGGTCGTGAGTTCGATCCTCACAGGAGGCAAACGAATTTTCGAAATCAGTTGCGCGTCGTGGCCGTATAGCAAGCAGTATCTGGAACGACGAACAATTAGCAACAGGTGTTTTATTTAGAATTACTCTCAGATGTGATTGAGGCGAATGTCGCAGATAAAGCATTTTGCAAAGCGGTACAGCGTAGGGTGGGAGGCGGCAGTCTGAATTATATTTTTTACATGTGTTTTTCAAATATCACAGAGCCTCTCGCGAGCGTCGTCGTCGTCGACGCCGCCGCTTCTGCAGAAGTAGGAAATCGCCATCGTAGCAAATGCGGCGAGGGACGCCCTGCCTTCGATTTCGAATGCACAAAGTGTGTGGTCTTGGTTCCCAATCTCTACTTGGTCGGTCTCGTAAAGGCTTGAATGTAACGAATGGGTGGGAAGCAGCAAGAGGCAGCGGCTGTGTAGAACGAAAACACAATTCCTCAGCGGTATGAGCGTTTCGAGATGACACGAATGTAAGGAATACTTGGCGGCCAGTGACCGTGTGGCCTAATGGATAAGGCGTCGGACTTCGGATCCGAAGATTGCAGGTTCGAATCCTGTCACGGTCGTGTTTTTCCAATTCTGCAAAAGAAACACACCGTTTTAGTGTAGCTATTGAGCAGTACGAAATCGTCTGAATGTTGCTGTTGTCCACTTCCTGCTTGGAGATGCACTTGAGCGTGATACACACACAGCCAGAACGGTGTTATCTAGCGAAATGGTCGGCTGAGTGCCGTCACCGCGAGTTTTGGCTGGCATTTGCGCATCTAAGACAGCGTCGGAAAGTAACCCGTTCGGCTTCTGAGTCAAATCAAATATGTGTGTTAATTTTGACACCACTAGCGCTGCAGGTTTTTTATGCAGTTCCTGTACCTCTCAGAAATGATTATGAAATAAAACTGAAGTACGTGACGTGTGTGACGCTAGGAAAACATTAGGCAGCATGGAGAGATTCTGTATGGGACCACCCCACCCAAACGAGAACTGTGTGTCGTGCGACCCGACACGTAGTCACCGACGCAGCCCGGCTAGCTCAGTCGGTAGAGCATGAGACTCTTAATCTCAGGGTCGTGGGTTCGAGCCCCACGCTGGGCGGAACGTAATTTTGTTCCGCTGCAGATGTAAATTACCGTTTTTCTGATCAATGTGACGTAATGGAAATAGCAACTTAAAACTTTGCCTACGTCTCCATCAGTCGCAAGGAAAGTGTATCTGAAGGTGAAGGTGATTTCGTAGACATGTGTCAAAGACATGTTCTGAAATGTAAGTGGTGTTGGTTGGAGAGCACATCGGTTACGTGTGAGATGTGTAGCCAAGCAGTAATGGTGCGCCATAGCTGCAAATATTAGTCGGTAATATGAAGTGTTGTCAGCTTAAGCCTGATGATCCAGACGAGCGTAAGCACGAAGTACGCAAAACTACCGCTAGGCCGCGCCTCTTTAGCTCAGTGGCAGAGCACTGGTCTAGTAAACCAGGGGTCGTGAGTTCGATCCTCACAGGAGGCAAACGAATTTTCGAAATCAGTTGCGCGTCGTGGCCGTATAGCAAGCAGTATCTGGAACGACGAACAATTAGCAACAGGTGTTTTATTTAGAATTACTCTCAGATGTGATTGAGGCGAATGTCGCAGATAAAGCATTTTGCAAAGCGGTACAGCGTAGGGTGGGAGGCGGCAGTCTGAATTATATTTTTTACATGTGTTTTTCAAATATCACAGAGCCTCTCGCGAGCGTCGTCGTCGTCGACGCCGCCGCTTCTGCAGAAGTAGGAAATCGCCATCGTAGCAAATGCGGCGAGGGACGCCCTGCCTTCGATTTCGAATGCACAAAGTGTGTGGTCTTGGTTCCCAATCTCTACTTGGTCGGTCTCGTAAAGGCTTGAATGTAACGAATGCGGTGGGAAGCAGCAAGAGGCAGCGGCTGTGTAGAACGAAAACACAATTCCTCAGCGGTATGAGCGTTTCGAGATGACACGAATGTAAGGAATACTTGGCGGCCAGTGACCGTGTGGCCTAATGGATAAGGCGTCGGACTTCGGATCCGAAGATTGCAGGTTCGAATCCTGTCACGGTCGTGTTTTTCCAATTCTGCAAAAGAAACACACCGTTTTAGTGTAGCTATTGAGCAGTACGAAATCGTCTGAATGTTGCTGTTGTCCACTTCCTGCTTGGAGATGCACTTGAGCGTGATACACACACAGCCAGAACGGTGTTATCTAGCGAAATGGTCGGCTGAGTGCCGTCACCGCGAGTTTTGGCTGGCATTTGCGCATCTAAGACAGCGTCGGAAAGTAACCCGTTCGGCTTCTGAGTCAAATCAAATATGTGTGTTAATTTTGACACCACTAGCGCTGCAGGTTTTTTACGCAGTTCCTGTACCTCTCAGAAATGATTATGAAATAAAACTGAAGTACGTGACGTGTGTGACGCTAGGAAAACATTAGGCAGCATGGAGAGATTCTGTATGGGACCACCCCACCCAAACGAGAACTGTGTGTCGTGCGACCCGACACGTAGTCACCGACGCAGCCCGGCTAGCTCAGTCGGTAGAGCATGAGACTCTTAATCTCAGGGTCGTGGGTTCGAGCCCCACGCTGGGCGGAACGTAATTTTGTTCCGCTGCAGATGTAAATTACCGTTTTTCTGATCAATGTGACGTAATGGAAATAGCAACTTAAAACTTTGCCTACGTCTCCATCAGTCGCAAGGAAAGTGTATCTGAAGGTGAAGGTGATTTCGTAGACATGTGTCAAAGACATGTTCTGAAATGTAAGTGGTGTTGGTTGGAGAGCACATCGGTTACGTGTGAGATGTGTAGCCAAGCAGTAATGGTGCGCCATAGCTGCAAATATTAGTCGGTAATATGAAGTGTTGTCAGCTTAAGCCTGATGATCCAGACGAGCGTAAGCACGAAGTACGCAAAACTACCGCTAGGCCGCGCCTCTTTAGCTCAGTGGCAGAGCACTGGTCTAGTAAACCAGGGGTCGTGAGTTCGATCCTCACAGGAGGCAAACGAATTTTCGAAATCAGTTGCGCGTCGTGGCCGTATAGCAAGCAGTATCTGGAACGACGAACAATTAGCAACAGGTGTTTTATTTAGAATTACTCTCAGGTGTGATTGAGGCGAATGTCGCAGATAAAGCATTTTGCAAAGCGGTACAGCGTAGGGTGGGAGGCGGCAGTCTGAATTATATTTTTTACATGTGTTTTTCAAATATCACAGAGCCTCTCGCGAGCGTCGTCGTCGTCGACGCCGCCGCTTCTGCAGAAGTAGGAAATCGCCATCGTAGCAAATGCGGCGAGGGACGCCCTGCCTTCGATTTCGAATGCACAAAGTGTGTGGTCTTGGTTCCCAATCTCTACTTGGTCGGTCTCGTAAAGGCTTGAATGTAACGAATGGGTGGGAAGCAGCAAGAGGCAGCGGCTGTGTAGAACGAAAACACAATTCCTCAGCGGTATGAGCGTTTCGAGATGACACGAATGTAAGGAATACTTGGCGGCCAGTGACCGTGTGGCCTAATGGATAAGGCGTCGGACTTCGGATCCGAAGATTGCAGGTTCGAATCCTGTCACGGTCGTGTTTTTCCAATTCTGCAAAAGAAACACACCGTTTTAGTGTAGCTATTGAGCAGTACGAAATCGTCTGAATGTTGCTGTTGTCCACTTCCTGCTTGGAGATGCACTTGAGCGTGATACACACACAGCCAGAACGGTGTTATCTAGCGAAATGGTCGGCTGAGTGCCGTCACCGCGAGTTTTGGCTGGCATTTGCGCATCTAAGACAGCGTCGGAAAGTAACCCGTTCGGCTTCTGAGTCAAATCAAATATGTGTGTTAATTTTGACACCACTAGCGCTGCAGGTTTTTTATGCAGTTCCTGTACCTCTCAGAAATGATTATGAAATAAAACTGAAGTACGTGACGTGTGTGACGCTAGGAAAACATTAGGCAGCATGGAGAGATTCTGTATGGGACCACCCCACCCAAACGAGAACTGTGTGTCGTGCGACCCGACACGTAGTCACCGACGCAGCCCGGCTAGCTCAGTCGGTAGAGCATGAGACTCTTAATCTCAGGGTCGTGGGTTCGAGCCCCACGCTGGGCGGAACGTAATTTTGTTCCGCTGCAGATGTAAATTACCGTTTTTCTGATCAATGTGACGTAATGGAAATAGCACCTTAAAACTTTGCCTACGTCTCCATCAGTCGCAAGGAAAGTGTATCTGAAGGTGAAGGTGATTTCGTAGACATGTGTCAAAGACATGTTCTGAAATGTAAGTGGTGTTGGTTGGAGAGCACATCGGTTACGTGTGAGATGTGTAGCCAAGCAGTAATGGTGCGCCATAGCTGCAAATATTAGTCGGTAATATGAAGTGTTGTCAGCTTAAGCCTGATGATCCAGACGAGCGTAAGCACGAAGTACGCAAAACTACCGCTAGGCCGCGCCTCTTTAGCTCAGTGGCAGAGCACTGGTCTAGTAAACCAGGGGTCGTGAGTTCGATCCTCACAGGAGGCAAACGAATTTTCGAAATCAGTTGCGCGTCGTGGCCGTATAGCAAGCAGTATCTGGAACGACGAACAATTAGCAACAGGTGTTTTATTTAGAATTACTCTCAGATGTGATTGAGGCGAATGTCGCAGATAAAGCATTTTGCAAAGCGGTACAGCGTAGGGTGGGAGGCGGCAGTCTGAATTATATTTTTTACATGTGTTTTTCAAATATCACAGAGCCTCTCGCGAGCGTCGTCGTCGTCGACGCCGCCGCTTCTGCAGAAGTAGGAAATCGCCATCGTAGCAAATGCGGCGAGGGACGCCCTGCCTTCGATTTCGAATGCACAAAGTGTGTGGTCTTGGTTCCCAATCTCTACTTGGTCGGTCTCGTAAAGGCTTGAATGTAACGAATGCGGTGGGAAGCAGCAAGAGGCAGCGGCTGTGTAGAACGAAAACACAATTCCTCAGCGGTATGAGCGTTTCGAGATGACACGAATGTAAGGAATACTTGGCGGCCAGTGACCGTGTGGCCTAATGGATAAGGCGTCGGACTTCGGATCCGAAGATTGCAGGTTCGAATCCTGTCACGGTCGTGTTTTTCCAATTCTGCAAAAGAAACACACCGTTTTAGTGTAGCTATTGAGCAGTACGAAATCGTCTGAATGTTGCTGTTGTCCACTTCCTGCTTGGAGATGCACTTGAGCGTGATACACACACAGCCAGAACGGTGTTATCTAGCGAAATGGTCGGCTGAGTGCCGTCACCGCGAGTTTTGGCTGGCATTTGCGCATCTAAGACAGCGTCGGAAAGTAACCCGTTCGGCTTCTGAGTCAAATCAAATATGTGTGTTAATTTTGACACCACTAGCGCTGCAGGTTTTTTATGCAGTTCCTGTACCTCTCAGAAATGATTATGAAATAAAACTGAAGTACGTGACGTGTGTGACGCTAGGAAAACATTAGGCAGCATGGAGAGATTCTGTATGGGACCACCCCACCCAAACGAGAACTGTGTGTCGTGCGACCCGACACGTAGTCACCGACGCAGCCCGGCTAGCTCAGTCGGTAGAGCATGAGACTCTTAATCTCAGGGTCGTGGGTTCGAGCCCCACGCTGGGCGGAACGTAATTTTGTTCCGCTGCAGATGTAAATTACCGTTTTTCTGATCAATGTGACGTAATGGAAATAGCACCTTAAAACTTTGCCTACGTCTCCATCAGTCGCAAGGAAAGTGTATCTGAAGGTGAAGGTGATTTCGTAGACATGTGTCAAAGACATGTTCTGAAATGTAAGTGGTGTTGGTTGGAGAGCACATCGGTTACGTGTGAGATGTGTAGCCAAGCAGTAATGGTGCGCCATAGCTGCAAATATTAGTCGGTAATATGAAGTGTTGTCAGCTTAAGCCTGATGATCCAGACGAGCGTAAGCACGAAGTACGCAAAACTACCGCTAGGCCGCGCCTCTTTAGCTCAGTGGCAGAGCACTGGTCTAGTAAACCAGGGGTCGTGAGTTCGATCCTCACAGGAGGCAAACGAATTTTCGAAATCAGTTGCGCGTCGTGGCCGTATAGCAAGCAGTATCTGGAACGACGAACAATTAGCAACAGGTGTTTTATTTAGAATTACTCTCAGATGTGATTGAGGCGAATGTCGCAGATAAAGCATTTTGCAAAGCGGTACAGCGTAGGGTGGGAGGCGGCAGTCTGAATTATATTTTTTACATGTGTTTTTCAAATATCACAGAGCCTCTCGCGAGCGTCGTCGTCGTCGACGCCGCCGCTTCTGCAGAAGTAGGAAATCGCCATCGTAGCAAATGCGGCGAGGGACGCCCTGCCTTCGATTTCGAATGCACAAAGTGTGTGGTCTTGGTTCCCAATCTCTACTTGGTCGGTCTCGTAAAGGCTTGAATGTAACGAATGCGGTGGGAAGCAGCAAGAGGCAGCGGCTGTGTAGAACGAAAACACAATTCCTCAGCGGTATGAGCGTTTCGAGATGACACGAATGTAAGGAATACTTGGCGGCCAGTGACCGTGTGGCCTAATGGATAAGGCGTCGGACTTCGGATCCGAAGATTGCAGGTTCGAATCCTGTCACGGTCGTGTTTTTCCAATTCTGCAAAAGAAACACACCGTTTTAGTGTAGCTATTGAGCAGTACGAAATCGTCTGAATGTTGCTGTTGTCCACTTCCTGCTTGGAGATGCACTTGAGCGTGATACACACACAGCCAGAACGGTGTTATCTAGCGAAATGGTCGGCTGAGTGCCGTCACCGCGAGTTTTGGCTGGCATTTGCGCATCTAAGACAGCGTCGGAAAGTAACCCGTTCGGCTTCTGAGTCAAATCAAATATGTGTGTTAATTTTGACACCACTAGCGCTGCAGGTTTTTTACGCAGTTCCTGTACCTCTCAGAAATGATTATGAAATAAAACTGAAGTACGTGACGTGTGTGACGCTAGGAAAACATTAGGCAGCATGGAGAGATTCTGTATGGGACCACCCCACCCAAACGAGAACTGTGTGTCGTGCGACCCGACACGTAGTCACCGACGCAGCCCGGCTAGCTCAGTCGGTAGAGCATGAGACTCTTAATCTCAGGGTCGTGGGTTCGAGCCCCACGCTGGGCGGAACGTAATTTTGTTCCGCTGCAGATGTAAATTACCGTTTTTCTGATCAATGTGACGTAATGGAAATAGCACCTTAAAACTTTGCCTACGTCTCCATCAGTCGCAAGGAAAGTGTATCTGAAGGTGAAGGTGATTTCGTAGACATGTGTCAAAGACATGTTCTGAAATGTAAGTGGTGTTGGTTGGAGAGCACATCGGTTACGTGTGAGATGTGTAGCCAAGCAGTAATGGTGCGCCATAGCTGCAAATATTAGTCGGTAATATGAAGTGTTGTCAGCTTAAGCCTGATGATCCAGACGAGCGTAAGCACGAAGTACGCAAAACTACCGCTAGGCCGCGCCTCTTTAGCTCAGTTAGAGTCGGCCCTCGGCGGCCGTGGTGAGCGGACGTGTGGTGCTTACGTCGCCGCTGCTGCTGGCTGTTGTGGTGAGTGCCGCCTTTGCTGTACACAGTGACGTGTTATTGTTTGGACTATGTGTAGGATTCCAACATGAGTCACTTAACACGACGGGATACTTTGAAGTTTGTGTTTGATTCAAACTATGCAAGACCAAAATCGTTTGAATTAGAATCGTGGATTGAGGAAGCTTTGAAACGATCCTTTGATGACATTCTTGGAGTCCATTTATCGATAGTTAGCAGCACTGCCTATATAAAGTTTAAATCTGCCGAAATCTGTGAACAAATCATTGACTCTTGTAGTGGTCGTTTGAAGTTTAAGCATTGTGATGGGAATGTTGGAGAGGTTCTCGTGTCTCATGCAGGGTTTGGTGTCCGCACCGTTCGAATATTCGAACTACCGTTTGAAGTACCCGCGGAACACATCAACGCTGCTTTGGACAGCTATGGTAAGGTCATTAGCAATGTTGCCGAAAAGTGGTTGTCTTTCAAAGTCCCTGTTTTGAACGGTGTTCGTCAGGTCAAGATAGAGTTGAAGAGACACATCCCGTCATATCTCACTATTTGTGGATACAGGGCGATCGTTATGTACGACGGTCAACCTAGAACTTGTGCAGGTTGTGGTGCCACTGATCACGTTCGCGCTCAGTGTATGCAGCGACGAGTGACGCAATTACCACCTGGCGAAAGGACGGCAACTAACAGGATGTCGACACTGCCTCTCACATATGTAGCGGCAGTCCGCTCGACCACGGCCGCGGCGGTGCCACCTGACGTGGTCACAGATCCCAGGGCTTCGGACACTGATCTAGATACGCCCATGGACACTTCCAGTCTGGCCGGCATCGCTGTTCCTACTACAGAAGTACCGGTGGCCAGTAGCATCCCGGCGGTTCCGTCTTTAGACAGCCACCAAGAGGTTGCTCCCTCCCAGGAAGCTCACACTGGTCGCCACGTTAACAGCAATATGGATCCCATTTCAGTTCCGAATGCACTTCCTCCTGCACAGGACTCCACTTCTTCCTCGTCGGCTGCAGAACTTCAAAGAGTCGAAACTTCTCCCAAGAAACACAAGAAAAGGAGGATCGCCCACAAAGATGCCGCCCACACCGCACCACCTTTGCGCGAAAAAGGGGCGCAAATTGCCCGTTCCTTGCCTGACGTCTCTCTTGACGACCCCACTGAACAGCCGCTGCATGAGACCCCACAGGTCTCGGACGTCTCCGTGCCCCACCCCGATGGTGACGGCCAGGTCGCTGCGAACGAGGAACAGCACCCTCGTGAGGACCTCAGGGATACCCCCGAACATCAATCTCAACATGATCAGGGCTCAATTGGCGAGGTGGCCGCTGTTCATGTGGTCAATTGGGCAGATGACACTGACGATGTAATAATGGACCAGAGCCTGTCTGTGGTAGGGCCATCTCCAGGAAATTTACCCGCATTACCGGTCGGCGACTTAAGTACGACACGACCTGCCTCAAAACACCCGACGGGGGACGATGATTACCTATCTGATACCTACTAAAGGTTATAATTTTCTGTGCTTCTGCATATCTACTTTGCTTTTTTCTCTTTCTGCCAACATTTAGCAGTTCATGCAATCCTACCAGGATTATAAGTTAGCTACAATTAACGTTAATAGAATTACTTCTGTACAGAAGCTCTCTAGCTTTCGTGATTATTTATACAGCTGCGATGCTGATATTGTGCTGTTGCAGGAGGTCGATGATAAATTTCAGCCTGACATTCCTGGCTACCAATTACTCAAAAACACCACCCCAGACAGTTCTTCAGGTACCGCTCTATTAACCAAAGTGGGCGTGGCCGTCTCCGACGTTGAACGACTCGAAAATGGCAGGGGTATAGCGTGCCTTATCAACGGCATTAGATTTGTTAATGTATATGCCCCTTCCGGGAATCAGAATAGAACGAGACGAGCTCAGTTCTTTGCCACTGACTTATTATATCTTTTGCGCCGCAGCCGGGAGGACGTGGTTATCGGAGGCGATTTTAATTGTGTTTTGAAGCCAAAGGACCAATGGCCGAACTTTAATGGATGTGCTACTCTCGGCGAAACAGTACGTCAATTAGAGCTGGAGGATACGTGGGAAATAACACACGGGGAACAACGGTGCTTCACGTACCATACTGCACAAATGGCCAGCCGCCTCGACAGGATCTACGTGGGGAAAAACCTGCGAGAGCGGGTATCTTCCTCGGAAACCTGGCCCCTGTATTTTTCCGACCATTTAGCTTACCATTGTATCATTCGTATGGCGCGCCAGCAAACTTTCCGTGGTCGGACAGGATGGAAACTTAACGTCAGTATTCTCAGGGAACAGGAGTTACGAGACCGTCTACAAGAAGCCTGGGAGATTTGTTTACGTCGACGACCAACATTCCCATCGGTAACGCAGTGGTGGTGCCGTTGTGCAAAACCTAGGCTTATTCGTTGTTTGAAGGCGTATAGTTCTGACAGGAGCCGGATGCAGAAAGAGACTTTTGAATTTTATTTTCGCTGTCTCCGTGACTTGTATTCTGAAGCACATGTCACGCAGGAACAATTTCTTCAGATTAAACGGATCAAATCAAAGTTGACGCTCCTCAAACGCAGGCAAATGGAAGGCGTTAAAATCCGTTCGCGAGATAGCGCCGGCACTTCTGACGAACAACCATCCGCCTTCCACCTAGGGACAGAGAAACGCCGCGCACGACAAAAATTGATTACCCGCTTACGAACTGAAGACGGTACCTTTGTGACGACCCAGGCTGAAATTAAGGAGTCTCTAACGGCCTACTACGAGCGACTATACAGAGCACAACCAGCCGATGATGCGGCAATCGCGGCGATGCATGTATATCTTCCGACAACGCTCGATGAGGACGACAGGCAATTGTTGATCAGTGATGTCACCGCGGTGGAGGTTCGGGAGGCACTGAGCAGGGCTCAGGCCAACAAATCGCCCGGCATTGATGGTCTGCCGATTGAATTTTATAAGCAGTTCTGGGACCTCCTCGAACATTGTTTTGTTTGCATCTGCAATGAACTGCGCGCCGGCCAACAGTTACCAGATGGTTTCAATGACAGCCTGATCGTTTTGGTCCCAAAAGAATACCCCCATCAGGATATTGCCAAATTCCGCCCTATCTCCCTGTTGAACTCTGACTACAAGATTGTGGCCCGCGTCATAGCAGGTAGACTTAAACATGTCCTTGCAAAAATTATACATCACAGCCAGGCAGCAGCGGTCCCGGGCCGCACGATCTTTAAATGTCTTGCCGATTACAGGGAGCTCGTTTCGTTTACTGCAATCACACGCCCGGAAGCAGCAATCTTGGCTTTAGATCAATGTCAGGCCTTTGATCGGATCCTGCATCGCTACCTCTTCCACACCATGAACCACTTAGGATTTGGTGACGGCTTTACTGCAATGGTCAGCAACATGTACACCTCGGCCACTTCTCAGATCATCGTCAATGGTCAATTCACCCGGCGGATTCCGATTCAGCGGTCAATCAGACAAGGCTGTCCCATGTCCATGTGTCTCTTCGTGATCGCAATTGAGCCACTTGTAAGGATGCTGAATTGTAACCTTCAAGGTTTAAACCTGTATTCCAGCACCCTCAAATGCATTGCGTACGCCGACGATGTGGGTGTCATTGTGCGTTCGGAACAAGACCTCACGGCCGTTAGGAATAGTATCACCGATTACGAGCGAGCCTCCGGTTCTCAGCTAAACTATGGAAAGACTTGCCTCCTGCCTATAGGCAGTGGATTTCGCACAGACGCCCCTTTGCCGTACAGAAGATGTGCGACTCTCAAACTTCTTGGTATCAAGATGAGCAGTTGCCCCCTACGAACAACGGTAGACAATTGGAAACATCTTTTGGCTGTGTCTCGGGGCTGCTTACAGTATCATAAAGGCAGAGAACAGGACTTATTGCAGAGAGTTCATTTCGTTAATACCATGATTCTCTCGAAAATTTGGTATGTCGGGCAAATACTTCCTGTGGTCGACAGTGTTGCGAGGAAAATTATGTCGGCAGTAGGTTGGTACATCTGGAGGGGTGACATCTTCAAGGTGGGCATCAATGTCATCACTCTCCCACCAGACAAAGGCGGCCTCGGCCTGACGGATGTTCAAACCAAATGTAAGGCACTCTTGATCCGGCGTACACTGCAGCTCTGCCACGAATATCCTGACAGTGCGCTGAGTATGGCCATACGCACATTTCAGCCTCAGACTATGCACATCCCCATCAACCTTCGGGAAACGCATTTCAAAGCAAACAACATTAGGATGTTTCTTTTAGAAAGTAGTTATCTCCAAATGAAATCGAGAGTCCCGCTACGTGACCTTACCACTGCCAACCTCTACCGGCTACTGAACGACACAGGCAGGGTCAACCGCATGGAACTGAAGTATCCCTCTAAAGACTGGGCTCTAATCTGGAAGACTATACATAACAAAGTGCTAGATACCGGTATTCGATCACTGTGGTATAAAGTTGTTAATGAAACTCTACCCACAGCCGAAAAACTCCATAGAATACATTTGTCAGCTACTGACAAATGTAGGGAGTGCGGCCTTGTCGACACTTTGCAACACAGATGTGTTTGTGGTGCGAACAGTCTTATTTGGGAATGGTGTAGAATGACCATGGCTTTGATCTGCCGCACGGCACGACGGCACATCTCTCTTACGTCCGTGCTCCAACCCGACGACGCGTACTACCCCACAACCAAGGCAAACACCTGGACGTGGTTGGCTGGACACACCCTATGTTACTTGCTTGGCGCCCAGGAGGGGCGTTCATACCTGGACTACAGATTATACCTCGCCACACAGGCACAACTGCTAATGCAGGATGTCAAACATAGGCAAAAGTTTGCAAATTATATCTTAGCGCTCCAAATCACGACCCTGTAAACGAATTCAGTAAGGTTTCTTCCACGGCCACGTATATATCCACCTTCTCAAATATAAATGAAAATCTCAATAAATAAATTACAAATAAAAAAAAAAAAAAAACAAATATGTCCAACGACAACAATGAAACAACGAAAAAGAAGAAAAGGAACAAAGTCGACACTCATGGTGTCTGCAGTAGTCACTGATTGGGAATGTTCATGCTTGGTGTTTTAAATGTCTGTTTAACCTAGCCCTTCGTCTCCGTTAATTCAGCAGGAATTTGATTTACATTCTCCCAACATGGATGGTGAAGCTGACCATTCGTTTGGACGTGGTGTCCACTGGGTTTTTCGTTTATGTTTTATGTTTGCAAACTTACATGGAAGATGTATCCGTTTCACTCAACTGCGAACATTACTTGCTTCTTTATTTCTTTGACGTCGACGAGGGAAGATGAAACAGGATTTATTTCTTCATTTTTTTTTTTTTTTTTCTTTCCTTCTTCTTCAACTCATTCCGCGGCAACATGGATTTCATCATTTCTCTTTTCCACATTCGTATGCAGAGCGCAGTTTTTGGCGCCTGAGTCGTTCGGAGCTAAGAGAAGGCGACTTGGGAAACCACACAGCAAAAATGGAATATATCAGACTAGTCCAAGCCATCGCTTGGGGAAGCCAAAGGCATAACAAACTTTCGAGAAGACGAGCTTTGAATGACGTCGGCACCCTGCAACTCCGCATGCAGTAAAATCAAATAAACAATATTAACAGAAACAAACATAAAAACAAAAAGAACAAACAAAAAAAAAAAAAAAACAACAAAAAAACAACAAAAATAAAACAAAAACAACAATCAAAAAAAAAATAAAAAAAATTAAAACAAAAAAAAATTTTTCAATATCACTTCAAACACAAAGGAATCAAAATATAACAACTATGAATTTCAGAATATCCACAGTGAAATAGCATCAAAAGAGTATAGCATCGAAGCTCGCCGAAGAAGGCAAAAAAGGTGAGCGAATGGATGGGCTGTATGGGGAGATGGAAGGCCCAACATTAAAAAAAAAAAAATAAAAAAATAAAAAAAAAAAAAAATAAATAAAAAAAAAAAATAGAAAAAAAAACAAAAAATAAAAGAAAAAAAATAAAAAAAAAGTTGGTAGAGCGGTGGACTGTAGGGAAGATTCACAGTTATCCATAGGTCGCTGGTTCAAATCCGGCCCAGAGGACTGTTTTTCTAATCTCCGGAGCAAAGAGGCTCCAGAGCATGCCCACTCGGTCAGAACCTCCCTATGTTTTAAACCTATTTTAAAGGAAATTCATTTGCTCAGCTTCTAGTAGCTAGTTGATAATCATGGGATTCTTAGCCTTCGTAGGATAATGAAAAAAAAAAAAAAAAAAATAAAAAAAAAAAAAAAAAAAAAAAAAAGTGGCAGAGCACTGGTCTAGTAAACCAGGGGTCGTGAGTTCGATCCTCACAGGAGGCAAACGAATTTTCGAAATCAGTTGCGCGTCGTGGCCGTATAGCAAGCAGTATCTGGAACGACGAACAATTAGCAACAGGTGTTTTATTTAGAATTACTCTCAGATGTGATTGAGGCGAATGTCGCAGATAAAGCATTTTGCAAAGCGGTACAGCGTAGGGTGGGAGGCGGCAGTCTGAATTATATTTTTTACATGTGTTTTTCAAATATCACAGAGCCTCTCGCGAGCGTCGTCGTCGTCGACGCCGCCGCTTCTGCAGAAGTAGGAAATCGCCATCGTAGCAAATGCGGCGAGGGACGCCCTGCCTTCGATTTCGAATGCACAAAGTGTGTGGTCTTGGTTCCCAATCTCTACTTGGTCGGTCTCGTAAAGGCTTGAATGTAACGAATGGGTGGGAAGCAGCAAGAGGCAGCGGCTGTGTAGAACGAAAACACAATTCCTCAGCGGTATGAGCGTTTCGAGATGACACGAATGTAAGGAATACTTGGCGGCCAGTGACCGTGTGGCCTAATGGATAAGGCGTCGGACTTCGGATCCGAAGATTGCAGGTTCGAATCCTGTCACGGTCGTGTTTTTCCAATTCTGCAAAAGAAACACACCGTTTTAGTGTAGCTATTGAGCAGTACGAAATCGTCTGAATGTTGCTGTTGTCCACTTCCTGCTTGGAGATGCACTTGAGCGTGATACACACACAGCCAGAACGGTGTTATCTAGCGAAATGGTCGGCTGAGTGCCGTCACCGCGAGTTTTGGCTGGCATTTGCGCATCTAAGACAGCGTCGGAAAGTAACCCGTTCGGCTTCTGAGTCAAATCAAATATGTGTGTTAATTTTGACACCACTAGCGCTGCAGGTTTTTTATGCAGTTCCTGTACCTCTCAGAAATGATTATGAAATAAAACTGAAGTACGTGACGTGTGTGACGCTAGGAAAACATTAGGCAGCATGGAGAGATTCTGTATGGGACCACCCCACCCAAACGAGAACTGTGTGTCGTGCGACCCGACTCGTAGTGACCGACGCAGCCCGGCTAGCTCAGTCGGTAGAGCATGAGACTCTTAATCTCAGGGTCGTGGGTTCGAGCCCCACGCTGGGCGGAACGTAATTTTGTTCCGCTGCAGATGTAAATTACCGTTTTTCTGATCAATGTGACGTAATGGAAATAGCAACTTAAAACTTTGCCTACGTCTCCATCAGTCGCAAGGAAAGTGTATCTGAAGGTGAAGGTGATTTCGTAGACATGTGTCAAAGACATGTTCTGAAATGTAAGTGGTGTTGGTTGGAGAGCACATCGGTTACGTGTGAGATGTGTAGCCAAGCAGTAATGGTGCGCCATAGCTGCAAATATTAGTCGGTAATATGAAGTGTTGTCAGCTTAAGCCTGATGATCCAGACGAGCGTAAGCACGAAGTACGCAAAACTACCGCTAGGCCGCGCCTCTTTAGCTCAGTGGCAGAGCACTGGTCTAGTAAACTAGGGGTCGTGAGTTCGATCCTCACAGGAGGCAAACGAATTTTCGAAATCAGTTGCGCGTCGTGGCCGTATAGCAAGCAGTATCTGGAACGACGAACAATTAGCAACAGGTGTTTTATTTAGAATTACTCTCAGATGTGATTGAGGCGAATGTCGCAGATAAAGCATTTTGCAAAGCGGTACAGCGTAGGGTGGGAGGCGGCAGTCTGAATTATATTTTTTACATGTGTTTTTCAAATATCACAGAGCCTCTCGCGAGCGTCGTCGTCGTCGACGCCGCCGCTTCTGCAGAAGTAGGAAATCGCCATCGTAGCAAATGCGGCGAGGGACGCCCTGCCTTCGATTTCGAATGCACAAAGTGTGTGGTCTTGGTTCCCAATCTCTACTTGGTCGGTCTCGTAAAGGCTTGAATGTAACGAATGGGTGGGAAGCAGCAAGAGGCAGCGGCTGTGTAGAACGAAAACACAATTCCTCAGCGGTATGAGCGTTTCGAGATGACACGAATGTAAGGAATACTTGGCGGCCAGTGACCGTGTAGCCTAATGGATAAGGCGTCGGACTTCGGATCCGAAGATTGCAGGTTCGAATCCTGTCACGGTCGTGTTTTTCCAATTCTGCAAAAGAAACACACCGTTTTAGTGTAGCTATTGAGCAGTACGAAATCGTCTGAATGTTGCAGTTGTCCACTTCCTGCTTGGAGATGCACTTGAGCGTGATACACACACAGCCAGAACGGTGTTATCTAGCGAAATGGTCGGCTGAGTGCCGTCACCGCGAGTTTTGGCTGGCATTTGCGCATCTAAGACAGCGTCGGAAAGTAACCCGTTCGGCTTCTGAGTCAAATCAAATATGTGTGTTAATTTTGACACCACTAGCGCTGCAGGTTTTTTATGCAGTTCCTGTACCTCTCAGAAATGATTATGAAATAAAACTGAAGTACGTGACGTGTGTGACGCTAGGAAAACATTAGGCAGCATGGAGAGATTCTGTATGGGACCACCCCACCCAAACGAGAACTGTGTGTCGTGCGACCCGACACGTAGTCACCGACGCAGCCCGGCTAGCTCAGTCGGTAGAGCATGAGACTCTTAATCTCAGGGTCGTGGGTTCGAGCCCCACGCTGGGCGGAACGTAATTTTGTTCCGCTGCAGATGTAAATTACCGTTTTTCTGATCAATGTGACGTAATGGAAATAGCACCTTAAAACTTTGCCTACGTCTCCATCAGTCGCAAGGAAAGTGTATCTGAAGGTGAAGGTGATTTCGTAGACATGTGTCAAAGACATGTTCTGAAATGTAAGTGGTGTTGGTTGGAGAGCACATCGGTTACGTGTGAGATGTGTAGCCAAGCAGTAATGGTGCGCCATAGCTGCAAATATTAGTCGGTAATATGAAGTGTTGTCAGCTTAAGCCTGATGATCCAGACGAGCGTAAGCACGAAGTACGCAAAACTACCGCTAGGCCGCGCCTCTTTAGCTCAGTGGCAGAGCACTGGTCTAGTAAACCAGGGGTCGTGAGTTCGATCCTCACAGGAGGCAAACGAATTTTCGAAATCAGTTGCGCGTCGTGGCCGTATAGCAAGCAGTATCTGGAACGACGAACAATTAGCAACAGGTGTTTTATTTAGAATTACTCTCAGATGTGATTGAGGCGAATGTCGCAGATAAAGCATTTTGCAAAGCGGTACAGCGTAGGGTGGGAGGCGGCAGTCTGAATTATATTTTTTACATGTGTTTTTCAAATATCACAGAGCCTCTCGCGAGCGTCGTCGTCGTCGACGCCGCCGCTTCTGCAGAAGTAGGAAATCGCCATCGTAGCAAATGCGGCGAGGGACGCCCTGCCTTCGATTTCGAATGCACAAAGTGTGTGGTCTTGGTTCCCAATCTCTACTTGGTCGGTCTCGTAAAGGCTTGAATGTAACGAATGGGTGGGAAGCAGCAAGAGGCAGCGGCTGTGTAGAACGAAAACACAATTCCTCAGCGGTATGAGCGTTTCGAGATGACACGAATGTAAGGAATACTTGGCGGCCAGTGACCGTGTGGCCTAATGGATAAGGCGTCGGACTTCGGATCCGAAGATTGCAGGTTCGAATCCTGTCACGGTCGTGTTTTTCCAATTCTGCAAAAGAAACACACCGTTTTAGTGTAGCTATTGAGCAGTACGAAATCGTCTGAATGTTGCTGTTGTCCACTTCCTGCTTGGAGATGCACTTGAGCGTGATACACACACAGCCAGAACGGTGTTATCTAGCGAAATGGTCGGCTGAGTGCCGTCACCGCGAGTTTTGGCTGGCATTTGCGCATCTAAGACAGCGTCGGAAAGTAACCCGTTCGGCTTCTGAGTCAAATCAAATATGTGTGTTAATTTTGACACCACTAGCGCTGCAGGTTTTTTATGCAGTTCCTGTACCTCTCAGAAATGATTATGAAATAAAACTGAAGTACGTGACGTGTGTGACGCTAGGAAAACATTAGGCAGCATGGAGAGATTCTGTATGGGACCACCCCACCCAAACGAGAACTGTGTGTCGTGCGACCCGACACGTGGTCACCGACGCAGCCCGGCTAGCTCAGTCGGTAGAGCATGAGACTCTTAATCTCAGGGTCGTGGGTTCGAGCCCCACGCTGGGCGGAACGTAATTTTGTTCCGCTGCAGATGTAAATTACCGTTTTTCTGATCAATGTGACGTAATGGAAATAGCAACTTAAAACTTTGCCTACGTCTCCATCAGTCGCAAGGAAAGTGTATCTGAAGGTGAAGGTGATTTCGTAGACATGTGTCAAAGACATGTTCTGAAATGTAAGTGGTGTTGGTTGGAGAGCACATCGGTTACGTGTGAGATGTGTAGCCAAGCAGTAATGGTGCGCCATAGCTGCAAATATTAGTCGGTAATATGAAGTGTTGTCAGCTTAAGCCTGATGATCCAGACGAGCGTAAGCACGAAGTACGCAAAACTACCGCTAGGCCGCGCCTCTTTAGCTCAGTGGCAGAGCACTGGTCTAGTAAACCAGGGGTCGTGAGTTCGATCCTCACAGGAGGCAAACGAATTTTCGAAATCAGTTGCGCGTCGTGGCCGTATAGCAAGCAGTATCTGGAACGACGAACAATTAGCAACAGGTGTTTTATTTAGAATTACTCTCAGATGTGATTGAGGCGAATGTCGCAGATAAAGCATTTTGCAAAGCGGTACAGCGTAGGGTGGGAGGCGGCAGTCTGAATTATATTTTTTACATGTGTTTTTCAAATATCACAGAGCCTCTCGCGAGCGTCGTCGTCGTCGACGCCGCTGCTTCTGCAGAAGTAGGAAATCGCCATCGTAGCAAATGCGGCGAGGGACGCCCTGCCTTCGATTTCGAATGCACAAAGTGTGTGGTCTTGGTTCCCAATCTCTACTTGGTCGGTCTCGTAAAGGCTTGAATGTAACGAATGGGTGGGAAGCAGCAAGAGGCAGCGGCTGTGTAGAGCGAAAACACAATTCCTCAGCGGTATGAGCGTTTCGAGATGACACGAATGTAAGGAATACTTGGCGGCCAGTGACCGTGTGGCCTAATGGATAAGGCGTCGGACTTCGGATCCGAAGATTGCAGGTTCGAATCCTGTCACGGTCGTGTTTTTCCAATTCTGCAAAAGAAACACACCGTTTTAGTGTAGCTATTGAGCAGTACGAAATCGTCTGAATGTTGCTGTTGTCCACTTCCTGCTTGGAGATGCACTTGAGCGTGATACACACACAGCCAGAACGGTGTTATCTAGCGAAATGGTCGGCTGAGTGCCGTCACCGCGAGTTTTGGCTGGCATTTGCGCATCTAAGACAGCGTCGGAAAGTAACCCGTTCGGCTTCTGAGTCAAATCAAATATGTGTGTTAATTTTGACACCACTAGCGCTGCAGGTTTTTTATGCAGTTCCTGTACCTCTCAGAAATGATTATGAAATAAAACTGAAGTACGTGACGTGTGTGACGCTAGGAAAACATTAGGCAGCATGGAGAGATTCTGTATGGGACCACCCCACCCAAACGAGAACTGTGTGTCGTGCGACCCGACTCGTAGTGACCGACGCAGCCCGGCTAGCTCAGTCGGTAGAGCATGAGACTCTTAATCTCAGGGTCGTGGGTTCGAGCCCCACGCTGGGCGGAACGTAATTTTGTTCCGCTGCAGATGTAAATTACCGTTTTTCTGATCAATGTGACGTAATGGAAATAGCAACTTAAAACTTTGCCTACGTCTCCATCAGTCGCAAGGATAGTGTATCTGAAGGTGAAGGTGATTTCGTAGACATGTGTCAAAGACATGTTCTGAAATGTAAGTGGTGTTGGTTGGAGAGCACATCGGTTACGTGTGAGATGTGTAGCCAAGCAGTAATGGTGCGCCATAGCTGCAAATATTAGTCGGTAATATGAAGTGTTGTCAGCTTAAGCCTGATGATCCAGACGAGCGTAAGCACGAAGTACGCAAAACTACCGCTAGGCCGCGCCTCTTTAGCTCAGTGGCAGAGCACTGGTCTAGTAAACTAGGGGTCGTGAGTTCGATCCTCACAGGAGGCAAACGAATTTTCGAAATCAGTTGCGCGTCGTGGCCGTATAGCAAGCAGTATCTGGAACGACGAACAATTAGCAACAGGTGTTTTATTTAGAATTACTCTCAGATGTGATTGAGGCGAATGTCGCAGATAAAGCATTTTGCAAAGCGGTACAGCGTAGGGTGGGAGGCGGCAGTCTGAATTATATTTTTTACATGTGTTTTTCAAATATCACAGAGCCTCTCGCGAGCGTCGTCGTCGTCGACGCCGCCGCTTCTGCAGAAGTAGGAAATCGCCATCGTAGCAAATGCGGCGAGGGACGCCCTGCCTTCGATTTCGAATGCACAAAGTGTGTGGTCTTGGTTCCCAATCTCTACTTGGTCGGTCTCGTAAAGGCTTGAATGTAACGAATGGGTGGGAAGCAGCAAGAGGCAGCGGCTGTGTAGAACGAAAACACAATTCCTCAGCGGTATGAGCGTTTCGAGATGACACGAATGTAAGGAATACTTGGCGGCCAGTGACCGTGTGGCCTAATGGATAAGGCGTCGGACTTCGGATCCGAAGATTGCAGGTTCGAATCCTGTCACGGTCGTGTTTTTCCAATTCTGCAAAAGAAACACACCGTTTTAGTGTAGCTATTGAGCAGTACGAAATCGTCTGAATGTTGCTGTTGTCCACTTCCTGCTTGGAGATGCACTTGAGCGTGATACACACACAGCCAGAACGGTGTTATCTAGCGAAATGGTCGGCTGAGTGCCGTCACCGCGAGTTTTGGCTGGCATTTGCGCATCTAAGACAGCGTCGGAAAGTAACCCGTTCGGCTTCTGAGTCAAATCAAATATGTGTGTTAATTTTGACACCACTAGCGCTGCAGGTTTTTTATGCAGTTCCTGTACCTCTCAGAAATGATTATGAAATAAAACTGAAGTACGTGACGTGTGTGACGCTAGGAAAACATTAGGCAGCATGGAGAGATTCTGTATGGGACCACCCCACCCAAACGAGAACTGTGTGTCGTGCGACCCGACACGTAGTCACCGACGCAGCCCGGCTAGCTCAGTCGGTAGAGCATGAGACTCTTAATCTCAGGGTCGTGGGTTCGAGCCCCACGCTGGGCGGAACGTAATTTTGTTCCGCTGCAGATGTAAATTACCGTTTTTCTGATCAATGTGACGTAATGGAAATAGCAACTTAAAACTTTGCCTACGTCTCCATCAGTCGCAAGGAAAGTGTATCTGAAGGTGAAGGTGATTTCGTAGACATGTGTCAAAGACATGTTCTGAAATGTAAGTGGTGTTGGTTGGAGAGCACATCGGTTACGTGTGAGATGTGTAGCCAAGCAGTAATGGTGCGCCATAGCTGCAAATATTAGTCGGTAATATGAAGTGTTGTCAGCTTAAGCCTGATGATCCAGACGAGCGTAAGCACGAAGTACGCAAAACTACCGCTAGGCCGCGCCTCTTTAGCTCAGTGGCAGAGCACTGGTCTAGTAAACCAGGGGTCGTGAGTTCGATCCTCACAGGAGGCAAACGAATTTTCGAAATCAGTTGCGCGTCGTGGCCGTATAGCAAGCAGTATCTGGAACGACGAACAATTAGCAACAGGTGTTTTATTTAGAATTACTCTCAGATGTGATTGAGGCGAATGTCGCAGATAAAGCATTTTGCAAAGCGGTACAGCGTAGGGTGGGAGGCGGCAGTCTGAATTATATTTTTTACATGTGTTTTTCAAATATCACAGAGCCTCTCGCGAGCGTCGTCGTCGTCGACGCCGCCGCTTCTGCAGAAGTAGGAAATCGCCATCGTAGCAAATGCGGCGAGGGACGCCCTGCCTTCGATTTCGAATGCACAAAGTGTGTGGTCTTGGTTCCCAATCTCTACTTGGTCGGTCTCGTAAAGGCTTGAATGTAACGAATGGGTGGGAAGCAGCAAGAGGCAGCGGCTGTGTAGAACGAAAACACAATTCCTCAGCGGTATGAGCGTTTCGAGATGACACGAATGTAAGGAATACTTGGCGGCCAGTGACCGTGTGGCCTAATGGATAAGGCGTCGGACTTCGGATCCGAAGATTGCAGGTTCGAATCCTGTCACGGTCGTGTTTTTCCAATTCTGCAAAAGAAACACACCGTTTTAGTGTAGCTATTGAGCAGTACGAAATCGTCTGAATGTTGCTGTTGTCCACTTCCTGCTTGGAGATGCACTTGAGCGTGATACACACACAGCCAGAACGGTGTTATCTAGCGAAATGGTCGGCTGAGTGCCGTCACCGCGAGTTTTGGCTGGCATTTGCGCATCTAAGACAGCGTCGGAAAGTAACCCGTTCGGCTTCTGAGTCAAATCAAATATGTGTGTTAATTTTGACACCACTAGCGCTGCAGGTTTTTTATGCAGTTCCTGTACCTCTCAGAAATGA
Source organism: Schistocerca americana (assembly GCF_021461395.2). NCBI lineage: Eukaryota > Metazoa > Arthropoda > Insecta > Orthoptera > Acrididae > Schistocerca > Schistocerca americana. Next base: position 59,087 of record NW_025725738.1, on the reverse strand, counting down.
TTATGAAATAAAACTGAAGTACGTGACGTGTGTGACGCTAGGAAAACATTAGGCAGCATGGAGAGATTCTGTATGGGACCACCCCACCCAAACGAGAACTGTGTGTCGTGCGAACCGACTCGTAGAGACCGACGCAGCCCGGCTAGCTCAGTCGGTAGAGCATGAGACTCTTAATCTCAGGGTCGTGGGTTCGAGCCCCACGCTGGGCGGAACGTAATTTTGTTCCGCTGCAGATGTAAATTACCGTTTTTCTGATCAATGTGACGTAATGGAAATAGCAACTTAAAACTTTGCCTACGTCTCCATCAGTCGCAAGGAAAGTGTATCTGAAGGTGAAGGTGATTTCGTAGACATGTGTCAAAGACATGTTCTGAAATGTAAGTGGTGTTGGTTGGAGAGCACATCGGTTACGTGTGAGATGTGTAGCCAAGCAGTAATGGTGCGCCATAGCTGCAAATATTAGTCGGTAATATGAAGTGTTGTCAGCTTAAGCCTGATGATCCAGACGAGCGTAAGCACGAAGTACGCAAAACTACCGCTAGGCCGCGCCTCTTTAGCTCAGTGGCAGAGCACTGGTCTAGTAAACCAGGGGTCGTGAGTTCGATCCTCACAGGAGGCAAACGAATTTTCGAAATCAGTTGCGCGTCGTGGCCGTATAGCAAGCAGTATCTGGAACGACGAACAATTAGCAACAGGTGTTTTATTTAGAATTACTCTCAGATGTGATTGAGGCGAATGTCGCAGATAAAGCATTTTCCAAAGCGGTACAGCGTAGGGTGGGAGGCGGCAGTCTGAATTATATTTTTTACATGTGTTTTTCAAATATCACAGAGCCTCTCGCGAGCGTCGTCGTCGTCGACGCCGCCGCTTCTGCAGAAGTAGGAAATCGCCATCGTAGCAAATGCGGCGAGGGACGCCCTGCCTTCGATTTCGAATGCACAAAGTGTGTGGTCTTGGTTCCCAATCTCTACTTGGTCGGTCTCGTAAAGGCTTGAATGTAACGAATGGGTGGGAAGCAGCAAGAGGCAGCGGCTGTGTAGAACGAAAACACAATTCCTCAGCGGTATGAGCGTTTCGAGATGACACGAATGTAAGGAATACTTGGCGGCCAGTGACCGTGTGGCCTAATGGATAAGGCGTCGGACTTCGGATCCGAAGATTGCAGGTTCGAATCCTGTCACGGTCGTGTTTTTCCAATTCTGCAAAAGAAACACACCGTTTTAGTGTAGCTATTGAGCAGTACGAAATCGTCTGAATGTTGCTGTTGTCCACTTCCTGCTTGGAGATGCACTTGAGCGTGATACACACACAGCCAGAACGGTGTTATCTAGCGAAATGGTCGGCTGAGTGCCGTCACCGCGAGTTTTGGCTGGCATTTGCGCATCTAAGACAGCGTCGGAAAGTAACCCGTTCGGCTTCTGAGTCAAATCAAATATGTGTGTTAATTTTGACACCACTAGCGCTGCAGGTTTTTTATGCAGTTCCTGTACCTCTCAGAAATGATTATGAAATAAAACTGAAGTACGTGACGTGTGTGACGCTAGGAAAACATTAGGCAGCATGGAGAGATTCTGTATGGGACCACCCCACCCAAACGAGAACTGTGTGTCGTGCGACCCGACTCGTAATGACCGACGCAGCCCGGCTAGCTCAGTCGGTAGAGCATGAGACTCTTAATCTCAGGGTCGTGGGTTCGAGCCCCACGCTGGGCGGAACGTAATTTTGTTCCGCTGCAGATGTAAATTACCGTTTTTCTGATCAATGTGACGTAATGGAAATAGCAACTTAAAACTTTGCCTACGTCTCCATCAGTCGCAAGGAAAGTGTATCTGAAGGTGAAGGTGATTTCGTAGACATGTGTCAAAGACATGTTCTGAAATGTAAGTGGTGTTGGTTGGAGAGCACATCGGTTACGTGTGAGATGTGTAGCCAAGCAGTAATGGTGCGCCATAGCTGCAAATATTAGTCGGTAATATGAAGTGTTGTCAGCTTAAGCCTGATGATCCAGACGAGCGTAAGCACGAAGTACGCAAAACTACCGCTAGGCCGCGCCTCTTTAGCTCAGTGGCAGAGCACTGGTCTAGTAAACCAGGGGTCGTGAGTTCGATCGTCACAGGAGGCAAACGAATTTTCGAAATCAGTTGCGCGTCGTGGCCGTATAGCAAGCAGTATCTGGAACGACGAACAATTAGCAACAGGTGTTTTATTTAGAATTACTCTCAGATGTGATTGAGGCGAATGTCGCAGATAAAGCATTTTCCAAAGCGGTACAGCGTAGGGTGGGAGGCGGCAGTCTGAATTATATTTTTTACATGTGTTTTTCAAATATCACAGAGCCTCTCGCGAGCGTCGTCGTCGTCGACGCCGCCGCTTCTGCAGAAGTAGGAAATCGCCATCGTAGCAAATGCGGCGAGGGACGCCCTGCCTTCGATTTCGAATGCACAAAGTGTGTGGTCTTGGTTCCCAATCTCTACTTGGTCGGTCTCGTAAAGGCTTGAATGTAACGAATGGGTGGGAAGCAGCAAGAGGCAGCGGCTGTGTAGAACGAAAACACAATTCCTCAGCGGTATGAGCGTTTCGAGATGACACGAATGTAAGGAATACTTGGCGGCCAGTGACCGTGTGGCCTAATGGATAAGGCGTCGGACTTCGGATCCGAAGATTGCAGGTTCGAATCCTGTCACGGTCGTGTTTTTCCAATTCTGCAAAAGAAACACACCGTTTTAGTGTAGCTATTGAGCAGTACGAAATCGTCTGAATGTTGCTGTTGTCCACTTCCTGCTTGGAGATGCACTTGAGCGTGATACACACACAGCCAGAACGGTGTTATCTAGCGAAATGGTCGGCTGAGTGCCGTCACCGCGAGTTTTGGCTGGCATTTGCGCATCTAAGACAGCGTCGGAAAGTAACCCGTTCGGCTTCTGAGTCAAATCAAATATGTGTGTTAATTTTGACACCACTAGCGCTGCAGGTTTTTTATGCAGTTCCTGTACCTCTCAGAAATGATTATGAAATAAAACTGAAGTACGTGACGTGTGTGACGCTAGGAAAACATTAGGCAGCATGGAGAGATTCTGTATGGGACCACCCCACCCAAACGAGAACTGTGTGTCGTGCGACCCGACTCGTAGTGACCGACGCAGCCCGGCTAGCTCAGTCGGTAGAGCATGAGACTCTTAATCTCAGGGTCGTGGGTTCGAGCCCCACGCTGGGCGGAACGTAATTTTGTTCCGCTGCAGATGTAAATTACCGTTTTTCTGATCAATGTGACGTAATGGAAATAGCAACTTAAAACTTTGCCTACGTCTCCATCAGTCGCAAGGAAAGTGTATCTGAAGGTGAAGGTGATTTCGTAGACATGTGTCAAAGACATGTTCTGAAATGTAAGTGGTGTTGGTTGGAGAGCACATCGGTTACGTGTGAGATGTGTAGCCAAGCAGTAATGGTGCGCCATAGCTGCAAATATTAGTCGGTAATATGAAGTGTTGTCAGCTTAAGCCTGATGATCCAGACGAGCGTAAGCACGAAGTACGCAAAACTACCGCTAGGCCGCGCCTCTTTAGCTCAGTGGCAGAGCACTGGTCTAGTAAACCAGGGGTCGTGAGTTCGATCCTCACAGGAGGCAAACGAATTTTCGAAATCAGTTGCGCGTCGTGGCCGTATAGCAAGCAGTATCTGGAACGACGAACAATTAGCAACAGGTGTTTTATTTAGAATTACTCTCAGATGTGATTGAGGCGAATGTCGCAGATAAAGCATTTTCCAAAGCGGTACAGCGTAGGGTGGGAGGCGGCAGTCTGAATTATATTTTTTACATGTGTTTTTCAAATATCACAGAGCCTCTCGCGAGCGTCGTCGTCGTCGACGCCGCCGCTTCTGCAGAAGTAGGAAATCGCCATCGTAGCAAATGCGGCGAGGGACGCCCTGCCTTCGATTTCGAATGCACAAAGTGTGTGGTCTTGGTTCCCAATCTCTACTTGGTCGGTCTCGTAAAGGCTTGAATGTAACGAATGGGTGGGAAGCAGCAAGAGGCAGCGGCTGTGTAGAACGAAAACACAATTCCTCAGCGGTATGAGCGTTTCGAGATGACACGAATGTAAGGAATACTTGGCGGCCAGTGACCGTGTGGCCTAATGGATAAGGCGTCGGACTTCGGATCCGAAGATTGCAGGTTCGAATCCTGTCACGGTCGTGTTTTTCCAATTCTGCAAAAGAAACACACCGTTTTAGTGTAGCTATTGAGCAGTACGAAATCGTCTGAATGTTGCTGTTGTCCACTTCCTGCTTGGAGATGCACTTGAGCGTGATACACACACAGCCAGAACGGTGTTATCTAGCGAAATGGTCGGCTGAGTGCCGTCACCGCGAGTTTTGGCTGGCATTTGCGCATCTAAGACAGCGTCGGAAAGTAACCCGTTCGGCTTCTGAGTCAAATCAAATATGTGTGTTAATTTTGACACCACTAGCGCTGCAGGTTTTTTATGCAGTTCCTGTACCTCTCAGAAATGATTATGAAATAAAACTGAAGTACGTGACGTGTGTGACGCTAGGAAAACATTAGGCAGCATGGAGAGATTCTGTATGGGACCACCCCACCCAAACGAGAACTGTGTGTCGTGCGACCCGACTCGTAATGACCGACGCAGCCCGGCTAGCTCAGTCGGTAGAGCATGAGACTCTTAATCTCAGGGTCGTGGGTTCGAGCCCCACGCTGGGCGGAACGTAATTTTGTTCCGCTGCAGATGTAAATTACCGTTTTTCTGATCAATGTGACGTAATGGAAATAGCAACTTAAAACTTTGCCTACGTCTCCATCAGTCGCAAGGAAAGTGTATCTGAAGGTGAAGGTGATTTCGTAGACATGTGTCAAAGACATGTTCTGAAATGTAAGTGGTGTTGGTTGGAGAGCACATCGGTTACGTGTGAGATGTGTAGCCAAGCAGTAATGGTGCGCCATAGCTGCAAATATTAGTCGGTAATATGAAGTGTTGTCAGCTTAAGCCTGATGATCCAGACGAGCGTAAGCACGAAGTACGCAAAACTACCGCTAGGCCGCGCCTCTTTAGCTCAGTGGCAGAGCACTGGTCTAGTAAACCAGGGGTCGTGAGTTCGATCGTCACAGGAGGCAAACGAATTTTCGAAATCAGTTGCGCGTCGTGGCCGTATAGCAAGCAGTATCTGGAACGACGAACAATTAGCAACAGGTGTTTTATTTAGAATTACTCTCAGATGTGATTGAGGCGAATGTCGCAGATAAAGCATTTTCCAAAGCGGTACAGCGTAGGGTGGGAGGCGGCAGTCTGAATTATATTTTTTACATGTGTTTTTCAAATATCACAGAGCCTCTCGCGAGCGTCGTCGTCGTCGACGCCGCCGCTTCTGCAGAAGTAGGAAATCGCCATCGTAGCAAATGCGGCGAGGGACGCCCTGCCTTCGATTTCGAATGCACAAAGTGTGTGGTCTTGGTTCCCAATCTCTACTTGGTCGGTCTCGTAAAGGCTTGAATGTAACGAATGGGTGGGAAGCAGCAAGAGGCAGCGGCTGTGTAGAACGAAAACACAATTCCTCAGCGGTATGAGCGTTTCGAGATGACACGAATGTAAGGAATACTTGGCGGCCAGTGACCGTGTGGCCTAATGGATAAGGCGTCGGACTTCGGATCCGAAGATTGCAGGTTCGAATCCTGTCACGGTCGTGTTTTTCCAATTCTGCAAAAGAAACACACCGTTTTAGTGTAGCTATTGAGCAGTACGAAATCGTCTGAATGTTGCTGTTGTCCACTTCCTGCTTGGAGATGCACTTGAGCGTGATACACACACAGCCAGAACGGTGTTATCTAGCGAAATGGTCGGCTGAGTGCCGTCACCGCGAGTTTTGGCTGGCATTTGCGCATCTAAGACAGCGTCGGAAAGTAACCCGTTCGGCTTCTGAGTCAAATCAAATATGTGTGTTAATTTTGACACCACTAGCGCTGCAGGTTTTTTATGCAGTTCCTGTACCTCTCAGAAATGATTATGAAATAAAACTGAAGTACGTGACGTGTGTGACGCTAGGAAAACATTAGGCAGCATGGAGAGATTCTGTATGGGACCACCCCACCCAAACGAGAACTGTGTGTCGTGCGACCCGACTCGTAGTGACCGACGCAGCCCGGCTAGCTCAGTCGGTAGAGCATGAGACTCTTAATCTCAGGGTCGTGGGTTCGAGCCCCACGCTGGGCGGAACGTAATTTTGTTCCGCTGCAGATGTAAATTACCGTTTTTCTGATCAATGTGACGTAATGGAAATAGCAACTTAAAACTTTGCCTACGTCTCCATCAGTCGCAAGGAAAGTGTATCTGAAGGTGAAGGTGATTTCGTAGACATGTGTCAAAGACATGTTCTGAAATGTAAGTGGTGTTGGTTGGAGAGCACATCGGTTACGTGTGAGATGTGTAGCCAAGCAGTAATGGTGCGCCATAGCTGCAAATATTAGTCGGTAATATGAAGTGTTGTCAGCTTAAGCCTGATGATCCAGACGAGCGTAAGCACGAAGTACGCAAAACTACCGCTAGGCCGCGCCTCTTTAGCTCAGTGGCAGTCGAGGTGCGGCCGTCGTGCCAGTCGGACGTGCCTGGAGCGTTGTTTACGTGCTCAGCTGCGGCTTGCGGTGCAGCACGTGGTGCGTCGAGGGCCGTTGCGGCGCGCATTACATCTTGTTGTTAACGACTAGAACCTAACATGGATCACCCAGAGCGAAAAGATACTTTGAAGTTTATGTTTGATGGCAGTTTCTCTCGACCGAAGTATTACGAAGTCGAACGATTTCTTGATGAAGACGTAAAATTACCCCCCACCGATATCATTGGTATCCATTTGTCTATTGTTAGTAGCACGGTTTATATCAAATTGCGTGACCCAGAATTGTGCGACAAAATCATCGAGTCATGTGGCGGTACTTATAAATTTCGACACAGTGACGGGAATGTGGGTGAGGTGACTGTTGTCCACGCTGGTCTTGGTATTCGCACCGTCAGGATTTTCGAGTTGCCTTTTGAAATCACGGCCGAACAAATTAATGCTTCTCTTAAGTCCTACGGCAAAATTATCAGTAACATTGCCGAAAAGTGGGCCTCGTTCCATAAGTACCCTGTCTTGAATGGCGTGCGGCAAATTAAGATCGAATTGCAACGGCATATTCCATCCTACCTAACGATTTGTGGATACAGGGCGATAATCATGTATGAGGGTCAGCCCCGTACATGTTCCGGCTGTAATTCCACAGGCCACGTCCGAGCACAGTGCATCCAACGACGTGTAACACAGCTGCCTGCGGGTGAACTAGCCACTCCCACGCAACCGACAATATTACCGACTACTTATGTAGCGGCGGTCCGTGCTAATACACCCACGGCGCCGGCTGTGGACGTGGGACTTAGTGTGGCCGATATTACGAAGGACGGAGATGTACCTATGGAAATATCTACCACTCAGGAAGCTTTACCGGCCACTGGCTTACTAGACGCGGTGCCGCCTGACGCCTCACGTGAGGCAGCTCGGGTCGACGGCGTAGAGGCTGCTACTACCGATGTTGACAGACGGCAAGAGACAGGGACTCTTCCTCTTCCTTTAGAGAATGCGGAAGTCTCCGTCGGTAGGTCCTCCCCGAAAAAACACAAGAAACGTCGGATCGCTCGTCCTGAGGCAGCCCAATCGGCGCCCCTCTTGCGTGAAAAGGCCAAACAAGCAGGCCGCATGATCTGCGATGACACTTCGGGGACCGACGATTGTCTTCCGTCGTTGGCCTCACCCATGACTATTGACGATGATGTCTCCAACCTTGACACGCGGAGGGCAGAGACTTGTGCACCACCGCGGACGGACCAAGTGCCGGATGCGCAGGGTGACGGCCCGCTATGCGGTTCCGGAACCGCCACAGCAGGCGCGACAACGGCTGTGTCTGTTGTCAATTGGGCGGATGACACTGAAGATATGGCCGGCACTCCCGACCGTGACGAACCGATGGCAACTGGTGATACGCTGCTTACGCCCCGGCGCAATGCAGCTTCCACGGACGGCGACGTCTAGACTTATTCGACCTCCGAAGCGGACGACTGCTGAAGGGATAAAAATCTTACCTGTTTCCATCTGCAGATGACCAGTCGTCCCATATCGCTCCGTTCACGACAATCATATAAGATTTCTACTGTGAATGTAAACCGCATTGTCTCTCAAGCAAAAATCCACAGCCTTCGACAGTATTTACGGGCCGCTGATATAGATATTCTGTTCGTACAGGAAGCCATGACTCCACTCCTAGCCGACGTCCCCGGTTATGACGCCATTGTCAATATAGGAACGGAGGCCGGTACCATCATTCTGTATCGGGAAGGCATTGAATGTTCTTGTTTGTCCATGTTACCTACAGGACGGGGCATTGCCGCCCAGTTCCATGATGTACTCCTTCTTAATGTGTACGCTCCTTCCGGTTCCAGCGCGCGAGCGGCGAGGAAGGAGTTTTATACTGGAGCGATAGCGCCTTTAATCACCGACTTGCGTCTGCGTATTATTATGGGTGGTGACTTTAATTGCGTTTTGCGCCGCTCCGATCAAACGCCGAATTTTAACTTCAGTCAGGAACTGCTGACACTGGTCACAGAATTGCAGTTAGTCGACACGTGGGAGACCTTACACCCAGATGATGTTGCCTTTACTCACTTTACGCCGACGTCTTCCAGCAGGTTAGATCGCATATATGTGCACCGCGATCTTTTAGCCGACGTGGGAACTTGCGAATATTGGCCCGTTAATTTCAGTGACCATATCGCTTACCACACCGTCTTTAATCACTCGCCGCAGAAGGTTTACAGAGGCTTCGGACGATGGCAACTCAACTGTCGCCTCTTACAAGACGCCACTTTAGAGCGTGAGATACGGTCGGTTTGGCATTCCGTAACATCACGCAGACCCACGTACCCCACGTGGATTGATTGGTGGACGCTTTATGCAAAGAGGAAACTCATTACTTGCCTCAGACACCACGCCAGGATTCGCGCGCGCGGTGAGAAAGAAATCACTGAATTCTATTTCTGCGCCCTGCGAGAATTGTACCGGGATTATCATCAGGTGCCTAATAACATCACGCACGTACGCAGACTCCAAGCGAAAATTACATCCTTGATGGGACGGAACGCCATCGGCCACCAGATTCGTGCACGTGACTTCACCAACTTGCCGCAACAGCAGACGTCTGTTCACCATATCGTCCAACAGTTACATGCGGCGCGCAGGAAACTTATTCATAAGTTGCAAGATGCCGACGGTGCTTTTTATACCCAACACCGCGACATCAAAAACCATGTTGCCAACCACTTTGCCGCACTTTACACCCGTGCGGATATACCACACGAGAAAGTGCGAGAATGGTATCACTCTGGAGACCCACCGTACCGCATTACCGACGACCACAATCGGGACTTGCTCGCTCCCTTTACCAACGAAGAACTAAAGGATGCCCTGCTTGCCGCACCACGAAACAAATCTCCGGGCACGGACGGGCTCTCTGTCGAGTTTTACGTCAAATATTGGCCTATATTAGGGGACGGACTCACGGAGATGTACAATGAAATACTACGTGGGATTGCTCTGCCCCAAGCCTTCACAGAGGGGTTAACTGTTTTACTACCTAAGACGCCAACGCCGATCACCACCAAAGATCTGCGGCCCATTACTTTGCTCAATGCGGACTTTAAACTTCGGACGCGCGCCCTCAACGCCCGATTACGGCAGCTGTTACCCGATCTTCTGGGACCATACCAAATGAGTGCGATACGTGGTCGCTCATTGTCCACCATTTTGGCGCTGTATCGGGATCTCGTCTCCCTCACCTGGGCCACCCACACTCCTATGGCCATAGCATTTCTCGATTTTGACAGGGCTTACGATCGGGCTGACTATCGTTATCTCAGTAGCGTGATGGAAACTATGGGCTTCAGTCTTAATTTTATCCACCTCATCAACAACTGTATCCGTGGTACACGTACACGGTTCTTGATCAATAATACATTGACGGAGTACATCCAGCTCTCACGGGGTATCAAGCAAGGCTGCCCTCTCTCAACGACGCTTTATGCGATCCTCATGGAACCCTTGTTGCGCCGCCTACATCATAGCCTACCTGGATTCCAGTTTTATGGTGTCAAGTCTGTGGTCCAAGCATTCGCCGACGATGTCAGCGTGCTCCTTAATGACGTTCGCGATGTCACCGCAGCGAAGCGCATTCTTGAGGAATTCCAAAGCGATAGTGGTGCAATGTTAAACGTCAATAAATCCGCCGTCTTAACGCTTGGTCAGGAACGACCGCTCACGGGCGACGCTTGGCTGCCCTGTGTACAGACTAGAAAACACCTTGGTCTCTACGTCACGGCCCGGCCACTGGACATGTCTCACAAAAATTGGATACCCAAAATTCAGGCGATAAAAGCACTCCTGCGTGACCAAAATATGCGACACCTCGATCGTTTGCAGCGAGCCTTTTTCGTCAATTCTTATGCCCTCTCCAAATTACAGTTTGTTGCCGCCGTCCTACCCATGCCAACCACAGTAGCAAGATCACTTCTAGCGGCGGCCGCCTGGTACGTCTGGAAGCTCAATATTTTTAAGGTTTCCTTCACCACGACAGCTTTGCCATGCGATATGGGAGGCCTCGGCTTGAAAAACCCCGGCATTCACGCCTTGGCTCTGTATCTGAAACGCTCATGGCGTATACTCACCGCCAGCGAAGACACCGTCACGAAGCGGCTCTATCAGCTGTTCCGCCCTCCCAACTTATCTCCGCCTGTGGACATTGGCCGCGTCAGCCCGCACTTTCAGCATATAGCACTGTATTATCTTGAAAGTAGCTATCTCGACGACGAGCTTTTCAAGAAGCCGACAGTTCAACTGTACCGCCACTTACTTCGGCCGTCACTGCCTGGCCCCTTGGAAAAGAAGTATCCGGCTTGCAATTGGTCCCTCGTTTGGACTAACATTCATAATCCGACACTTCCGACAGATGTTCGCTCCAAATGGTATGACGTGGTCACTGAAACTGTACCGACGCAAGAAAAGCGACACAGGATTAATCTTGAACCGAGTCCCTACTGCGGCTTGTGCCACGTGGTGGCGACTATTGCACATCTGTTTGTCTGCAAGGACCAAGTGCACATCTGGAACTGGACGCGCAAAAAACTCGCTGTGCTTAACCGGACTGCGCCTCATGCGATTCAGATCCAAGACATTCTGCGCCCAGATTTCCGACTTTTCCCAGCTGCCAAACATAACAGTTACCTATGGCTCGTGGGACATTTTATTAACTATATTCTGTCCGGCAGTGCCCCTAATGTCTTAGATTTTCAAGTCTATCTCTCAACACAACACTGGCGCACAACCAGCCAATATGGTCACCGGTATCAGTCAACATTTCAACATTTTCTTCACGTCGTCCTTGGGATGCCATAGAACATGGACAAGTGGGACATCGGTTACAACAATTCGTCATCCCTGTACTACAGTCGAAGGATATACTCTCTGCGAAGACACTCATTTGTCTCCTGGGTATGATGCATATGACAACGTCTGAATTTCACGAATATTTCCTTCCCAGTAGCAGTTCTTTCGACGATATAAATATTTTGGTGTATTTTAATCAACAAAAATGCAAACCCGAAGAAAGAAAACGAACAACGCAGATGGACAGAAGACAAACGTCTAACCACAATACAACGAACAAAGAGATTAGAGATTAAGGAACAAAAAAAAATATATCATTTGGAAAATTTGTCAAAACAAACGAAAAACGATAAGGAACAAAAAACAAAAACACAAAAAAAAAATTTACAATCTCTTCAAACAAAGTAAAAAAAATTAAAAAATATATATTAAAAAAAAAAAAAAAAAAAAGTGGCTAGGATACCTGGCTCTCACCCAGGAGGCCCGGGTTCGATTCCCGGTACCGGAATTGCAAAAACCCTAAAAAATAAAAAACAAAAAAAACAAAAAAAAACAAAAAAAAAAAAAAACAAAAAAAAGTGGTTAAGGCAAATAAAAAAAAAAATGGATAAAAAAAAAAAAAAGGGGTATGATTCCTGCTTAGGGTGCAGGAGGTCCCGGGTTCAAATCCCAGACGAGCAAAAAAAAAAAAAAAAAAAAAAAAAAAAAAAAAAAAAAAAAAAAAAAAAAAAAGTGGCAGAGCACTGGTCTAGTAAACCAGGGGTCGTGAGTTCGATCCTCACAGGAGGCAAACGAATTTTCGAAATCAGTTGCGCGTCGTGGCCGTATAGCAAGCAGTATCTGGAACGACGAACAATTAGCAACAGGTGTTTTATTTAGAATTACTCTCAGATGTGATTGAGGCGAATGTCGCAGATAAAGCATTTTCCAAAGCGGTACAGCGTAGGGTGGGAGGCGGCAGTCTGAATTATATTTTTTACATGTGTTTTTCAAATATCACAGAGCCTCTCGCGAGCGTCGTCGTCGTCGACGCCGCCGCTTCTGCAGAAGTAGGAAATCGCCATCGTAGCAAATGCGGCGAGGGACGCCCTGCCTTCGATTTCGAATGCACAAAGTGTGTGGTCTTGGTTCCCAATCTCTACTTGGTCGGTCTCGTAAAGGCTTGAATGTAACGAATGGGTGGGAAGCAGCAAGAGGCAGCGGCTGTGTAGAACGAAAACACAATTCCTCAGCGGTATGAGCGTTTCGAGATGACACGAATGTAAGGAATACTTGGCGGCCAGTGACCGTGTGGCCTAATGGATAAGGCGTCGGACTTCGGATCCGAAGATTGCAGGTTCGAATCCTGTCACGGTCGTGTTTTTCCAATTCTGCAAAAGAAACACACCGTTTTAGTGTAGCTATTGAGCAGTACGAAATCGTCTGAATGTTGCTGTTGTCCACTTCCTGCTTGGAGATGCACTTGAGCGTGATACACACACAGCCAGAACGGTGTTATCTAGCGAAATGGTCGGCTGAGTGCCGTCACCGCGAGTTTTGGCTGGCATTTGCGCATCTAAGACAGCGTCGGAAAGTAACCCGTTCGGCTTCTGAGTCAAATCAAATATGTGTGTTAATTTTGACACCACTAGCGCTGCAGGTTTTTTATGCAGTTCCTGTACCTCTCAGAAATGATTATGAAATAAAACTGAAGTACGTGACGTGTGTGACGCTAGGAAAACATTAGGCAGCATGGAGAGATTCTGTATGGGACCACCCCACCCAAACGAGAACTGTGTGTCGTGCGACCCGACTCGTAATGACCGACGCAGCCCGGCTAGCTCAGTCGGTAGAGCATGAGACTCTTAATCTCAGGGTCGTGGGTTCGAGCCCCACGCTGGGCGGAACGTAATTTTGTTCCGCTGCAGATGTAAATTACCGTTTTTCTGATCAATGTGACGTAATGGAAATAGCAACTTAAAACTTTGCCTACGTCTCCATCAGTCGCAAGGAAAGTGTATCTGAAGGTGAAGGTGATTTCGTAGACATGTGTCAAAGACATGTTCTGAAATGTAAGTGGTGTTGGTTGGAGAGCACATCGGTTACGTGTGAGATGTGTAGCCAAGCAGTAATGGTGCGCCATAGCTGCAAATATTAGTCGGTAATATGAAGTGTTGTCAGCTTAAGCCTGATGATCCAGACGAGCGTAAGCACGAAGTACGCAAAACTACCGCTAGGCCGCGCCTCTTTAGCTCAGTGGCAGAGCACTGGTCTAGTAAACCAGGGGTCGTGAGTTCGATCGTCACAGGAGGCAAACGAATTTTCGAAATCAGTTGCGCGTCGTGGCCGTATAGCAAGCAGTATCTGGAACGACGAACAATTAGCAACAGGTGTTTTATTTAGAATTACTCTCAGATGTGATTGAGGCGAATGTCGCAGATAAAGCATTTTCCAAAGCGGTACAGCGTAGGGTGGGAGGCGGCAGTCTGAATTATATTTTTTACATGTGTTTTTCAAATATCACAGAGCCTCTCGCGAGCGTCGTCGTCGTCGACGCCGCCGCTTCTGCAGAAGTAGGAAATCGCCATCGTAGCAAATGCGGCGAGGGACGCCCTGCCTTCGATTTCGAATGCACAAAGTGTGTGGTCTTGGTTCCCAATCTCTACTTGGTCGGTCTCGTAAAGGCTTGAATGTAACGAATGGGTGGGAAGCAGCAAGAGGCAGCGGCTGTGTAGAACGAAAACACAATTCCTCAGCGGTATGAGCGTTTCGAGATGACACGAATGTAAGGAATACTTGGCGGCCAGTGACCGTGTGGCCTAATGGATAAGGCGTCGGACTTCGGATCCGAAGATTGCAGGTTCGAATCCTGTCACGGTCGAGTTTTTCCAGTTCTGCAAAAGATGCATGCTGTTTTACTGTGTTGTTTGAGTACTACAAACCTAGTTGAAAGTTGCTGCTGTCCGCTTCCTGGCTGCAAACCGGCGTCTACCTGGAGCTTAATCAAGGCAAAGGGGTTGTGTAGCGAAACTTTCGGCACAGTGCCGATCAGGAGAGTTTTTTTGGAACTACTGCGTCTGACTCAGGACCCAAAAGCTACGCCACAGGCGTCTGCGCACAGTCGAGCATGTGTGTTGTATAATGGTGCTGATAGCCACGTATCATTTCAAGTGGATTTGATGCGTTTCGGAAAATTTTTTTCATTGAATAGGATTGTAGCTCATTTGTGGCAGCAGGAAATAAGCTGTAGTCAAAAGGATCTTCCATAGATGGTCGCAGGTCGCATAAATACTGTATGGCTCGTAACGCGTTGGGTGGAGCCCGGCTAGCTCAGTCGGTAGAGCATGAGACTCTTAATCTCAGGGTCGTGGGTTCGAGCCCCACGCTGGGCGGCGCCAAATTTTGTGTCTACGCGGATGCAATCTGCGCCCCTCTCGTGAGCCTTGCGTAATGAACGTAACGGGTTACAACGATGCCCAGCTTCGTATGAATATCAGAGGAATGGTTTTTGAAGCTGAAAGTAACTCTGAAATGAAATAAATGTGTTTTGGAATTTTAGGCGTACATCGATATCGTGTGAGATGTGTAGGAAAGCAGCAGCTGTGCTAACTAAATACAAATAATGGTCGCTAATGCGGTGCGTTTCCAGCTGAAGGGCTCCGATTCACTAGTCCATAAGAATAAAGTACCCGAAAAGTGCGCTAGGCGGCGCCTCCTTAGCTCAGTGGCAGAGCGCTGGTCTAGTAAACCAGAGGTCGTGAGTTCGATCCTCACAGGATGCAAATGAATTTTGTAACAGCCCCTTCTACCGTAGCCCTTTCGAAAAAAGCGGTCAAGGATAAAAAAATTTATGAATGGGTGCGGTATTTAAGAAATGCTCTCGCAAGTGAATAGTGCGAATGGTGCTATTAAAGTAGGCACCAGAAACTGCTGCTTTTGGCAGTCTCCGGAGAATGCCGACGTGAAATACTTAGTTCTTGTGATGTATTTTCTACCCCTGGTAGAGACCCTCGCGGTTGTCGTCGTCGTCGGCGCCGCCGCCGCTTTGGTAATAGCGGCAACTCGCCATTGTATGACATAGGGTGAGGTACCTTCTGCAACCGACTGAGGTGGCAGTAAGCGATTGAAGCTGATTTGTAACCTCTTGTTTGATCAGCGTCATAAGGGCTTGAATGTAACTTGCGATGGGACACAGCAAGAAGTAGCGTCGCCTTTTTAGTACTGAAATTGGAGATGGAGAATTGCGTCAAAGATGGGAAATTCATTCCGGCAAGCGTACAAATGAAGAAAATGAGGTGTGTGTGGGGAAGCATTCTGTGCCAGTGACCGTGTGGCCTAATGGATAAGGCGTCGGACTTCGGATCCGAAGATTGCAGGTTCGAATCCTGTCACGGTCGAGTTTTTCCAGTTCTGCAAAAGATGCATGCTGTTTTACTGTGTTGTTTGAGTACTACAAACCTAGTTGAAAGTTGCTGCTGTCCGCTTCCTGGCTGCAAACCGGCGTCTACCTGGAGCTTAATCAAGGCAAAGGGGTTGTGTAGCGAAACTTTCGGCACAGTGCCGATCAGGAGAGTTTTTTTGGAACTACTGCGTCTGACTCAGGACCCAAAAGCTACGCCACAGGCGTCTGCGCACAGTCGAGCATGTGTGTTGTATAATGGTGCTGATAGCCACGTATCATTTCAAGTGGATTTGATGCGTTTCGGAAAATTTTTTTCATTGAATAGGATTGTAGCTCATTTGTGGCAGCAGGAAATAAGCTGTAGTCAAAAGGATCTTCCATAGATGGTCGCAGGTCGCATAAATACTGTATGGCTCGTAACGCGTTGGGTGGAGCCCAGCTAGCTCAGTCGGTAGAGCATGAGACTCTTAATCTCAGGGTCGTGGGTTCGAGCCCCACGCTGGGCGGCGCCAAATTTTGTGTCTACGCGGATGCAATCTGCGCCCCTCTCGTGAGCCTTGCGTAATGAACGTAACGGGTTACAACGATGCCCAGCTTCGTATGAATATCAGAGGAATGGTTTTTGAAGCTGAAAGTAACTCTGAAATGAAATAAATGTGTTTTGGAATTTTAGGCGTACATCGATATCGTGTGAGATGTGTAGGAAAGCAGCAGCTGTGCTAACTAAATACAAATAATGGTCGCTAATGCGGTGCGTTTCCAGCTGAAGGGCTCCGATTCACTAGTCCATAAGAATAAAGTACCCGAAAAGTGCGCTAGGCGGCGCCTCCTTAGCTCAGTGGCAGAGCGCTGGTCTAGTAAACCAGAGGTCGTGAGTTCGATCCTCACAGGATGCAAATGAATTTTGTAACAGCCCCTTCTACCGTAGCCCTTTCGAAAAAAGCGGTCAAGGATAAAAAAATTTATGAATGGGTGCGGTATTTAAGAAATGCTCTCGCAAGTGAATAGTGCGAATGGTGCTATTAAAGTAGGCACCAGAAACTGCTGCTTTTGGCAGTCTCCGGAGAATGCCGACGTGAAATACTTAGTTCTTGTGATGTATTTTCTACCCCTGGTAGAGACCCTCGCGGTTGTCGTCGTCGTCGGCGCCGCCGCCGCTTTGGTAATAGCGGCAACTCGCCATTGTATGACATAGGGTGAGGTACCTTCTGCAACCGACTGAGGTGGCAGTAAGCGATTGAAGCTGATTTGTAACCTCTTGTTTGATCAGCGTCATAAGGGCTTGAATGTAACTTGCGATGGGACACAGCAAGAAGTAGCGTCGCCTTTTTAGTACTGAAATTGGAGATGGAGAATTGCGTCAAAGATGGGAAATTCATTCCGGCAAGCGTACAAATGAAGAAAATGAGGTGTGTGTGGGGAAGCATTCTGTGCCAGTGACCGTGTGGCCTAATGGATAAGGCGTCGGACTTCGGATCCGAAGATTGCAGGTTCGAATCCTGTCACGGTCGAGTTTTTCCAGTTCTGCAAAAGATGCATGCTGTTTTACTGTGTTGTTTGAGTACTACAAACCTAGTTGAAAGTTGCTGCTGTCCGCTTCCTGGCTGCAAACCGGCGTCTACCTGGAGCTTAATCAAGGCAAAGGGGTTGTGTAGCGAAACTTTCGGCACAGTGCCGATCAGGAGAGTTTTTTTGGAACTACTGCGTCTGACTCAGGACCCAAAAGCTACGCCACAGGCGTCTGCGCACAGTCGAGCATGTGTGTTGTATAATGGTGCTGATAGCCACGTATCATTTCAAGTGGATTTGATGCGTTTCGGAAAATTTTTTTCATTGAATAGGATTGTAGCTCATTTGTGGCAGCAGGAAATAAGCTGTAGTCAAAAGGATCTTCCATAGATGGTCGCAGGTCGCATAAATACTGTATGGCTCGTAACGCGTTGGGTGGAGCCCGGCTAGCTCAGTCGGTAGAGCATGAGACTCTTAATCTCAGGGTCGTGGGTTCGAGCCCCACGCTGGGCGGCGCCAAATTTTGTGTCTACGCGGATGCAATCTGCGCCCCTCTCGTGAGCCTTGCGTAATGAACGTAACGGGTTACAACGATGCCCAGCTTCGTATGAATATCAGAGGAATGGTTTTTGAAGCTGAAAGTAACTCTGAAATGAAATAAATGTGTTTTGGAATTTTAGGCGTACATCGATATCGTGTGAGATGTGTAGGAAAGCAGCAGCTGTGCTAACTAAATACAAATAATGGTCGCTAATGCGGTGCGTTTCCAGCTGAAGGGCTCCGATTCACTAGTCCATAAGAATAAAGTACCCGAAAAGTGCGCTAGGCGGCGCCTCCTTAGCTCAGTGGCAGAGCGCTGGTCTAGTAAACCAGAGGTCGTGAGTTCGATCCTCACAGGATGCAAATGAATTTTGTAACAGCCCCTTCTACCGTAGCCCTTTCGAAAAAAGCGGTCAAGGATAAAAAAATTTATGAATGGGTGCGGTATTTAAGAAATGCTCTCGCAAGTGAATAGTGCGAATGGTGCTATTAAAGTAGGCACCAGAAACTGCTGCTTTTGGCAGTCTCCGGAGAATGCCGACGTGAAATACTTAGTTCTTGTGATGTATTTTCTACCCCTGGTAGAGACCCTCGCGGTTGTCGTCGTCGTCGTCGGCGCCGCCGCCGCTTTGGTAATAGCGGCAACTCGCCATTGTATGACATAGGGTGAGGTACCTTCTGCAACCGACTGAGGTGGCAGTAAGCGATTGAAGCTGATTTGCAACCTCTTGTTTGATCAGCGTCATAAGGGCTTGAATGTAACTTGCGATGGGACACAGCAAGAAGTAGCGTCGCCTTTTTAGTACTGAAATTGGAGATGGAGAATTGCGTCAAAGATGGGAAATTCATTCCGGCAAGCGTACAAATGAAGAAAATGAGGTGTGTGTGGGGAAGCATTCTGTGCCAGTGACCGTGTGGCCTAATGGATAAGGCGTCGGACTTCGGATCCGAAGATTGCAGGTTCGAATCCTGTCACGGTCGAGTTTTTCCAGTTCTGCAAAAGATGCATGCTGTTTTACTGTGTTGTTTGAGTACTACAAACCTAGTTGAAAGTTGCTGCTGTCCGCTTCCTGGCTGCAAACCGGCGTCTACCTGGAGCTTAATCAAGGCAAAGGGGTTGTGTAGCGAAACTTTCGGCACAGTGCCGATCAGGAGAGTTTTTTTGGAACTACTGCGTCTGACTCAGGACCCAAAAGCTACGCCACAGGCGTCTGCGCACAGTCGAGCATGTGTGTTGTATAATGGTGCTGATAGCCACGTATCATTTCAAGTGGATTTGATGCGTTTCGGAAAATTTTTTTCATTGAATAGGATTGTAGCTCATTTGTGGCAGCAGGAAATAAGCTGTAGTCAAAAGGATCTTCCATAGATGGTCGCAGGTCGCATAAATACTGTATGGCTCGTAACGCGTTGGGTGGAGCCCGGCTAGCTCAGTCGGTAGAGCATGAGACTCTTAATCTCAGGGTCGTGGGTTCGAGCCCCACGCTGGGCGGCGCCAAATTTTGTGTCTACGCGGATGCAATCTGCGCCCCTCTCGTGAGCCTTGCGTAATGAACGTAACGGGTTACAACGATGCCCAGCTTCGTATGAATATCAGAGGAATGGTTTTTGAAGCTGAAAGTAACTCTGAAATGAAATAAATGTGTTTTGGAATTTTAGGCGTACATCGATATCGTGTGAGATGTGTAGGAAAGCAGCAGCTGTGCTAACTAAATACAAATAATGGTCGCTAATGCGGTGCGTTTCCAGCTGAAGGGCTCCGATTCACTAGTCCATAAGAATAAAGTACCCGAAAAGTGCGCTAGGCGGCGCCTCCTTAGCTCAGTGGCAGAGCGCTGGTCTAGTAAACCAGAGGTCGTGAGTTCGATCCTCACAGGATGCAAATGAATTTTGTAACAGCCCCTTCTACCGTAGCCCTTTCGAAAAAAGCGGTCAAGGATAAAAAAATTTATGAATGGGTGCGGTATTTAAGAAATGCTCTCGCAAGTGAATAGTGCGAATGGTGCTATTAAAGTAGGCACCAGAAACTGCTGCTTTTGGCAGTCTCCGGAGAATGCCGACGTGAAATACTTAGTTCTTGTGATGTATTTTCTACCCCTGGTAGAGACCCTCGCGGTTGTCGTCGTCGTCGGCGCCGCCGCCGCTTTGGTAATAGCGGCAACTCGCCATTGTATGACATAGGGTGAGGTACCTTATGCAACCGACTGAGGTGGCAGTAAGCGATTGAAGCTGATTTGCAACCTCTTGTTTGATCAGCGTCATAAGGGCTTGAATGTAACTTGCGATGGGACACAGCAAGAAGTAGCGTCGCCTTTTTAGTACTGAAATTGGAGATGGAGAATTGCGTCAAAGATGGGAAATTCATTCCGGCAAGCGTACAAATGAAGAAAATGAGGTGTGTGTGGGGAAGCATTCTGTGCCAGTGACCGTGTGGCCTAATGGATAAGGCGTCGGACTTCGGATCCGAAGATTGCAGGTTCGAATCCTGTCACGGTCGAGTTTTTCCAGTTCTGCAAAAGATGCATGCTGTTTTACTGTGTTGTTTGAGTACTACAAACCTAGTTGAAAGTTGCTGCTGTCCGCTTCCTGGCTGCAAACCGGCGTCTACCTGGAGCTTAATCAAGGCAAAGGGGTTGTGTAGCGAAACTTTCGGCACAGTGCCGATCAGGAGAGTTTTTTTGGAACTACTGCGTCTGACTCAGGACCCAAAAGCTACGCCACAGGCGTCTGCGCACAGTCGAGCATGTGTGTTGTATAATGGTGCTGATAGCCACGTATCATTTCAAGTGGATTTGATGCGTTTCGGAAAATTTTTTTCATTGAATAGGATTGTAGCTCATTTGTGGCAGCAGGAAATAAGCTGTAGTCAAAAGGATCTTCCATAGATGGTCGCAGGTCGCATAAATACTGTATGGCTCGTAACGCGTTGGGTGGAGCCCGGCTAGCTCAGTCGGTAGAGCATGAGACTCTTAATCTCAGGGTCGTGGGTTCGAGCCCCACGCTGGGCGGCGCCAAATTTTGTGTCTACGCGGATGCAATCTGCGCCCCTCTCGTGAGCCTTGCGTAATGAACGTAACGGGTTACAACGATGCCCAGCTTCGTATGAATATCAGAGGAATGGTTTTTGAAGCTGAAAGTAACTCTGAAATGAAATAAATGTGTTTTGGAATTTTAGGCGTACATCGATATCGTGTGAGATGTGTAGGAAAGCAGCAGCTGTGCTAACTAAATACAAATAATGGTCGCTAATGCGGTGCGTTTCCAGCTGAAGGGCTCCGATTCACTAGTCCATAAGAATAAAGTACCCGAAAAGTGCGCTAGGCGGCGCCTCCTTAGCTCAGTGGCAGAGCGCTGGTCTAGTAAACCAGAGGTCGTGAGTTCGATCCTCACAGGATGCAAATGAATTTTGTAACAGCCCCTTCTACCGTAGCCCTTTCGAAAAAAGCGGTCAAGGATAAAAAAATTTATGAATGGGTGCGGTATTTAAGAAATGCTCTCGCAAGTGAATAGTGCGAATGGTGCTATTAAAGTAGGCACCAGAAACTGCTGCTTTTGGCAGTCTCCGGAGAATGCCGACGTGAAATACTTAGTTCTTGTGATGTATTTTCTACCCCTGGTAGAGACCCTCGCGGTTGTCGGCGCCGCCGCCGCTTTGGTAATAGCGGCAACTCGCCATTGTATGACATAGGGTGAGGTACCTTATGCAACCGACTGAGGTGGCAGTAAGCGATTGAAGCTGATTTGCAACCTCTTGTTTGATCAGCGTCATAAGGGCTTGAATGTAACTTGCGATGGGACACAGCAAGAAGTAGCGTCGCCTTTTTAGTACTGAAATTGGAGATGGAGAATTGCGTCAAAGATGGGAAATTCATTCCGGCAAGCGTACAAATGAAGAAAATGAGGTGTGTGTGGGGAAGCATTCTGTGCCAGTGACCGTGTGGCCTAATGGATAAGGCGTCGGACTTCGGATCCGAAGATTGCAGGTTCGAATCCTGTCACGGTCGAGTTTTTCCAGTTCTGCAAAAGATGCATGCTGTTTTACTGTGTTGTTTGAGTACTACAAACCTAGTTGAAAGTTGCTGCTGTCCGCTTCCTGGCTGCAAACCGGCGTCTACCTGGAGCTTAATCAAGGCAAAGGGGTTGTGTAGCGAAACTTTCGGCACAGTGCCGATCAGGAGAGTTTTTTTGGAACTACTGCGTCTGACTCAGGACCCAAAAGCTACGCCACAGGCGTCTGCGCACAGTCGAGCATGTGTGTTGTATAATGGTGCTGATAGCCACGTATCATTTCAAGTGGATTTGATGCGTTTCGGAAAATTTTTTTCATTGAATAGGATTGTAGCTCATTTGTGGCAGCAGGAAATAAGCTGTAGTCAAAAGGATCTTCCATAGATGGTCGCAGGTCGCATAAATACTGTATGGCTCGTAACGCGTTGGGTGGAGCCCGGCTAGCTCAGTCGGTAGAGCATGAGACTCTTAATCTCAGGGTCGTGGGTTCGAGCCCCACGCTGGGCGGCGCCAAATTTTGTGTCTACGCGGATGCAATCTGCGCCCCTCTCGTGAGCCTTGCGTAATGAACGTAACGGGTTACAACGATGCCCAGCTTCGTATGAATATCAGAGGAATGGTTTTTGAAGCTGAAAGTAACTCTGAAATGAAATAAATGTGTTTTGGAATTTTAGGCGTACATCGATATCGTGTGAGATGTGTAGGAAAGCAGCAGCTGTGCTAACTAAATACAAATAATGGTCGCTAATGCGGTGCGTTTCCAGCTGAAGGGCTCCGATTCACTAGTCCATAAGAATAAAGTACCCGAAAAGTGCGCTAGGCGGCGCCTCCTTAGCTCAGTGGCAGAGCGCTGGTCTAGTAAACCAGAGGTCGTGAGTTCGATCCTCACAGGATGCAAATGAATTTTGTAACAGCCCCTTCTACCGTAGCCCTTTCGAAAAAAGCGGTCAAGGATAAAAAAATTTATGAATGGGTGCGGTATTTAAGAAATGCTCTCGCAAGTGAATAGTGCGAATGGTGCTATTAAAGTAGGCACCAGAAACTGCTGCTTTTGGCAGTCTCCGGAGAATGCCGACGTGAAATACTTAGTTCTTGTGATGTATTTTCTACCCCTGGTAGAGACCCTCGCGGTTGTCGTCGTCGTCGGCGCCGCCGCCGCTTTGGTAATAGCGGCAACTCGCCATTGTATGACACAGGGTGAGGTACCTTATGCAACCGACTGAGGTGGCAGTAAGCGATTGAAGCTGATTTGCAACCTCTTGTTTGATCAGCGTCATAAGGGCTTGAATGTAACTTGCGATGGGACACAGCAAGAAGTAGCGTCGCCTTTTCAGTACTGAAATTGGAGATGGAGAATTGCGTCAAAGATGGGAATTCATTCCGGCAAGCGTACAAATGAAGAAAATGAGGTGTGTGTGGGGAAGCATTCTGTGCCAGTGACCGTGTGGCCTAATGGATAAGGCGTCGGACTTCGGATCCGAAGATTGCAGGTTCGAATCCTGTCACGGTCGAGTTTTTCCAGTTCTGCAAAAGATGCATGCTGTTTTACTGTGTTGTTTGAGTACTACAAACCTAGTTGAAAGTTGCTGCTGTCCGCTTCCTGGCTGCAAACCGGCGTCTACCTGGAGCTTAATCAAGGCAAAGGGGTTGTGTAGCGAAACTTTCGGCACAGTGCCGATCAGGAGAGTTTTTTTGGAACTACTGCGTCTGACTCAGGACCCAAAAGCTACGCCACAGGCGTCTGCGCACAGTCGAGCATGTGTGTTGTATAATGGTGCTGATAGCCACGTATCATTTCAAGTGGATTTGATGCGTTTCGGAAAATTTTTTTCATTGAATAGGATTGTAGCTCATTTGTGGCAGCAGGAAATAAGCTGTAGTCAAAAGGATCTTCCATAGATGGTCGCAGGTCGCATAAATACTGTATGGCTCGTAACGCGTTGGGTGGAGCCCGGCTAGCTCAGTCGGTGGAGCATGAGACTCTTAATCTCAGGGTCGTGGGTTCGAGCCCCACGCTGGGCGGCGCCAAATTTTGTGTCTACGCGGATGCAATCTGCGCCCCTCTCGTGAGCCTTGCGTAATGAACGTAACGGGTTACAACGATGCCCAGCTTCGTATGAATATCAGAGGAATGGTTTTTGAAGCTGAAAGTAACTCTGAAATGAAATAAATGTGTTTTGGAATTTTAGGCGTACATCGATATCGTGTGAGATGTGTAGGAAAGCAGCAGCTGTGCTAACTAAATACAAATAATGGTCGCTAATGCGGTGCGTTTCCAGCTGAAGGGCTCCGATTCACTAGTCCATAAGAATAAAGTACCCGAAAAGTGCGCTAGGCGGCGCCTCCTTAGCTCAGTGGCAGAGCGCTGGTCTAGTAAACCAGAGGTCGTGAGTTCGATCCTCACAGGATGCAAATGAATTTTGTAACAGCCCCTTCTACCGTAGCCCTTTCGAAAAAAGCGGTCAAGGATAAAAAAATTTATGAATGGGTGCGGTATTTAAGAAATGCTCTCGCAAGTGAATAGTGCGAATGGTGCTATTAAAGTAGGCACCAGAAACTGCTGCTTTTGGCAGTCTCCGGAGAATGCCGACGTGAAATACTTAGTTCTTGTGATGTATTTTCTACCCCTGGTAGAGACCCTCGCGGTTGTCGTCGTCGTCGGCGCCGCCGCCGCTTTGGTAATAGCGGCAACTCGCCATTGTATGACATAGGGTGAGGTACCTTATGCAACCGACTGAGGTGGCAGTAAGCGATTGAAGCTGATTTGCAACCTCTTGTTTGATCAGCGTCATAAGGGCTTGAATGTAACTTGCGATGGGACACAGCAAGAAGTAGCGTCGCCTTTTTAGTACTGAAATTGGAGATGGAGAATTGCGTCAAAGATGGGAAATTCATTCCGGCAAGCGTACAAATGAAGAAAATGAGGTGTGTGTGGGGAAGCATTCTGTGCCAGTGACCGTGTGGCCTAATGGATAAGGCGTCGGACTTCGGATCCGAAGATTGCAGGTTCGAATCCTGTCACGGTCGAGTTTTTCCAGTTCTGCAAAAGATGCATGCTGTTTTACTGTGTTGTTTGAGTACTACAAACCTAGTTGAAAGTTGCTGCTGTCCGCTTCCTGGCTGCAAACCGGCGTCTACCTGGAGCTTAATCAAGGCAAAGGGGTTGTGTAGCGAAACTTTCGGCACAGTGCCGATCAGGAGAGTTTTTTTGGAACTACTGCGTCTGACTCAGGACCCAAAAGCTACGCCACAGGCGTCTGCGCACAGTCGAGCATGTGTGTTGTATAATGGTGCTGATAGCCACGTATCATTTCAAGTGGATTTGATGCGTTTCGGAAAATTTTTTTCATTGAATAGGATTGTAGCTCATTTGTGGCAGCAGGAAATAAGCTGTAGTCAAAAGGATCTTCCATAGATGGTCGCAGGTCGCATAAATACTGTATGGCTCGTAACGCGTTGGGTGGAGCCCGGCTAGCTCAGTCGGTAGAGCATGAGACTCTTAATCTCAGGGTCGTGGGTTCGAGCCCCACGCTGGGCGGCGCCAAATTTTGTGTCTACGCGGATGCAATCTGCGCCCCTCTCGTGAGCCTTGCGTAATGAACGTAACGGGTTACAACGATGCCCAGCTTCGTATGAATATCAGAGGAATGGTTTTTGAAGCTGAAAGTAACTCTGAAATGAAATAAATGTGTTTTGGAATTTTAGGCGTACATCGATATCGTGTGAGATGTGTAGGAAAGCAGCAGCTGTGCTAACTAAATACAAATAATGGTCGCTAATGCGGTGCGTTTCCAGCTGAAGGGCTCCGATTCACTAGTCCATAAGAATAAAGTACCCGAAAAGTGCGCTAGGCGGCGCCTCCTTAGCTCAGTGGCAGAGCGCTGGTCTAGTAAACCAGAGGTCGTGAGTTCGATCCTCACAGGATGCAAATGAATTTTGTAACAGCCCCTTCTACCGTAGCCCTTTCGAAAAAAGCGGTCAAGGATAAAAAAATTTATGAATGGGTGCGGTATTTAAGAAATGCTCTCGCAAGTGAATAGTGCGAATGGTGCTATTAAAGTAGGCACCAGAAACTGCTGCTTTTATCTCCGGCGGTACACCGAAAGGTTACCGCCCTTCGATAGTGCCGTTTTCGCGCTAATCGAAGTGCTAGGGTTTACAGGTGCCAGCCAGCCAGCCAGCCAGCCAGCCAGCAGCAGTTCCCGGTCCCGGCCTGCAGCGGTGGTCCCGCAGCCAGCCAGCCAGCCAGCCAGCCAGCCCTCCGGTGGCAGCAGCAGTCCAGCCAGCAGCAGTCCTGCCAGCAGCAGCAGCAGCAGCAGCAGCAGCCGCCGCCGCCGCCGCCCCGGCCCAGTCCGCGGCAGCAGCGTCCCTGCCTCTCGCCGTCGCCGTCGCCGTCGCCGTCGCCGTCGCCGTCGCCGTCGCCGTCGCCGTCGCCGTCGCCGTCGCCGTCGCCGTCCGTCGTCTCCCAGTGTGTGTCCTGTCCCTTTAGTGCTGTGTTTTTCTTTCTTCTTCTTGTCGTCATGTCCGCCCCCACCACCACCGTCACTACTACCACCACCGCCATCGTGTATACGTCCCCTTCCGCCGCCACCACCACTATCACTTGGTGTGCCCAGTCCCACCCCCCTCCTTCCATCCCTCCCCTCCTCTCTATCCCTTCGCCCTCGCTCTTTGTCGCCCCCTCTCCCGCCTCTTCCTCTCGTTCTGATCCTTTCCCCCCACTCCCCCAGCCTGTCACTGCAGCTCCGGCTAGGGTGGTGGCCCGTCGGGCCACTGCCCACGCCCAGCTCTCCCCGTCGCCATCGCCATCGCCATCACCGCCACCACCATCATCGTCACCATCACCATCACTGCCACATTCGCCTGCGCCGTCACAGTCACTCTCTCCGGCGCCGACTGCTGCGTCCGTGCCGGGACCTGTCCCTTCCCGCCACCTCCCCATCGTTCCCGTCCCTCATGTCACCACCCGCCCATCTGCCGCTGTCAAACGCCCTAGTGGCGCCTCCACTTCCTCTGCTCCTAAAAAGGCTCCACCCCGCCCCCCATCCCCACCCCAAAATGCCATGGACGTCTCCCCACCAGGCCCCGCTCCCTCCTCCTCCTCCTCCTCCCCACCCGGTCTCTACAAATATCTCCTGTCCCATCCCGATCCTTCCTTCCTCGAGGCCCGGAATCTCTCCCTCCTCCTCCGCCAACATTTCCCTGGCGCCCCCATATCTCTCCTTACTCCCAGACGGGATTCTGTTCTTATCTCCTCCCCCAGCCCCACCCTCCATACTGACATCCTCTCCCGCCTCCCCATCACCCGTTTTGGCCCTCACGCCACCCTCACCCCTGCTCCCTCCCCATCTCCTACCCGCCAACCCCAACCCCCGCGTCGCCCGCCGACCCTCACCGCCGTGATCACTCGGCTTAGCCCGTCGATCACGGAGGAGGAGGTGCTGGCGGAGCTGAAGGCCCATCCCACCCTGGAGGTGCGGGCAGTCCGCCGCATTTTCAACGCGACCGGCCCCACCCGCCTTATGCGGGTTTTCTCTGAGGACGCCCCCTCCATTGACCGTCTCCTGAAGGAGGGTGCCCTCCTCTTCAATCAGCGGTTCAAAGTCGACCCCTCCCGTTCCCCCCCTCAATCCCTGCGCTGCCAGAGATGTCTGCGCTACAATGCACATCCAACAGCCGAGTGCCGCGAGGCCCCCACCTGCCCGCATTGTCGGCAAGCGCACTTCCTCCGGCAGTGCCCCAACCTCCAATCCCCTCCCTCCTGTAATACCTGCAGCCTACCCCACCCCACCTACTCCCAAAAATGTAAAGCCCGACCTCCTCCTACCACTCCTGAACTCACCGTCCCTGTCCGTCCCCTGGACGCCCCCACCCCTCCTGGCAATTCCCTTCGTCCCCCCCCCACTGCTGAGGACATCATCAGGTTCCTCACCATTGTCCTCCAAAACGTCCATCCCTTTCAGCGCCCCCACACCTTACAACAGATCTCCCTCGCCGCCCGTTCCATATTCCACCTTAAAATGTACGCCACCTTTTCCAATAACCAGGCCCATTTCACCTTCTCCCGCCTTGACACCCTCGTCTAAGTCCTTCCAATGGCGCGACAGCATCGTATCCTTTTCAACAATATCCGCTCCCTTCCCGCCAACAAGAACCTCTTCCTGCACACCCTTGCTACCCACCGTGTGGATGCCTTCCTCCTTAATGAAACCTTCCTCCAACCCCACCACTCCATCCACACCTCCCCCTATCTCCTCCACCGCTCCGATAATCCCCTCCCAGTTGCGCGTGGCGGAGTCGCCATTGGCCACCACCGCCAGATCCCCGTTCGGCTCCAGCCTCTCCTTCCCGACCCCACCGAACACCTGATCCTTAGTCTCTTCTTCCCCGGCCTTACCATTACCTGTGCCACCATCTATGTCCGCCCCAACGCCCCTCTTCCTTTCGACTTCCTCTCCCACATCGACCGTACCTTCTCCTCCTATGTGATCGCCGCCGACCTCAACATCCATAGTCGCTCCGCTGCCCAGTTACGGCGGTGGCATCGGTTCCTCTCCTCCCTTCAAGGCGACATCATCCCCATCCCCCAGCACACCCGTCCCGAATCCAACTCCACTCCCGATGTTATCCTCTCCTCCCCCAACCTCCTTGGTCGCATTACGGTGGATGTCCTGGAGCCTATTGGTAGCGACCATCTCCCTGTCCTCCTCACCGTGTCAGACGGCCGTCGCCCCCGCCCCGACCCTCGTCATGACCCTCCCCCTAAGTACATCCATGACTATTCCCGTGCCAACTGGAATGCCTACCG
The DNA here is from genome assembly GCF_021461395.2 of Schistocerca americana. Classification (NCBI taxonomy): domain Eukaryota; kingdom Metazoa; phylum Arthropoda; class Insecta; order Orthoptera; family Acrididae; genus Schistocerca; species Schistocerca americana. The sequence continues at coordinate 30,372 of NW_025725738.1, read as the reverse complement.
GGATACCCTCTCCACTCAGGTCGATAGCCACCCTCTCGCCTACCGCCGTCCCGATGATGTCACCCATGCCGCTTCCTTTCTCCAGCAGACCTTGTCTGCGGCCGTGGAGGCCCACGTCCCTACTGTTGCCGTCCACCCCCACCGTCCTACCTTACCACCACAGGCCGTCCTCCTCCTCCGTGAATCCCGTCGTCTCTACCGTGCCTTCCTCCGCACGCGTGACCCGGACACCCTACGACGCCACCGGCAACTACAGCGACACATTCGAAATTTGCTCGCGGCCAAGAAACGCCGGGACTGGCGACAGACATGCACCCGTTTAAATGCTACCCTCCCTATAAACTCGTCCAAGTTCTGGACCGCCTTCCGTCGCCTTACCGGAACTAAACCCTCCCCCTACTATCCTCTTCTCCACGATGATCGCCCCTTCCCTGACGCCATTAGTAAGGCCAATCACTTTGCCTCCTACCTGTCCGATGTGTTTTCCATCCCTGATGATCCCCAGTTCGATTACTCCCTCTTCCCAGATATCCGCGATCGAACTGACACCTCTGTCCCTCCCCTCGCTCCTGGTTTCCAGTACTTGGACAACATTCCACACACGGCCCTTAATGCCCCCATCACCACACAGGATCTCATCAATACACTCCGCACCAAACGCAACACCGCTCCTGGTCACGATCGTGTTACCTACCGTCACCTTCGTGAAGCTCCTGTCTCTTTTCTCTCCACCCTGGCCAGGCTCTACAATGTAGTCCTGTCCACCGGTTACTACCCCGACCTGTGGAAAACCTCCCGTATCCTCATGTTCCTCAAACCTGGCAAACCGCCGTCCGCCGTCTCCTCCTACCGTCCCATCAGCCTTACCTCGGTCTTCAGCAAGGTCCTGGAATCTATCCTCACCCGCCGCATCCACCAGCATCTCCGCCAGCACCGCCTCCTCCCCGTTACCCAGTGTGGCTTTCGGCCGTCCTTCTCTTCCGACGATCTTCTCCTTCACCTCACTCATCTCCTTTCCGAACAGCTCAATTCCCGTCGCTCCGCAATCTTCCTCTCTCTTGACCTCGAACGCGCATATGACCGCGTATGGCATTCCGGTCTCCTCTTCAAGCTCCAAACCTTCGCCCTTCCCATTAACTACGTTCGTCTGATCGGTTCCTTTCTCTCCCGCCGTCCTTCCCATGTCACCATCCATAATACCGATTCCTACACCTTTTTCCCCTCCGCCGGTGTGCCCCAAGGCTCCGTCCTCTCCCCCCTTCTGTACCTTTTGTACACGGCGGATATGCCGCCGCCGTCACCCCCCGTCCACCTTCTCCAGTTTGCCGATGACACCGCCTTCCTTGCCCTTGCCCCCACCCTGCAACGCTCTCAACGCCTTCTCCAATCCCATCTTGACCGGTTCACCGCTTGGTGCAACCAGTGGTTGCTCAAGGTCAATCCTTCCAAAACCCAGGCGATCATTGTAGGCAAAACCACTCCCTCCTTCCGCCTCCTTGATTTCTATCTCACCGTTTATGGCCGTCCCATCGCTCTCACCCCCACCCTTAAGTACCTTGGCGTCACCCTCGACCGTCGCCTCTCCTGGACTCCCCATCTCCAGACAATCCAAGCCAAGGCACGTTCCCGACTCCGTCTCCTCAAGCTCCTTTCCGGCCGAACGTGGGGTTTGGACTCCTCCACCATCCTCCACACCTATAAGTCCCTCATCCGCCCTATCCTCTGTTACGCCCATCCAGCCTGGATCTCCGCCCCCCCTTCCTTTTATAAATCCCTCCAAATCCTTGAACGCCATGCTCTCCGCCTTGCCTATCGCATCCGTCTCCCTTCCCCCACGCGGATCCTGTATGACCTTATCCCCTTCCCCCACCTCCTCCTCTTCCTCGAAAGGCTACGAATCCTCTACACCTCCCGTAAACTCGATCCTCCTCACCCGCTCGTCTCCCCGATCCTCTCCCACCCCCGCCCGCTGCCGCGCCTGTACTCCCATGTCCCACCCGGTCTCCATCTCTCCACCCTCCTTACCCTCTCCCAAGGTGGTTTCCGCCAGCTCCCTCTCCCTGATGATGTCCTCGTCCCCTCCATCTACCCCTCCTATCAACTTTGACCCTGCCCCCCCTCCCTCCTGGTGTCCTTTCCCTGCGGCACCCTCCCTCCTTTCTCTTCCCTTCCCTTCTCTCTCCTTTTCCCCCATCCCCTCCCTCCACCCCTCTTCTTCCGGGCTTCCCCTCCCCCTTCCTCTCTCCCCCCTCTTTCCCCAGCCCGTGGCGTCCCTGCTCTCCCCTCTCGCTTTCCCTCTCCCCCTCCTCCTCCTCCTCCTCCTCCTCCTCCTCCTCTCTTGGCAGGTCCCCGGACTCGCACACGCATCGTGAACTTTCGCGCGCCGGAGATCATCGCCCTCGGATTAGTGTCTGTGCCGTCGTGTCTGTGCCTCAGTGTTTTTCACCGTCCACGCTCCTTCGTTCACGTGTGTCATCTACCTCGTCAGTGTTTGTGCCCAGTGCCGACGGTTTTTCTTGTCTGTTTCGTCAAGTGTGAACGGCTTCATGTTTTTTAACTATTGTATCTCCTGTTTTTTAACCGCCATTCTGTTCCTTGTCTGTCTCCCTTTCTTTTTTCTTGTACTGCTTATGGCTGAAGAGCGGAGTACACTGTTCCGCTGCCAGCCCACCTTGTATGGGGTGTCCAAATTACAATAAAGAAAAAAAAAAAAAAAAAAAAAAACTGCTGCTTTTGGCAGTCTCCGGAGAATGCCGACGTGAAATACTTAGTTCTTGTGATGTATTTTCTACCCCTGGTAGAGACCCTCGCGGTTGTCGTCGTCGTCGGCGCCGCCGCCGCTTTGGTAATAGCGGCAACTCGCCATTGTATGACATAGGGTGAGGTACCTTCTGCAACCGACTGAGGTGGCAGTAAGCGATTGAAGCTGATTTGCAACCTCTTGTTTGATCAGCGTCATAAGGGCTTGAATGTAACTTGCGATGGGACACAGCAAGAAGTAGCGTCGCCTTTTTAGTACTGAAATTGGAGATGGAGAATTGCGTCAAAGATGGGAAATTCATTCCGGCAAGCGTACAAATGAAGAAAATGAGGTGTGTGTGGGGAAGCATTCTGTGCCAGTGACCGTGTGGCCTAATGGATAAGGCGTCGGACTTCGGATCCGAAGATTGCAGGTTCGAATCCTGTCACGGTCGAGTTTTTCCAGTTCTGCAAAAGATGCATGCTGTTTTACTGTGTTGTTTGAGTACTACAAACCTAGTTGAAAGTTGCTGCTGTCCGCTTCCTGGCTGCAAACCGGCGTCTACCTGGAGCTTAATCAAGGCAAAGGGGTTGTGTAGCGAAACTTTCGGCACAGTGCCGATCAGGAGAGTTTTTTTGGAACTACTGCGTCTGACTCAGGACCCAAAAGCTACGCCACAGGCGTCTGCGCACAGTCGAGCATGTGTGTTGTATAATGGTGCTGATAGCCACGTATCATTTCAAGTGGATTTGATGCGTTTCGGAAAATTTTTTTCATTGAATAGGATTGTAGCTCATTTGTGGCAGCAGGAAATAAGCTGTAGTCAAAAGGATCTTCCATAGATGGTCGCAGGTCGCATAAATACTGTATGGCTCGTAACGCGTTGGGTGGAGCCCGGCTAGCTCAGTCGGTAGAGCATGAGACTCTTAATCTCAGGGTCGTGGGTTCGAGCCCCACGCTGGGCGGCGCCAAATTTTGTGTCTACGCGGATGCAATCTGCGCCCCTCTCGTGAGCCTTGCGTAATGAACGTAACGGGTTACAACGATGCCCAGCTTCGTATGAATATCAGAGGAATGGTTTTTGAAGCTGAAAGTAACTCTGAAATGAAATAAATGTGTTTTGGAATTTTAGGCGTACATCGATATCGTGTGAGATGTGTAGGAAAGCAGCAGCTGTGCTAACTAAATACAAATAATGGTCGCTAATGCGGTGCGTTTCCAGCTGAAGGGCTCCGATTCACTAGTCCATAAGAATAAAGTACCCGAAAAGTGCGCTAGGCGGCGCCTCCTTAGCTCAGTGGCAGAGCGCTGGTCTAGTAAACCAGAGGTCGTGAGTTCGATCCTCACAGGATGCAAATGAATTTTGTAACAGCCCCTTCTACCGTAGCCCTTTCGAAAAAAGCGGTCAAGGATAAAAAAATTTATGAATGGGTGCGGTATTTAAGAAATGCTCTCGCAAGTGAATAGTGCGAATGGTGCTATTAAAGTAGGCACCAGAAACTGCTGCTTTTGGCAGTCTCCGGAGAATGCCGACGTGAAATACTTAGTTCTTGTGATGTATTTTCTACCCCTGGTAGAGACCCTCGCGGTTGTCGTCGTCGTCGGCGCCGCCGCCGCTTTGGTAATAGCGGCAACTCGCCATTGTATGACATAGGGTGAGGTACCTTCTGCAACCGACTGAGGTGGCAGTAAGCGATTGAAGCTGATTTGCAACCTCTTGTTTGATCAGCGTCATAAGGGCTTGAATGTAACTTGCGATGGGACACAGCAAGAAGTAGCGTCGCCTTTTTAGTACTGAAATTGGAGATGGAGAATTGCGTCAAAGATGGGAAATTCATTCCGGCAAGCGTACAAATGAAGAAAATGAGGTGTGTGTGGGGAAGCATTCTGTGCCAGTGACCGTGTGGCCTAATGGATAAGGCGTCGGACTTCGGATCCGAAGATTGCAGGTTCGAATCCTGTCACGGTCGAGTTTTTCCAGTTCTGCAAAAGATGCATGCTGTTTTACTGTGTTGTTTGAGTACTACAAACCTAGTTGAAAGTTGCTGCTGTCCGCTTCCTGGCTGCAAACCGGCGTCTACCTGGAGCTTAATCAAGGCAAAGGGGTTGTGTAGCGAAACTTTCGGCACAGTGCCGATCAGGAGAGTTTTTTTGGAACTACTGCGTCTGACTCAGGACCCAAAAGCTACGCCACAGGCGTCTGCGCACAGTCGAGCATGTGTGTTGTATAATGGTGCTGATAGCCACGTATCATTTCAAGTGGATTTGATGCGTTTCGGAAAATTTTTTTCATTGAATAGGATTGTAGCTCATTTGTGGCAGCAGGAAATAAGCTGTAGTCAAAAGGATCTTCCATAGATGGTCGCAGGTCGCATAAATACTGTATGGCTCGTAACGCGTTGGGTGGAGCCCGGCTAGCTCAGTCGGTAGAGCATGAGACTCTTAATCTCAGGGTCGTGGGTTCGAGCCCCACGCTGGGCGGCGCCAAATTTTGTGTCTACGCGGATGCAATCTGCGCCCCTCTCGTGAGCCTTGCGTAATGAACGTAACGGGTTACAACGATGCCCAGCTTCGTATGAATATCAGAGGAATGGTTTTTGAAGCTGAAAGTAACTCTGAAATGAAATAAATGTGTTTTGGAATTTTAGGCGTACATCGATATCGTGTGAGATGTGTAGGAAAGCAGCAGCTGTGCTAACTAAATACAAATAATGGTCGCTAATGCGGTGCGTTTCCAGCTGAAGGGCTCCGATTCACTAGTCCATAAGAATAAAGTACCCGAAAAGTGCGCTAGGCGGCGCCTCCTTAGCTCAGTGGCAGAGCGCTGGTCTAGTAAACCAGAGGTCGTGAGTTCGATCCTCACAGGATGCAAATGAATTTTGTAACAGCCCCTTCTACCGTAGCCCTTTCGAAAAAAGCGGTCAAGGATAAAAAAATTTATGAATGGGTGCGGTATTTAAGAAATGCTCTCGCAAGTGAATAGTGCGAATGGTGCTATTAAAGTAGGCACCAGAAACTGCTGCTTTTGGCAGTCTCCGGAGAATGCCGACGTGAAATACTTAGTTCTTGTGATGTATTTTCTACCCCTGGTAGAGACCCTCGCGGTTGTCGTCGTCGTCGGCGCCGCCGCCGCTTTGGTAATAGCGGCAACTCGCCATTGTATGACATAGGGTGAGGTACCTTCTGCAACCGACTGAGGTGGCAGTAAGCGATTGAAGCTGATTTGCAACCTCTTGTTTGATCAGCGTCATAAGGGCTTGAATGTAACTTGCGATGGGACACAGCAAGAAGTAGCGTCGCCTTTTTAGTACTGAAATTGGAGATGGAGAATTGCGTCAAAGATGGGAAATTCATTCCGGCAAGCGTACAAATGAAGAAAATGAGGTGTGTGTGGGGAAGCATTCTGTGCCAGTGACCGTGTGGCCTAATGGATAGTTCCGCTTGCGACGCCGTGCAGGTCGCACGTGTTGTGCCTTCGCTCCGCAATAGCGTGTGCAAGCCGTGACTACTTTCTTTGTTTACGTTGTTTGCTAGATTTGCTGTATTGTGCTTCCGTCAGTTCACTTTTAGTGTTTTGTGACGTTTTGTGTTAGCGGTCTCGACCGTTTAATAAGTGGATATGTCGTCCAGTTTGTTCCCAAGGAAATGTACTCTGTGTTTCGAATTTGACAAGTCTACACGTCATGTTCAACCGAGTTCCCTGGAAGTTCACGATTTCATAGTGGATGTCATTGGTATTGCGTCTGACCAGGTTCATACTGCCTATTACGACACAGATCTCTACTGTTTCTTCGTCAAGTTGTTAAACCCTGTGTTACTGGAGAGGATTCTGTTAAAACATGGTAGCAGAGCTGAGTTCCGTCATCGTGACGCCTCGGTGAGTACTGTTCTCATATCCAATGCTGATGTAGAATACAAAAATGTCCGTGTGTACAACCTGCCGCCGGAAGTTGAAAACTGTTATTTACGTGAGATTTTGACGAAATATGGGGAGGTCAAGCAAATCCGTAACGAACGTTGGTCTAGTCAACATCGGTTACAGTGTTTTAGTGGCGTCCGGTCAGTCGAAATGCACGTCAAGCAAGATATCCCCTCCCATCTTCTTGTTTGTGGGTATAAAGTTCATGTCACGTACAGTGGGCAACCAGGCACATGTTTTATTTGTAATGAAACTGGTCACTTGCGTACGAACTGCCCTAAACGTGTATTTGTTCTCAAAAGTACTTTGGAACAGCGTAAAAAGTTGACATTGGCTGATCTTGTTAGGGAGGCACCAATCACGGACATCGACCGCCCTCGTGATAGTGAAATATTGCCCCCGGAGCCTGGTTTGCCTGTTGCCGACTTTCCACCCTTTCCTTCAAAACCGGTTACAGATACGCCTGCCTCCAAATCTGACGTGCAGCTGCTGAGCCACAAACGGCGAAGAACGTGTGATGATGATAGTCCGGACGAGGCTCTCCAGGAATTAGAACTCGACGTCCCAAAAGAGATGCCGGTTACGGTTACTGACTCAAGTTTTTCTGAACCGTCGCACGCAGCTGTCGACGCTGCGGCTATTGACGTCATTCCGAGTGACGTACAGGCAGCTTTGGCACCACAACAGCCGAGCCCGCCGCCTGAAGTCGCGACGTCACCACAGGCCGAATCACAACAAGCACGTGCTTCCGATAAGCATAACGAGGCAGGCAGTACTTGTGTACAAACTGAAGGAAGTCAAAGTCCGTCTACAAACAAACACGAAGTTCGTGCTAGTGACAACAAACAAACTTGTCCACCTTCTGAGTCAGTTCTTTCCGCAGATCAGATGGTTGAGGCGTCACAGCACGTTATGGATTGCGAAGTCACTCAGGACCCTCCCACACCTCCGTCTGCCGATGTGTTCCCTAGCAGAGCACGTAGTAGGACCAAAGTTCAACCGAACGTCAACGCAGTACGGAAGAAAAACAAACCCAACGACACACAAGTGACTGTTCGTGATCCTCCCGACAATGCAGACCATTCCGAAGTCTCTATGCCCTTTTAATGCGACCAGTGTTGTTTAGTGGCCCTTTACGTACCTCACTGTACTAATGGCACAAGCGTACAAATTCGTCTCCCTGAACATAAATACGATTCGATCTGATCTCAAAATTGCGGCCCTACAGCAGTTTCTATACGAATCTGACGCTGATATTGTGTTGTTGCAGGAAGTTACTGTTTTAAATCTCTTCATCTCTGGTTTTAAAACCATATCAAACGTTGCTCCTGAGGAAAGTACAGGTACCGCACTTTTATTACGGGAAGGCATTCCAGTTGGGGAGATCGAGTTTCTAGATTCCGGTCGAGGAGTGAGCTGTAAAATTTTTGATGTAACCCTTGTTAATTTATATGCCCCATCAGGCAACAGCAACAAATTCGAACGGTCACGTTTTTATAAGGAGGAAGTTCCGTATCTGTTGAGGAGCAGTCCTCAAAACCTGATAATAGGAGGTGACTTCAACTGTGTTCTACGTAAAAACGATCAGTCCCCTAATTTTAACTACTGTAAAGAACTGCACGAGCTCGTTAAGAATATTAAGCTGAAAGATGCTTGGGAACTGAAGTATCCTACTTTAGTTAAATTCACTTTTTTCACCGTTACTTCATGCAGCCGTCTGGATAGAATTTATCTATCGGACTGTATCAGTGACAGACTCCTAGCGGTTGACGTAATCCCGGCTAGTTTTACCGACCATTGCGCTTTTACGGCAACGGTTCACTTAAATCGACAGCCTACCAAATTATTTCGTTCCCCGTGGATGTTAAACATATCGCATCTGGCGGACGCTGAGTTATTTGACGTTATCAGGCATGTGTGGGAAACTTGTTTGCGTTCCATCACTTTTTATCCGACTAAAGCGATGTGGTGGACCGCTGTTGCGAAACCAAAGCTTCGAAAAAGTCTCATTTATTATAGTGCTCAGAAAGCACGCGCCTTCAAGAGGACCTTTGAGTTTTACTACACTGTGCTGCGACAACTGTATGATTCATCCACTGCGACCAACACTAACTTTCCATCAATTCAACGTGTCAAGGCTAAACTTGTCAGCTTGAAGCGTCAACAATTGGAAGGTCTGAAAGTTAAATCCAAACCTAAATCTGTTTTAGCCGACGAAATGACATCTATGTACCATTTATTTAAGCATTTCTCGCGCCGCCGCAGGGCTTTCATTGATGTTTTGGAAAGGGATAATGGGGAATTACTCTCTACTCAAGCGGCCATTATTAGTGAAATTCACCAACATTTCCAACGACTGTATTCCAGTGAAATTGTCAATGAACCTGCTGTCAGTGCAGTGGTCAATGTTTTTGATAGGGCGATTACTCCTGCTGACAATGTCGACTTTTTATCGGACTTCACTCCCGAGGAAGTTTTAGCCTTGATCTCCAAGTCGCCTTCCTTTAAATCGCCTGGTCCTGATGGTTTGCCCAAGGAATTTTATATCAAATTCTGGAATGTCCTTGGTGGTACTTTTACTGAAATTGTTAATGAAGTCATGAGTGGTGGTCCTCTTCCTGCCGAGTTCAAGGTGGGTAGAATTGTTTTAGTCCCGCAGAGAACTGGTCACAAGCGAGTTGATAATCTCCGTCCAATCACATTATTGAACTTTGATTATAAAACGATTGCCCGAGCGATTAATAGCAGAATGACCCCCATCCTTGGGAAAGTTATTCATTCACATCAGTCTTGCCTTCCAGGGAGATCCATTATGACTCCGGTTGCGGAGTACAGAGACGTTATTTCAGTAGCGGCCGTAACCAACATCAAATGTGCTTTCCTTTTTCTTGACTTTTGCAAAGCTTTTGACCGCGTTAGTCATCACTATTTAGAACGCATCCTGCAACGAATTGGACTCGAAGAACGAGCTGTGGCAGTCATTCGGCATATGATAACAGGCATTACTGCTAGGATCACCGTTAACGGTCAGCTGACACAAGCTGTCGGTATACGACGAGGTGTACCGCAAGGCAGTCCTTTGTCGATGTCGCTCTTTGTTTTGTCGCTCGAGCCATTTCTGAAGAGATTGTGTATCACATTAACTGGGCTTTCTGTCTTAGGGAGCAATCTTACTGTGAGGGCTTACGCCGATGATGTTGCTGTTATCCTACGTCATGAGTCTGAAGTGGCCCAATTGCGGGCTGAGATTGATACTTACAGCACTGCTTCTGGAGCGAAACTCAGTGAGGGTAAATGTAAGGTTCTAAGCTTACGGGGCTTCGAATCTCTTGCTATACCGTGGGCACAGATCGTCGAACAACATGTTGCTCTGGGAATCATCATCGATAGGTGTCCTTTACGTCTGGCAGCTAAAAACTGGAAACTTACTGCAAATCGAATACAGGGAGCTATAGTGGAAAACACCTGGCGATCGACAAATATCCTCCAGAAGATCAGGATTTTGAATACATACATACTCTGTAAAGCTTATTATGTCGCTCAGGTGTTCCCTCTTCCCAAAATGCAAGCCCATAAGATCATGCGTTTGTCCAGCAGGTTTGTGTGGCTCGGTCATATTTTTAAGTTAACCTATACCACACTGTCTAAGTCAGTGCAAGCTGGGGGCCTGCAACTCAATGATATCCGTCGAAAGGCGACGGCACTCTATATAAAACGAACAACTGAGATAATTACCACGATGCCCCATACTATCACATCGAAGCTGTTTCGCATTGTTCGCCCAAAATGTATGAAACCGCCAATTGACATCGGGAAACTAAACTTTCAATTGCAACATGTCGGTGTTTATTACCTCGAAATGAGTTACTTAGGTGACAGTGTTTCCACAAGTCCTTGTCTCACGACAGTGTTCTTAATTGCTCAGTGGCAGAAGTACGAAGCTCCAAATACAATTGAAATGCACTACCCAAGAATCGTCTGGACGACAGTGTGGACCAATATTACTCTCAAAATTCATTCTTCCGATGTGCTTTCCGCCTGGTATAAAGTTGTCCACAATCTTATTCCAACCAACGAAAAACTCAACCGCATTGGCTTAAGTGCTACTGACAACTGCCTCAAATGTGGATTAGTAGACACTCTGAGGCACAGGTTTACTTGCTGCGGGCATCAGTTCAACTGGCATTGGGTGCGGAAACGATTGGCGCTGCTCACACGTAGCACTGAAAGTCTTTATACGACTGATATCCTCCTGTGGCCTGATACACGGTTTTACCCCAAAACGAAAAACAATACTGTTATGTGGATGCTGGGACATTTTGTCAATTACGTCATGACCCAACACGGAGAAGACAATATTACTGCCTTTACTGCTTATATGGCAACGGCATATTGGCGAAGAAACCAGTTCCCACACATTAAGAGGGATTTTGGCAATATGTTAACAATCCTGTTTGAGAAACAGGGAATTGGGTGATTCTAAAGTATATCCGCGATTCCTGTCACCATTTCCATGGTGAAGTTCCCAGGTACAAGTCAACAGTGACTACTATTTTCGTTATCATTTCGCCTATGGCGCTTGAAGAACCTGAAGTTTTCTTTTCTTTCTTATTCCTCATTATTTGTTTTTTGAGGGAAGAGACATCCTTTTATTTTATTTATTTATTTAGTTATTTATTTTTTTTTTCTCTCTTCTTGGTTTTGAGAAAGATTTCTCATTTTCGTTGGCACTTATATTCCAAAGAAGACGAAGCAATGAGCTCCTTGTAATCCCGAAGAAATTGAATTCCTTTTGTGTACTGTTGTACGATGCCAGTGAATCTGGAGACTTTGATTTCATTTGAATATAGCTGAAGAAGCTCGCCAAGGAAGGCATTCATGGTGAGCCCAAGGAGGGCTGTAAGGGGAGAAGGGAGGCCCTACAAAAAAAAAAAAAAAAAAAAAAAAAAAAAAAAAAAAAAAAAAAAAAAAAAAAAAAAAAAGATGGATAAGGCGTCGGACTTCGGATCCGAAGATTGCAGGTTCGAATCCTGTCACGGTAAAAAAAAAAAAAAAAAAAAAAAAAAAAATGGATAAGGCGTCGGACTTCGGATCCGAAGATTGCAGGTTCGAATCCTGTCACGGTCGAGTTTTTCCAGTTCTGCAAAAGATGCATGCTGTTTTACTGTGTTGTTTGAGTACTACAAACCTAGTTGAAAGTTGCTGCTGTCCGCTTCCTGGCTGCAAACCGGCGTCTACCTGGAGCTTAATCAAGGCAAAGGGGTTGTGTAGCGAAACTTTCGGCACAGTGCCGATCAGGAGAGTTTTTTTGGAACTACTGCGTCTGACTCAGGACCCAAAAGCTACGCCACAGGCGTCTGCGCACAGTCGAGCATGTGTGTTGTATAATGGTGCTGATAGCCACGTATCATTTCAAGTGGATTTGATGCGTTTCGGAAAATTTTTTTCATTGAATAGGATTGTAGCTCATTTGTGGCAGCAGGAAATAAGCTGTAGTCAAAAGGATCTTCCATAGATGGTCGCAGGTCGCATAAATACTGTATGGCTCGTAACGCGTTGGGTGGAGCCCGGCTAGCTCAGTCGGTAGAGCATGAGACTCTTAATCTCAGGGTCGTGGGTTCGAGCCCCACGCTGGGCGGCGCCAAATTTTGTGTCTACGCGGATGCAATCTGCGCCCCTCTCGTGAGCCTTGCGTAATGAACGTAACGGGTTACAACGATGCCCAGCTTCGTATGAATATCAGAGGAATGGTTTTTGAAGCTGAAAGTAACTCTGAAATGAAATAAATGTGTTTTGGAATTTTAGGCGTACATCGATATCGTGTGAGATGTGTAGGAAAGCAGCAGCTGTGCTAACTAAATACAAATAATGGTCGCTAATGCGGTGCGTTTCCAGCTGAAGGGCTCCGATTCACTAGTCCATAAGAATAAAGTACCCGAAAAGTGCGCTAGGCGGCGCCTCCTTAGCTCAGTGGCAGAGCGCTGGTCTAGTAAACCAGAGGTCGTGAGTTCGATCCTCACAGGATGCAAATGAATTTTGTAACAGCCCCTTCTACCGTAGCCCTTTCGAAAAAAGCGGTCAAGGATAAAAAAATTTATGAATGGGTGCGGTATTTAAGAAATGCTCTCGCAAGTGAATAGTGCGAATGGTGCTATTAAAGTAGGCACCAGAAACTGCTGCTTTTGGCAGTCTCCGGAGAATGCCGACGTGAAATACTTAGTTCTTGTGATGTATTTTCTACCCCTGGTAGAGACCCTCGCGGTTGTCGTCGTCGTCGGCGCCGCCGCCGCTTTGGTAATAGCGGCAACTCGCCATTGTATGACATAGGGTGAGGTACCTTCTGCAACCGACTGAGGTGGCAGTAAGCGATTGAAGCTGATTTGCAACCTCTTGTTTGATCAGCGTCATAAGGGCTTGAATGTAACTTGCGATGGGACACAGCAAGAAGTAGCGTCGCCTTTTTAGTACTGAAATTGGAGATGGAGAATTGCGTCAAAGATGGGAAATTCATTCCGGCAAGCGTACAAATGAAGAAAATGAGGTGTGTGTGGGGAAGCATTCTGTGCCAGTGACCGTGTGGCCTAATGGATAAGGCGTCGGACTTCGGATCCGAAGATTGCAGGTTCGAATCCTGTCACGGTCGAGTTTTTCCAGTTCTGCAAAAGATGCATGCTGTTTTACTGTGTTGTTTGAGTACTACAAACCTAGTTGAAAGTTGCTGCTGTCCGCTTCCTGGCTGCAAACCGGCGTCTACCTGGAGCTTAATCAAGGCAAAGGGGTTGTGTAGCGAAACTTTCGGCACAGTGCCGATCAGGAGAGTTTTTTTGGAACTACTGCGTCTGACTCAGGACCCAAAAGCTACGCCACAGGCGTCTGCGCACAGTCGAGCATGTGTGTTGTATAATGGTGCTGATAGCCACGTATCATTTCAAGTGGATTTGATGCGTTTCGGAAAATTTTTTTCATTGAATAGGATTGTAGCTCATTTGTGGCAGCAGGAAATAAGCTGTAGTCAAAAGGATCTTCCATAGATGGTCGCAGGTCGCATAAATACTGTATGGCTCGTAACGCGTTGGGTGGAGCCCGGCTAGCTCAGTCGGTAGAGCATGAGACTCTTAATCTCAGGGTCGTGGGTTCGAGCCCCACGCTGGGCGGCGCCAAATTTTGTGTCTACGCGGATGCAATCTGCGCCCCTCTCGTGAGCCTTGCGTAATGAACGTAACGGGTTACAACGATGCCCAGCTTCGTATGAATATCAGAGGAATGGTTTTTGAAGCTGAAAGTAACTCTGAAATGAAATAAATGTGTTTTGGAATTTTAGGCGTACATCGATATCGTGTGAGATGTGTAGGAAAGCAGCAGCTGTGCTAACTAAATACAAATAATGGTCGCTAATGCGGTGCGTTTCCAGCTGAAGGGCTCCGATTCACTAGTCCATAAGAATAAAGTACCCGAAAAGTGCGCTAGGCGGCGCCTCCTTAGCTCAGTGGCAGAGCGCTGGTCTAGTAAACCAGAGGTCGTGAGTTCGATCCTCACAGGATGCAAATGAATTTTGTAACAGCCCCTTCTACCGTAGCCCTTTCGAAAAAAGCGGTCAAGGATAAAAAAATTTATGAATGGGTGCGGTATTTAAGAAATGCTCTCGCAAGTGAATAGTGCGAATGGTGCTATTAAAGTAGGCACCAGAAACTGCTGCTTTTGGCAGTCTCCGGAGAATGCCGACGTGAAATACTTAGTTCTTGTGATGTATTTTCTACCCCTGGTAGAGACCCTCGCGGTTGTCGTCGTCGTCGGCGCCGCCGCCGCTTTGGTAATAGCGGCAACTCGCCATTGTATGACATAGGGTGAGGTACCTTCTGCAACCGACTGAGGTGGCAGTAAGCGATTGAAGCTGATTTGCAACCTCTTGTTTGATCAGCGTCATAAGGGCTTGAATGTAACTTGCGATGGGACACAGCAAGAAGTAGCGTCGCCTTTTTAGTACTGAAATTGGAGATGGAGAATTGCGTCAAAGATGGGAAATTCATTCCGGCAAGCGTACAAATGAAGAAAATGAGGTGTGTGTGGGGAAGCATTCTGTGCCAGTGACCGTGTGGCCTAATGGATAAGGCGTCGGACTTCGGATCCGAAGATTGCAGGTTCGAATCCTGTCACGGTCGAGTTTTTCCAGTTCTGCAAAAGATGCATGCTGTTTTACTGTGTTGTTTGAGTACTACAAACCTAGTTGAAAGTTGCTGCTGTCCGCTTCCTGGCTGCAAACCGGCGTCTACCTGGAGCTTAATCAAGGCAAAGGGGTTGTGTAGCGAAACTTTCGGCACAGTGCCGATCAGGAGAGTTTTTTTGGAACTACTGCGTCTGACTCAGGACCCAAAAGCTACGCCACAGGCGTCTGCGCACAGTCGAGCATGTGTGTTGTATAATGGTGCTGATAGCCACGTATCATTTCAAGTGGATTTGATGCGTTTCGGAAAATTTTTTTCATTGAATAGGATTGTAGCTCATTTGTGGCAGCAGGAAATAAGCTGTAGTCAAAAGGATCTTCCATAGATGGTCGCAGGTCGCATAAATACTGTATGGCTCGTAACGCGTTGGGTGGAGCCCGGCTAGCTCAGTCGGTAGAGCATGAGACTCTTAATCTCAGGGTCGTGGGTTCGAGCCCCACGCTGGGCGGCGCCAAATTTTGTGTCTACGCGGATGCAATCTGCGCCCCTCTCGTGAGCCTTGCGTAATGAACGTAACGGGTTACAACGATGCCCAGCTTCGTATGAATATCAGAGGAATGGTTTTTGAAGCTGAAAGTAACTCTGAAATGAAATAAATGTGTTTTGGAATTTTAGGCGTACATCGATATCGTGTGAGATGTGTAGGAAAGCAGCAGCTGTGCTAACTAAATACAAATAATGGTCGCTAATGCGGTGCGTTTCCAGCTGAAGGGCTCCGATTCACTAGTCCATAAGAATAAAGTACCCGAAAAGTGCGCTAGGCGGCGCCTCCTTAGCTCAGTGGCAGAGCGCTGGTCTAGTAAACCAGAGGTCGTGAGTTCGATCCTCACAGGATGCAAATGAATTTTGTAACAGCCCCTTCTACCGTAGCCCTTTCGAAAAAAGCGGTCAAGGATAAAAAAATTTATGAATGGGTGCGGTATTTAAGAAATGCTCTCGCAAGTGAATAGTGCGAATGGTGCTATTAAAGTAGGCACCAGAAACTGCTGCTTTTGGCAGTCTCCGGAGAATGCCGACGTGAAATACTTAGTTCTTGTGATGTATTTTCTACCCCTGGTAGAGACCCTCGCGGTTGTCGTCGTCGTCGGCGCCGCCGCCGCTTTGGTAATAGCGGCAACTCGCCATTGTATGACATAGGGTGAGGTACCTTCTGCAACCGACTGAGGTGGCAGTAAGCGATTGAAGCTGATTTGCAACCTCTTGTTTGATCAGCGTCATAAGGGCTTGAATGTAACTTGCGATGGGACACAGCAAGAAGTAGCGTCGCCTTTTTAGTACTGAAATTGGAGATGGAGAATTGCGTCAAAGATGGGAAATTCATTCCGGCAAGCGTACAAATGAAGAAAATGAGGTGTGTGTGGGGAAGCATTCTGTGCCAGTGACCGTGTGGCCTAATGGATAAGGCGT
The DNA here is from genome assembly GCF_021461395.2 of Schistocerca americana. Classification (NCBI taxonomy): domain Eukaryota; kingdom Metazoa; phylum Arthropoda; class Insecta; order Orthoptera; family Acrididae; genus Schistocerca; species Schistocerca americana. The sequence continues at coordinate 14,084 of NW_025725738.1, read as the reverse complement.
CGGACTTCGGATCCGAAGATTGCAGGTTCGAATCCTGTCACGGTCGAGTTTTTCCAGTTCTGCAAAAGATGCATGCTGTTTTACTGTGTTGTTTGAGTACTACAAACCTAGTTGAAAGTTGCTGCTGTCCGCTTCCTGGCTGCAAACCGGCGTCTACCTGGAGCTTAATCAAGGCAAAGGGGTTGTGTAGCGAAACTTTCGGCACAGTGCCGATCAGGAGAGTTTTTTTGGAACTACTGCGTCTGACTCAGGACCCAAAAGCTACGCCACAGGCGTCTGCGCACAGTCGAGCATGTGTGTTGTATAATGGTGCTGATAGCCACGTATCATTTCAAGTGGATTTGATGCGTTTCGGAAAATTTTTTTCATTGAATAGGATTGTAGCTCATTTGTGGCAGCAGGAAATAAGCTGTAGTCAAAAGGATCTTCCATAGATGGTCGCAGGTCGCATAAATACTGTATGGCTCGTAACGCGTTGGGTGGAGCCCGGCTAGCTCAGTCGGTAGAGCATGAGACTCTTAATCTCAGGGTCGTGGGTTCGAGCCCCACGCTGGGCGGCGCCAAATTTTGTGTCTACGCGGATGCAATCTGCGCCCCTCTCGTGAGCCTTGCGTAATGAACGTAACGGGTTACAACGATGCCCAGCTTCGTATGAATATCAGAGGAATGGTTTTTGAAGCTGAAAGTAACTCTGAAATGAAATAAATGTGTTTTGGAATTTTAGGCGTACATCGATATCGTGTGAGATGTGTAGGAAAGCAGCAGCTGTGCTAACTAAATACAAATAATGGTCGCTAATGCGGTGCGTTTCCAGCTGAAGGGCTCCGATTCACTAGTCCATAAGAATAAAGTACCCGAAAAGTGCGCTAGGCGGCGCCTCCTTAGCTCAGTGGCAGAGCGCTGGTCTAGTAAACCAGAGGTCGTGAGTTCGATCCTCACAGGATGCAAATGAATTTTGTAACAGCCCCTTCTACCGTAGCCCTTTCGAAAAAAGCGGTCAAGGATAAAAAAATTTATGAATGGGTGCGGTATTTAAGAAATGCTCTCGCAAGTGAATAGTGCGAATGGTGCTATTAAAGTAGGCACCAGAAACTGCTGCTTTTGGCAGTCTCCGGAGAATGCCGACGTGAAATACTTAGTTCTTGTGATGTATTTTCTACCCCTGGTAGAGACCATCGCGGTTGTCGTCGTCGTCGGCGCCGCCGCCGCTTTGGTAATAGCGGCAACTCGCCATTGTATGACATAGGGTGAGGTACCTTCTGCAACCGACTGAGGTGGCAGTAAGCGATTGAAGCTGATTTGCAACCTCTTGTTTGATCAGCGTCATAAGGGCTTGAATGTAACTTGCGATGGGACACAGCAAGAAGTAGCGTCGCCTTTTTAGTACTGAAATTGGAGATGGAGAATTGCGTCAAAGATGGGAAATTCATTCCGGCAAGCGTACAAATGAAGAAAATGAGGTGTGTGTGGGGAAGCATTCTGTGCCAGTGACCGTGTGGCCTAATGGATAAGGCGTCGGACTTCGGATCCGAAGATTGCAGGTTCGAATCCTGTCACGGTCGAGTTTTTCCAGTTCTGCAAAAGATGCATGCTGTTTTACTGTGTTGTTTGAGTACTACAAACCTAGTTGAAAGTTGCTGCTGTCCGCTTCCTGGCTGCAAACCGGCGTCTACCTGGAGCTTAATCAAGGCAAAGGGGTTGTGTAGCGAAACTTTCGGCACAGTGCCGATCAGGAGAGTTTTTTTGGAACTACTGCGTCTGACTCAGGACCCAAAAGCTACGCCACAGGCGTCTGCGCACAGTCGAGCATGTGTGTTGTATAATGGTGCTGATAGCCACGTATCATTTCAAGTGGATTTGATGCGTTTCGGAAAATTTTTTTCATTGAATAGGATTGTAGCTCATTTGTGGCAGCAGGAAATAAGCTGTAGTCAAAAGGATCTTCCATAGATGGTCGCAGGTCGCATAAATACTGTATGGCTCGTAACGCGTTGGGTGGAGCCCGGCTAGCTCAGTCGGTAGAGCATGAGACTCTTAATCTCAGGGTCGTGGGTTCGAGCCCCACGCTGGGCGGCGCCAAATTTTGTGTCTACGCGGATGCAATCTGCGCCCCTCTCGTGAGCCTTGCGTAATGAACGTAACGGGTTACAACGATGCCCAGCTTCGTATGAATATCAGAGGAATGGTTTTTGAAGCTGAAAGTAACTCTGAAATGAAATAAATGTGTTTTGGAATTTTAGGCGTACATCGATATCGTGTGAGATGTGTAGGAAAGCAGCAGCTGTGCTAACTAAATACAAATAATGGTCGCTAATGCGGTGCGTTTCCAGCTGAAGGGCTCCGATTCACTAGTCCATAAGAATAAAGTACCCGAAAAGTGCGCTAGGCGGCGCCTCCTTAGCTCAGTGGCAGAGCGCTGGTCTAGTAAACCAGAGGTCGTGAGTTCGATCCTCACAGGATGCAAATGAATTTTGTAACAGCCCCTTCTACCGTAGCCCTTTCGAAAAAAGCGGTCAAGGATAAAAAAATTTATGAATGGGTGCGGTATTTAAGAAATGCTCTCGCAAGTGAATAGTGCGAATGGTGCTATTAAAGTAGGCACCAGAAACTGCTGCTTTTGGCAGTCTCCGGAGAATGCCGACGTGAAATACTTAGTTCTTGTGATGTATTTTCTACCCCTGGTAGAGACCCTCGCGGTTGTCGTCGTCGTCGGCGCCGCCGCCGCTTTGGTAATAGCGGCAACTCGCCATTGTATGACATAGGGTGAGGTACCTTATGCAACCGACTGAGGTGGCAGTAAGCGATTGAAGCTGATTTGCAACCTCTTGTTTGATCAGCGTCATAAGGGCTTGAATGTAACTTGCGATGGGACACAGCAAGAAGTAGCGTCGCCTTTTTAGTACTGAAATTGGAGATGGAGAATTGCGTCAAAGATGGGAAATTCATTCCGGCAAGCGTACAAATGAAGAAAATGAGGTGTGTGTGGGGAAGCATTCTGTGCCAGTGACCGTGTGGCCTAATGGATAAGGCGTCGGACTTCGGATCCGAAGATTGCAGGTTCGAATCCTGTCACGGTCGAGTTTTTCCAGTTCTGCAAAAGATGCATGCTGTTTTACTGTGTTGTTTGAGTACTACAAACCTAGTTGAAAGTTGCTGCTGTCCGCTTCCTGGCTGCAAACCGGCGTCTACCTGGAGCTTAATCAAGGCAAAGGGGTTGTGTAGCGAAACTTTCGGCACAGTGCCGATCAGGAGAGTTTTTTTGGAACTACTGCGTCTGACTCAGGACCCAAAAGCTACGCCACAGGCGTCTGCGCACAGTCGAGCATGTGTGTTGTATAATGGTGCTGATAGCCACGTATCATTTCAAGTGGATTTGATGCGTTTCGGAAAATTTTTTTCATTGAATAGGATTGTAGCTCATTTGTGGCAGCAGGAAATAAGCTGTAGTCAAAAGGATCTTCCATAGATGGTCGCAGGTCGCATAAATACTGTATGGCTCGTAACGCGTTGGGTGGAGCCCGGCTAGCTCAGTCGGTAGAGCATGAGACTCTTAATCTCAGGGTCGTGGGTTCGAGCCCCACGCTGGGCGGCGCCAAATTTTGTGTCTACGCGGATGCAATCTGCGCCCCTCTCGTGAGCCTTGCGTAATGAACGTAACGGGTTACAACGATGCCCAGCTTCGTATGAATATCAGAGGAATGGTTTTTGAAGCTGAAAGTAACTCTGAAATGAAATAAATGTGTTTTGGAATTTTAGGCGTACATCGATATCGTGTGAGATGTGTAGGAAAGCAGCAGCTGTGCTAACTAAATACAAATAATGGTCGCTAATGCGGTGCGTTTCCAGCTGAAGGGCTCCGATTCACTAGTCCATAAGAATAAAGTACCCGAAAAGTGCGCTAGGCGGCGCCTCCTTAGCTCAGTGGCAGAGCGCTGGTCTAGTAAACCAGAGGTCGTGAGTTCGATCCTCACAGGATGCAAATGAATTTTGTAACAGCCCCTTCTACCGTAGCCCTTTCGAAAAAAGCGGTCAAGGATAAAAAAATTTATGAATGGGTGCGGTATTTAAGAAATGCTCTCGCAAGTGAATAGTGCGAATGGTGCTATTAAAGTAGGCACCAGAAACTGCTGCTTTTGGCAGTCTCCGGAGAATGCCGACGTGAAATACTTAGTTCTTGTGATGTATTTTCTACCCCTGGTAGAGACCCTCGCGGTTGTCGTCGTCGTCGTCGGCGCCGCCGCCGCTTTGGTAATAGCGGCAACTCGCCATTGTATGACATAGGGTGAGGTACCTTCTGCAACCGACTGAGGTGGCAGTAAGCGATTGAAGCTGATTTGCAACCTCTTGTTTGATCAGCGTCATAAGGGCTTGAATGTAACTTGCGATGGGACACAGCAAGAAGTAGCGTCGCCTTTTTAGTACTGAAATTGGAGATGGAGAATTGCGTCAAAGATGGGAAATTCATTCCGGCAAGCGTACAAATGAAGAAAATGAGGTGTGTGTGGGGAAGCATTCTGTGCCAGTGACCGTGTGGCCTAATGGATAAGGCGTCGGACTTCGGATCCGAAGATTGCAGGTTCGAATCCTGTCACGGTCGAGTTTTTCCAGTTCTGCAAAAGATGCATGCTGTTTTACTGTGTTGTTTGAGTACTACAAACCTAGTTGAAAGTTGCTGCTGTCCGCTTCCTGGCTGCAAACCGGCGTCTACCTGGAGCTTAATCAAGGCAAAGGGGTTGTGTAGCGAAACTTTCGGCACAGTGCCGATCAGGAGAGTTTTTTTGGAACTACTGCGTCTGACTCAGGACCCAAAAGCTACGCCACAGGCGTCTGCGCACAGTCGAGCATGTGTGTTGTATAATGGTGCTGATAGCCACGTATCATTTCAAGTGGATTTGATGCGTTTCGGAAAATTTTTTTCATTGAATAGGATTGTAGCTCATTTGTGGCAGCAGGAAATAAGCTGTAGTCAAAAGGATCTTCCATAGATGGTCGCAGGTCGCATAAATACTGTATGGCTCGTAACGCGTTGGGTGGAGCCCGGCTAGCTCAGTCGGTAGAGCATGAGACTCTTAATCTCAGGGTCGTGGGTTCGAGCCCCACGCTGGGCGGCGCCAAATTTTGTGTCTACGCGGATGCAATCTGCGCCCCTCTCGTGAGCCTTGCGTAATGAACGTAACGGGTTACAACGATGCCCAGCTTCGTATGAATATCAGAGGAATGGTTTTTGAAGCTGAAAGTAACTCTGAAATGAAATAAATGTGTTTTGGAATTTTAGGCGTACATCGATATCGTGTGAGATGTGTAGGAAAGCAGCAGCTGTGCTAACTAAATACAAATAATGGTCGCTAATGCGGTGCGTTTCCAGCTGAAGGGCTCCGATTCACTAGTCCATAAGAATAAAGTACCCGAAAAGTGCGCTAGGCGGCGCCTCCTTAGCTCAGTGGCAGAGCGCTGGTCTAGTAAACCAGAGGTCGTGAGTTCGATCCTCACAGGATGCAAATGAATTTTGTAACAGCCCCTTCTACCGTAGCCCTTTCGAAAAAAGCGGTCAAGGATAAAAAAATTTATGAATGGGTGCGGTATTTAAGAAATGCTCTCGCAAGTGAATAGTGCGAATGGTGCTATTAAAGTAGGCACCAGAAACTGCTGCTTTTGGCAGTCTCCGGAGAATGCCGACGTGAAATACTTAGTTCTTGTGATGTATTTTCTACCCCTGGTAGAGACCCTCGCGGTTGTCGTCGTCGTCGGCGCCGCCGCCGCTTTGGTAATAGCGGCAACTCGCCATTGTATGACATAGGGTGAGGTACCTTATGCAACCGACTGAGGTGGCAGTAAGCGATTGAAGCTGATTTGCAACCTCTTGTTTGATCAGCGTCATAAGGGCTTGAATGTAACTTGCGATGGGACACAGCAAGAAGTAGCGTCGCCTTTTTAGTACTGAAATTGGAGATGGAGAATTGCGTCAAAGATGGGAAATTCATTCCGGCAAGCGTACAAATGAAGAAAATGAGGTGTGTGTGGGGAAGCATTCTGTGCCAGTGACCGTGTGGCCTAATGGATAAGGCGTCGGACTTCGGATCCGAAGATTGCAGGTTCGAATCCTGTCACGGTCGAGTTTTTCCAGTTCTGCAAAAGATGCATGCTGTTTTACTGTGTTGTTTGAGTACTACAAACCTAGTTGAAAGTTGCTGCTGTCCGCTTCCTGGCTGCAAACCGGCGTCTACCTGGAGCTTAATCAAGGCAAAGGGGTTGTGTAGCGAAACTTTCGGCACAGTGCCGATCAGGAGAGTTTTTTTGGAACTACTGCGTCTGACTCAGGACCCAAAAGCTACGCCACAGGCGTCTGCGCACAGTCGAGCATGTGTGTTGTATAATGGTGCTGATAGCCACGTATCATTTCAAGTGGATTTGATGCGTTTCGGAAAATTTTTTTCATTGAATAGGATTGTAGCTCATTTGTGGCAGCAGGAAATAAGCTGTAGTCAAAAGGATCTTCCATAGATGGTCGCAGGTCGCATAAATACTGTATGGCTCGTAACGCGTTGGGTGGAGCCCGGCTAGCTCAGTCGGTAGAGCATGAGACTCTTAATCTCAGGGTCGTGGGTTCGAGCCCCACGCTGGGCGGCGCCAAATTTTGTGTCTACGCGGATGCAATCTGCGCCCCTCTCGTGAGCCTTGCGTAATGAACGTAACGGGTTACAACGATGCCCAGCTTCGTATGAATATCAGAGGAATGGTTTTTGAAGCTGAAAGTAACTCTGAAATGAAATAAATGTGTTTTGGAATTTTAGGCGTACATCGATATCGTGTGAGATGTGTAGGAAAGCAGCAGCTGTGCTAACTAAATACAAATAATGGTCGCTAATGCGGTGCGTTTCCAGCTGAAGGGCTCCGATTCACTAGTCCATAAGAATAAAGTACCCGAAAAGTGCGCTAGGCGGCGCCTCCTTAGCTCAGTGGCAGAGCGCTGGTCTAGTAAACCAGAGGTCGTGAGTTCGATCCTCACAGGATGCAAATGAATTTTGTAACAGCCCCTTCTACCGTAGCCCTTTCGAAAAAAGCGGTCAAGGATAAAAAAATTTATGAATGGGTGCGGTATTTAAGAAATGCTCTCGCAAGTGAATAGTGCGAATGGTGCTATTAAAGTAGGCACCAGAAACTGCTGCTTTTGGCAGTCTCCGGAGAATGCCGACGTGAAATACTTAGTTCTTGTGATGTATTTTCTACCCCTGGTAGAGACCCTCGCGGTTGTCGTCGTCGTCGTCGGCGCCGCCGCCGCTTTGGTAATAGCGGCAACTCGCCATTGTATGACATAGGGTGAGGTACCTTCTGCAACCGACTGAGGTGGCAGTAAGCGATTGAAGCTGATTTGCAACCTCTTGTTTGATCAGCGTCATAAGGGCTTGAATGTAACTTGCGATGGGACACAGCAAGAAGTAGCGTCGCCTTTTTAGTACTGAAATTGGAGATGGAGAATTGCGTCAAAGATGGGAAATTCATTCCGGCAAGCGTACAAATGAAGAAAATGAGGTGTGTGTGGGGAAGCATTCTGTGCCAGTGACCGTGTGGCCTAATGGATAAGGCGTCGGACTTCGGATCCGAAGATTGCAGGTTCGAATCCTGTCACGGTCGAGTTTTTCCAGTTCTGCAAAAGATGCATGCTGTTTTACTGTGTTGTTTGAGTACTACAAACCTAGTTGAAAGTTGCTGCTGTCCGCTTCCTGGCTGCAAACCGGCGTCTACCTGGAGCTTAATCAAGGCAAAGGGGTTGTGTAGCGAAACTTTCGGCACAGTGCCGATCAGGAGAGTTTTTTTGGAACTACTGCGTCTGACTCAGGACCCAAAAGCTACGCCACAGGCGTCTGCGCACAGTCGAGCATGTGTGTTGTATAATGGTGCTGATAGCCACGTATCATTTCAAGTGGATTTGATGCGTTTCGGAAAATTTTTTTCATTGAATAGGATTGTAGCTCATTTGTGGCAGCAGGAAATAAGCTGTAGTCAAAAGGATCTTCCATAGATGGTCGCAGGTCGCATAAATACTGTATGGCTCGTAACGCGTTGGGTGGAGCCCGGCTAGCTCAGTCGGTAGAGCATGAGACTCTTAATCTCAGGGTCGTGGGTTCGAGCCCCACGCTGGGCGGCGCCAAATTTTGTGTCTACGCGGATGCAATCTGCGCCCCTCTCGTGAGCCTTGCGTAATGAACGTAACGGGTTACAACGATGCCCAGCTTCGTATGAATATCAGAGGAATGGTTTTTGAAGCTGAAAGTAACTCTGAAATGAAATAAATGTGTTTTGGAATTTTAGGCGTACATCGATATCGTGTGAGATGTGTAGGAAAGCAGCAGCTGTGCTAACTAAATACAAATAATGGTCGCTAATGCGGTGCGTTTCCAGCTGAAGGGCTCCGATTCACTAGTCCATAAGAATAAAGTACCCGAAAAGTGCGCTAGGCGGCGCCTCCTTAGCTCAGTGGCAGAGCGCTGGTCTAGTAAACCAGAGGTCGTGAGTTCGATCCTCACAGGATGCAAATGAATTTTGTAACAGCCCCTTCTACCGTAGCCCTTTCGAAAAAAGCGGTCAAGGATAAAAAAATTTATGAATGGGTGCGGTATTTAAGAAATGCTCTCGCAAGTGAATAGTGCGAATGGTGCTATTAAAGTAGGCACCAGAAACTGCTGCTTTTGGCAGTCTCCGGAGAATGCCGACGTGAAATACTTAGTTCTTGTGATGTATTTTCTACCCCTGGTAGAGACCCTCGCGGTTGTCGTCGTCGTCGTCGGCGCCGCCGCCGCTTTGGTAATAGCGGCAACTCGCCATTGTATGACATAGGGTGAGGTACCTTCTGCAACCGACTGAGGTGGCAGTAAGCGATTGAAGCTGATTTGCAACCTCTTGTTTGATCAGCGTCATAAGGGCTTGAATGTAACTTGCGATGGGACACAGCAAGAAGTAGCGTCGCCTTTTTAGTACTGAAATTGGAGATGGAGAATTGCGTCAAAGATGGGAAATTCATTCCGGCAAGCGTACAAATGAAGAAAATGAGGTGTGTGTGGGGAAGCATTCTGTGCCAGTGACCGTGTGGCCTAATGGATAAGGCGTCGGACTTCGGATCCGAAGATTGCAGGTTCGAATCCTGTCACGGTCGAGTTTTTCCAGTTCTGCAAAAGATGCATGCTGTTTTACTGTGTTGTTTGAGTACTACAAACCTAGTTGAAAGTTGCTGCTGTCCGCTTCCTGGCTGCAAACCGGCGTCTACCTGGAGCTTAATCAAGGCAAAGGGGTTGTGTAGCGAAACTTTCGGCACAGTGCCGATCAGGAGAGTTTTTTTGGAACTACTGCGTCTGACTCAGGACCCAAAAGCTACGCCACAGGCGTCTGCGCACAGTCGAGCATGTGTGTTGTATAATGGTGCTGATAGCCACGTATCATTTCAAGTGGATTTGATGCGTTTCGGAAAATTTTTTTCATTGAATAGGATTGTAGCTCATTTGTGGCAGCAGGAAATAAGCTGTAGTCAAAAGGATCTTCCATAGATGGTCGCAGGTCGCATAAATACTGTATGGCTCGTAACGCGTTGGGTGGAGCCCGGCTAGCTCAGTCGGTAGAGCATGAGACTCTTAATCTCAGGGTCGTGGGTTCGAGCCCCACGCTGGGCGGCGCCAAATTTTGTGTCTACGCGGATGCAATCTGCGCCCCTCTCGTGAGCCTTGCGTAATGAACGTAACGGGTTACAACGATGCCCAGCTTCGTATGAATATCAGAGGAATGGTTTTTGAAGCTGAAAGTAACTCTGAAATGAAATAAATGTGTTTTGGAATTTTAGGCGTACATCGATATCGTGTGAGATGTGTAGGAAAGCAGCAGCTGTGCTAACTAAATACAAATAATGGTCGCTAATGCGGTGCGTTTCCAGCTGAAGGGCTCCGATTCACTAGTCCATAAGAATAAAGTACCCGAAAAGTGCGCTAGGCGGCGCCTCCTTAGCTCAGTGGCAGAGCGCTGGTCTAGTAAACCAGAGGTCGTGAGTTCGATCCTCACAGGATGCAAATGAATTTTGTAACAGCCCCTTCTACCGTAGCCCTTTCGAAAAAAGCGGTCAAGGATAAAAAAATTTATGAATGGGTGCGGTATTTAAGAAATGCTCTCGCAAGTGAATAGTGCGAATGGTGCTATTAAAGTAGGCACCAGAAACTGCTGCTTTTGGCAGTCTCCGGAGAATGCCGACGTGAAATACTTAGTTCTTGTGATGTATTTTCTACCCCTGGTAGAGACCCTCGCGGTTGTCGTCGTCGTCGTCGGCGCCGCCGCCGCTTTGGTAATAGCGGCAACTCGCCATTGTATGACATAGGGTGAGGTACCTTCTGCAACCGACTGAGGTGGCAGTAAGCGATTGAAGCTGATTTGCAACCTCTTGTTTGATCAGCGTCATAAGGGCTTGAATGTAACTTGCGATGGGACACAGCAAGAAGTAGCGTCGCCTTTTTAGTACTGAAATTGGAGATGGAGAATTGCGTCAAAGATGGGAAATTCATTCCGGCAAGCGTACAAATGAAGAAAATGAGGTGTGTGTGGGGAAGCATTCTGTGCCAGTGACCGTGTGGCCTAATGGATAAGGCGTCGGACTTCGGATCCGAAGATTGCAGGTTCGAATCCTGTCACGGTCGAGTTTTTCCAGTTCTGCAAAAGATGCATGCTGTTTTACTGTGTTGTTTGAGTACTACAAACCTAGTTGAAAGTTGCTGCTGTCCGCTTCCTGGCTGCAAACCGGCGTCTACCTGGAGCTTAATCAAGGCAAAGGGGTTGTGTAGCGAAACTTTCGGCACAGTGCCGATCAGGAGAGTTTTTTTGGAACTACTGCGTCTGACTCAGGACCCAAAAGCTACGCCACAGGCGTCTGCGCACAGTCGAGCATGTGTGTTGTATAATGGTGCTGATAGCCACGTATCATTTCAAGTGGATTTGATGCGTTTCGGAAAATTTTTTTCATTGAATAGGATTGTAGCTCATTTGTGGCAGCAGGAAATAAGCTGTAGTCAAAAGGATCTTCCATAGATGGTCGCAGGTCGCATAAATACTGTATGGCTCGTAACGCGTTGGGTGGAGCCCGGCTAGCTCAGTCGGTAGAGCATGAGACTCTTAATCTCAGGGTCGTGGGTTCGAGCCCCACGCTGGGCGGCGCCAAATTTTGTGTCTACGCGGATGCAATCTGCGCCCCTCTCGTGAGCCTTGCGTAATGAACGTAACGGGTTACAACGATGCCCAGCTTCGTATGAATATCAGAGGAATGGTTTTTGAAGCTGAAAGTAACTCTGAAATGAAATAAATGTGTTTTGGAATTTTAGGCGTACATCGATATCGTGTGAGATGTGTAGGAAAGCAGCAGCTGTGCTAACTAAATACAAATAATGGTCGCTAATGCGGTGCGTTTCCAGCTGAAGGGCTCCGATTCACTAGTCCATAAGAATAAAGTACCCGAAAAGTGCGCTAGGCGGCGCCTCCTTAGCTCAGTGGCAGAGCGCTGGTCTAGTAAACCAGAGGTCGTGAGTTCGATCCTCACAGGATGCAAATGAATTTTGTAACAGCCCCTTCTACCGTAGCCCTTTCGAAAAAAGCGGTCAAGGATAAAAAAATTTATGAATGGGTGCGGTATTTAAGAAATGCTCTCGCAAGTGAATAGTGCGAATGGTGCTATTAAAGTAGGCACCAGAAACTGCTGCTTTTGGCAGTCTCCGGAGAATGCCGACGTGAAATACTTAGTTCTTGTGATGTATTTTCTACCCCTGGTAGAGACCCTCGCGGTTGTCGTCGTCGTCGTCGGCGCCGCCGCCGCTTTGGTAATAGCGGCAACTCGCCATTGTATGACATAGGGTGAGGTACCTTCTGCAACCGACTGAGGTGGCAGTAAGCGATTGAAGCTGATTTGCAACCTCTTGTTTGATCAGCGTCATAAGGGCTTGAATGTAACTTGCGATGGGACACAGCAAGAAGTAGCGTCGCCTTTTTAGTACTGAAATTGGAGATGGAGAATTGCGTCAAAGATGGGAAATTCATTCCGGCAAGCGTACAAATGAAGAAAATGAGGTGTGTGTGGGGAAGCATTCTGTGCCAGTGACCGTGTGGCCTAATGGATAAGGCGTCGGACTTCGGATCCGAAGATTGCAGGTTCGAATCCTGTCACGGTCGAGTTTTTCCAGTTCTGCAAAAGATGCATGCTGTTTTACTGTGTTGTTTGAGTACTACAAACCTAGTTGAAAGTTGCTGCTGTCCGCTTCCTGGCTGCAAACCGGCGTCTACCTGGAGCTTAATCAAGGCAAAGGGGTTGTGTAGCGAAACTTTCGGCACAGTGCCGATCAGGAGAGTTTTTTTGGAACTACTGCGTCTGACTCAGGACCCAAAAGCTACGCCACAGGCGTCTGCGCACAGTCGAGCATGTGTGTTGTATAATGGTGCTGATAGCCACGTATCATTTCAAGTGGATTTGATGCGTTTCGGAAAATTTTTTTCATTGAATAGGATTGTAGCTCATTTGTGGCAGCAGGAAATAAGCTGTAGTCAAAAGGATCTTCCATAGATGGTCGCAGGTCGCATAAATACTGTATGGCTCGTAACGCGTTGGGTGGAGCCCGGCTAGCTCAGTCGGTAGAGCATGAGACTCTTAATCTCAGGGTCGTGGGTTCGAGCCCCACGCTGGGCGGCGCCAAATTTTGTGTCTACGCGGATGCAATCTGCGCCCCCTCTCGTGAGCCTTGCGTAATGAACGTAACGGGTTACAACGATGCCCAGCTTCGTATGAATATCAGAGGAATGGTTTTTGAAGCTGAAAGTAACTCTGAAATGAAATAAATGTGTTTTGGAATTTTAGGCGTACATCGATATCGTGTGAGATGTGTAGGAAAGCAGCAGCTGTGCTAACTAAATACAAATAATGGTCGCTAATGCGGTGCGTTTCCAGCTGAAGGGCTCCGATTCACTAGTCCATAAGAATAAAGTACCCGAAAAGTGCGCTAGGCGGCGCCTCCTTAGCTCAGTGGCAGAGCGCTGGTCTAGTAAACCAGAGGTCGTGAGTTCGATCCTCACAGGATGCAAATGAATTTTGTAACAGCCCCTTCTACCGTAGCCCTTTCGAAAAAAGCGGTCAAGGATAAAAAAATTTATGAATGGGTGCGGTATTTAAGAAATGCTCTCGCAAGTGAATAGTGCGAATGGTGCTATTAAAGTAGGCACCAGAAACTGCTGCTTTTGGCAGTCTCCGGAGAATGCCGACGTGAAATACTTAGTTCTTGTGATGTATTTTCTACCCCTGGTAGAGACCCTCGCGGTTGTCGTCGTCGTCGTCGGCGCCGCCGCCGCTTTGGTAATAGCGGCAACTCGCCATTGTATGACATAGGGTGAGGTACCTTCTGCAACCGACTGAGGTGGCAGTAAGCGATTGAAGCTGATTTGCAACCTCTTGTTTGATCAGCGTCATAAGGGCTTGAATGTAACTTGCGATGGGACACAGCAAGAAGTAGCGTCGCCTTTTTAGTACTGAAATTGGAGATGGAGAATTGCGTCAAAGATGGGAAATTCATTCCGGCAAGCGTACAAATGAAGAAAATGAGGTGTGTGTGGGGAAGCATTCTGTGCCAGTGACCGTGTGGCCTAATGGATAAGGCGTCGGACTTCGGATCCGAAGATTGCAGGTTCGAATCCTGTCACGGTCGAGTTTTTCCAGTTCTGCAAAAGATGCATGCTGTTTTACTGTGTTGTTTGAGTACTACAAACCTAGTTGAAAGTTGCTGCTGTCCGCTTCCTGGCTGCAAACCGGCGTCTACCTGGAGCTTAATCAAGGCAAAGGGGTTGTGTAGCGAAACTTTCGGCACAGTGCCGATCAGGAGAGTTTTTTTGGAACTACTGCGTCTGACTCAGGACCCAAAAGCTACGCCACAGGCGTCTGCGCACAGTCGAGCATGTGTGTTGTATAATGGTGCTGATAGCCACGTATCATTTCAAGTGGATTTGATGCGTTTCGGAAAATTTTTTTCATTGAATAGGATTGTAGCTCATTTGTGGCAGCAGGAAATAAGCTGTAGTCAAAA